>NW_009258727.1:5179093-5181085 GCF_000687185.1 Egretta garzetta | reverse complement strand
CTCTTTCATGTGGTTCAGAGCCAGAATTTCTCGCGGAGTTTCAGGTTAAAGAACCCAAACCACAAAACCAAGCGACCGAGCTCCCCGTGGGGTTTTTTTGGGGGTTTTTTTTTTGTTTGTTTTATTTTGCTTTTTAGACCCAACCTCGCACGACCACTGACATTCCCGAGGCGTCTGTGGAAGCTGTCAGGTGACACAATGGGAGCCCTGGGTTAATTTATTTCTTTATTGGGTAACTCGTCAGCCCCAGGGGCAGCCCTCCAAGCCGAGGGTTTTGCCCGGGTGTTTCACACGATTCTGCTCAGGGCTCCTGGGTGGGGACAGCGCCTGCTCTCCTGCCTTCTCCCCGCGTTTGTGTCAGCTGCACAGCGCCGGGGAGCGGTGGGTACCCATAAACCAAGGAGATGTTGTGCCCCGACGTGCCGTAGAACAAGAATATCTGTTCCTCCAGGGTGAAACACCCTAGTAAGAAACAAGTGAGACTGGAAGTACACAGCAGTCATATGCAAGGATACATTTAGGAGACATACCTAAATCTACGTCCAAAGATGCGTTCTGGCTACGGATCACGTCTGCTCCGTCTATATGATAGACATATCTTACACAGGCGACATACGCACACATGTAAACTCTTTCTCTCACACGCATACACTCTTCATTACAAAGCTGTAACTGGCTTGGCACTTCCGCGTCTTTCCTTTTCCGAAGAATAATAAAAGCGTAGTTAGGAGGTGGTCCAAAACCCACTAAGTCAGTGGAAAAAAAAAAAAAAATTTCGCTGACTTTAACGGGCCTGGGATCAGCGCTGAACTCTCGCGTGGAAAAAAAAAACCCCAAACGCCAGCCCCAGCCCAAACCGAAGAGCAGAAGGCCGGCAGGCAGCGCCGCGTCGCCGGAGCGGTGGCGGGGGTGGCGGCTCCGGGGCAGCCGGCGGCCGCATGGGCAGCAGCCGGGCGGGGAGGGACGCCCGTCACAGCACCCCCCGCCCCCCGCTAGGCAGCCCCCGAGCTTCCCTGTGTCTCCGGCAGGTCATTCACTGCAGCGGGTACCTGAAGATCCGCCAGTACAGCCTGGACATGTCCCCCTTCGACGGCTGCTACCAAAACGTTGGCTTGGTCGCCGTGGGCCACTCGCTGCCGCCCAGCGCCGTGACGGAGATCAAGCTCCACAGCAATATGTTCATGTTTCGGGCCAGCCTAGACATGAAGCTCATATTCTTAGATTCCAGGTAGAGCCGGGGCTACTTCCAAATCTATTCCCCTAGCCCTTCCCTTCTTCTCCCCCCGGCCTCCTCTCCTGCCCTCTCACCCGCTGGTGTTTGCTGCTTGTGTCTCTTGCAGGGTAGCTGAGCTTACAGGTTACGAGCCCCAGGACTTGATAGAGAAGACCCTTTACCACCACGTCCACGGCTGTGACACCTTCCACCTGCGATGCGCGCATCACTTGCGTAAGGAGGAGATGAGGTTCTTGTAGAGACCCTGCCCCTCGCCCCCTTCCCCCCCTCTCCCCCCCGAGCAAGTCGTTAGAGACCGAACGCCGAGCTGGAGGCAGGAGGGGAATGGAGGGGGCATCGAAAAGGTGTTTTCCCCCTCCTCGGTTGTGGGACAAGAACTCCCCTGCGCAAACCTCAGGCGCTCAGTTCACTTCAAATTCCGGTTAGGAACCCCCCCTTTTTTCATGCTCCAAAAAGCCACGCCGATGAAATCCAAATACTTTTGTTCCACTTCCACCGAGTCTCACAAGTCTTATCTGTGTATCTAATTTTGACCTCGGTAGTGAGCCCGATTCGGAGAGCTGTTCTTTATTCTATTTTGATATCATGATGACATTAATACACGGATAGATGAATAAAAAGGATATTAATTTCCGGTAAGTTTCCTTACGGAGAATGTAACGAGAAGAGATAAAACCCAAAGCCAGATTTATAGAATTCAATCTCGATGACGATATGGCGGGGTGGCGGGGAGGGGGGGATTCAACACCACCCCCCCA
>NW_009258727.1:5177322-5178187 GCF_000687185.1 Egretta garzetta | reverse complement strand
CCTCCCGCCCTCCTCCCCGCCGAGCACGGCTGCCGAGCCCCCTCGCTGCCGCACCGACCGGGGCAGGCTCGCCAGGTCTTCTAGGAAACACCCAGAACACTTTCATCTAGATGAAGGGTTTCCCGTCTGCCTGTTTCTTTCCCTTTCCAGAGGGGAAAAGATTTAGAGGTTTGTCACCCACATATTTTGCTGCCTTCCCCCCTTCCCCCCGCTTTTTTATTTCCAGTTTAAATGCACCCAGCATTAAATAAAATTTAATGCAGCGTAAAAAAAAAAAAAAAAAAGGTTCCCACGCAGGACTGATTCTATGCGAAAAATTTTAACATGACATCTGTTTTTCTTTTCAAAAATCTGGGGTTTGAAGTTCTTAATTTCATCCAGAGTCTCTATCAAAGCTCCGAGATTTCTTTTTTGTTCTTGGAGAGCGAGCTTTACAGTGAACCACAAAGAGAGTTGGTGACCAGAAGGGTCAGTTAAACTTTTAAAAAATTAAAATAAAATAGAATAATAATAATAATGATGATGAAAAAAGGTCAGAGTGACTGCTGAGATACCGTATCTCTCAACGCATCTCCTTGTATTTGGGGGATTGCTGGGCTGTGCTCATGTGTCCATGCTGCTTACACTGAAACGCAGAGGCCCCGCGAGGGAGGGGGGCTGGGGTTTGAAGTGTTTATCGCTGTCATTAGCAGCATCTCCTCTGGACACGGCGGGAGCCGCTGGTGGCAGCACCGGTGCTTCTAAAGGATGGCAGGGCCGGTCAGGTCGGCGCTACCCCGTGATCCTAGGGGCTGAATATTCCTCTGTTCCCCTGCTCTTTTTTTTTTTTTTTTTTTTTTTTTTTTTTTTTTTGGGGCAACACTCT
>NW_009258727.1:5176304-5177262 GCF_000687185.1 Egretta garzetta | reverse complement strand
GTGTTTCGGGCGTGCCCGGGTGGCGAGTGTTGGGGTAGCCGAGTTCAAGACGCGCTTCCCAAAAAGTGGCCCGTTACGGAGGCAGCGGCTCTGGTCGTGTGTGCAGGGGCGGCTGCTGGGGTGGGGAAGGGGATGTGCATCTCAGCGCCTGCATTGCTCCTACGTAATCGCATCGGGACGTAAGGCGATAACGGGCATCGTGCTCTTCGGTGGGCAGGCAGGGGTTATTGCGCCTGCAAGGAAAAGCATATGTTTGGGTCAGCTCTCTGGTGTGGCGAGTAAAGTGCGATTCCCCTTTAGAGAAAATTCCCTTTTATTCGCTTTAAAAGGGGACGCGGGGCGCGGCGGGGTAATGCTCTGGCGCTCACCCGGCCGGGATGGGGAGCAGCAGATGGGGATCAGGTCCCATCGCCTCCACTCCAGCTGTTCCGTGCATTTGTCTGTCCATCTCCCCTATACCAGTCCCTCTTCGTATTTTTCGCGTTTTATGCTTCTCGGTTAAGTCCAAGCACTTGCCTTAGGTGAACGGGGAACTGCAAAGACAGAACTCAGTGTATCGTAACAAGGAACCCACAGGCAACCAGCATGCTAGAGGGGGTTTTGCACCAGAAACGCTACGTGGTTTTCTGTGAACACCTGAGATTGCCGGTCGTTTCCCTCTCCTTTAATTCCAAAAGCGTGAACATCAATCACGGAACTCTACCTCAGATGACCCGAGTGGAAGCGAAACATCCCAGCGGATCTGCTTCAAGTCAGCTTGGGACCCGGCTCGATCTGTCCCCTGCTCGCCGGGGCGGCCGCCGCCGCACCAGCATTTCGGGCTGGCACAGCCAAGCAGGCGGGGAGCACCCTGCTTCCCTGGGGGCCGCTCAGGCCATCCCCCTCGGAGCTCTTTTCCAGTAGAGGGACTGATTTGTGCCGTGTGCCGCCCTGGCCCCCTTGCCCGCCGAACAGCGCC
>NW_009258727.1:5170404-5176211 GCF_000687185.1 Egretta garzetta | reverse complement strand
CCAAAACGGCGCTGCAGGGGAGCCGGGCCTCCCCCTGCGGAACGGTACCATCTGATTTTTCGCTGGCGGCAGCGTCTTTCTATTTCCGTGCACGTATATGGATTTTTAACAACAAGGTGGTGTTTCACCCTGCTTTCAGGCAGGCTGACATGCAGCAGGACTATCAGCCGTTCTTCCAAGATTTCCCTTGGAGAAGGAGGTCACGCACCGCGGCGCGACTCCGTTACGCCTGGGTGTAAGGCTCCCCTTGCGCTCTGTGCTTAATTGCCTGGGGAGGGCAGGGAGGGAGCCAGGCTGGCTACAACGCGGATGGCGAACGCTGGCCGGTCCCATCGCCGGCTGACCCCACGCTGTCATGTGCCGCCGGAGGCTGCAACGCCGGGCACCGCGACGGCATTAAAATCTTAGTTTTGGTATGCTCCCGTCCTCCGGGTCTCACCGAGCCTGCCTGGCTCTTCGTTAGGGCCTTGCAGAAGAAGAGATCGTGCCCTGCTTGCTCCTGCGGCCGGGCTGCCGCAATCGCTGCCCTGAGTCAGGGGACAGGCATAGCTTTCACTCCATTATTATTATTATTACTATTATTATTATCTTGCGGCTAGCCCGCCGTTCGGAAAAAAAAGAAATGAGAAGAACAGGCCCTGCCGTGTGCCGGGGAGGCTGTAAGCGGAGCAAGGGCTGGCTTTTAAAAAGGTGAGATGCAGTCAGCCTGTGCAATGGGTAACCTGAGGTGGCGGGGAGCTGCTGGGGAGCGGCTCCTGGCGGGAGCGGCAGGCGGGGGAATGCTGCTGAACTCCTCGTACCTAAAGTCGGCTTAATTGCCTTAATGAGCTATTCAGAGGCAACAAGTTATCACTCAAATGAGGGAGGCAGGTGGTGAAAATGAGACGTTACGGGGACTTGGCGTTTTTCTCTGGTAGGAGGTAGGCTCCGCTCCAGGAGGGTCGAGTAAAGGTCCTGTAGCACTCAAAATTTGCAAACGTTTAATACGCTTTATTCCGGTCTAAATCCTATAGCTTCTGCCATTCCTGAAGGATGACGGTGGGTCATTCCAGCAAACGGGAACAGCTGAGGTGTGCTTGTGTGTGCGCTGCGGGTTCCTCCCAGGCTTCACCCACCCGCGGCCGGCAGCGTGGTGGGGCCACTCGCGCAGCCGCGGCTCCTGGCAGAGGCATAGGTTCGCCCCTCTTGCAGCCTGGTCGGGTCGTAAACCCAGCCAGGGAAAAACGTGCTTGGGGAAGAGAAAGCCAAACCTTTGCATGTGGGCTCTTGCGTGTGGAAGCCGAGGAGAAAGCAAAAGCGGGGCAAACCAGTGGGTTTGTGCTCTGAAATACCGGGAGAGCCGCGTTTGGGATTGCAGGGGGGAGCTTGAAAGGAGGGATGCCTCTCACCAGAGATGCCTTTGGAAATAGGAAATGTCGGTCTTTTTCACTGAATTGGGGGGAAAAGAGCAAAAGGGATCATAAGGGAAAACATGCTGCAGGTTTTTGACCTGCTGGGTCCCTGGTCCCCTCACTTCACTCGGGAAAAACCCAGGACTTTTTTCCTTTTTTCGGTTTGCCCGTGGGATAAGGAGCTTCTTCCCACTGTTGAGAGGATCCTGAGTGCTCTGATATTTTGGAAAGGAGCGGGTAGCGAGTGGCAAAGCACTAAACTGGTCTGGAGGACCGGTTTCAATGCAGGAAGAACGAGAATCTCTTAGCTTGTAGCTTCCCCGCTCCCCTGGGTGATGTAAATGATGAAAACGGAAAGAATGACAAAGGGTTTATGCAGAAGGGACCCCCACCCCCAGTTAAGAAAATAAAAAAAGGGGTCATTTCCATCTTCCATAAATCCCAAGCTTTGAGACAGTGAATTCTAGGATTGAGAGCAAACGTTTGCCATAAGTATACAGGCTGAGCTAAATAGGTAGGCTGGCAAGGGCATTTTAGCAACAAGAGGAAAGATTTTTTTTGTGTAATAGCAGTGTGTCAAAAATTAATGAGAGTTCAGCTTTAAGGCACACATTTGCTCCTCTTTGCATTCCACTTGGCATATGTAAGTACAGACAGAGAATACGTGTTTCTTTTCTTATTTGTTCTGTACACACAGTTGCCATATCATTGATTATTAGCTGTGCATGTTTATCGCATAAAGGGACTCCAGCAGAAGTCAATTAATAGAGAATGCAACTGCTGAAGTTAAGTTTATGTCTAGATCGCAAACAACCTCCCTTTAAACAAATGGATCACGCAAAGTGCAAATCCTTTGACTTTTTGAGCACGAGCAAATATTATAATAATTTGTCCCCAGAGAAAGCTAAGGAAGCTTTCCTATACACCTTTTGTTGTCCTTTAGCTTTTAAAAGAATAGCAATAGCCGTAACATATACAGATACCATAGAATAGGTTCCTAATTGTGACTAATCTCTGTTCTGATGATATGGTATGTATATGATATAGTTCCAGTTGACCTCTTCACATTGCATTGTGTGGCTGGCTGATTAGAAGCACAAATTGAATGCAATTTGTTTGAAAGATTATTTCACAAATAACTGCCATATTGACAAATGTTTTACTTAATGATGTGGTAAATGCAATTTAGAATAAATTAACCGTTAATTGTATCTACACACTTCATCTTTAGATTGTTGTTGCTATTTATAGCATTGTGTACTACCAGACTTAAAGTGATCGTATAAGCAGTGTGATATTGTTCTGTGTGATGGCTCAGACTTTGAAAACATTCCTCCCTGGCATGCTAAGCGAGCTTTTAGGAGAATCTGTGTTTCATGTGGAAACAAAGCTCTGTCCATATTTTTGGACAGTAACAATAAAATATTTCCGTAGCTTTTCATAAACATCCTCTTTTTGGCTTGTTTCTGGGCCATCAGGTCTCACCTCCTTCTCTTCCTAGTCAAATGGGAGAATCCACAATCTATAGTTCCATGCCTACAGGCCCACCTTTCTTAAGTGTTGCACTCAAATCAACCTGTTTAGAACTGCCACAGAGTCGTCTTCTCAGTAAAAGGTAGATACGTGTTCTCTTGTGTCTCTCAAGTGTGTGATGGGGTGTGTAGGATAGAGACTACTCTGGGGGAGTTATTAATTGCAGAAGAAGTCCTGCATACCCTTTCTTATATCATTAGTGGAACTAGTTGTATGAGTAAGCTTAGCCATCTAACTTTAATACTTGAGATAAGGCTTAGTGACTTTAACTGGATAATGTATTTTTTCTTAAATAGTTGTAAACAGCAGCATCAAATTTGACCTGCCGCTTTTCTTTTACATGTCTATGTATTAATGGGAATTTTGCCACTTGCATAATTGTGCACAGAACTGGGTCCCGCTTAGTATGTTAAATCTACAATGTACTTCTCCTAAGACTGGAAAGCTTACCATCGTTCACATGATTTGATTAGCAATGTAAATATAAAAAGGAATTGTTTTAATCAATCAAAATGCTTGTGAAGCATATACCTCAAAGAAAAAAAAGTATAAAAAGATTCCTCTTGAACTACTCAGTGCAGTATTCTGTTTGTTCGCCATTAGTTTTTATTACAGACTTGTCTCCCTGGAACATTGTTTATATATTTCTTGCAAATAGGAGACAGGCTTTTCCAGGTGTCCACAATACGTCTCTGCAGTTCTTCTTTGTTCATGTAGGGCTTTCTTAGCTACCATTTGTTTAATTCACTCCAAATTTCTATGCTTGTATTTAAACCAGGTGACTGTAATGGCCAAGGCACTAAAACTGTGAGCCAGAGTCTATAGTCACTACTCATATGAAGAAAGTTTTATTTGCTAGAGTAAGGATTAAAGGACTGCAGCTCGGATCCATAGGAGAAAAAAACCCCCACACAGTTATTAGTTTAAATGCATGCATATTGATAGTCTCACAAGGCATGAAATTCAGGACTGCAAGTAAGCGTCTCTATTCCAAGAAAGAAAAGTGACTTCAAATGCTTTCCACTTCACCCTTTTCCCATTCAGCATGCCGGCCATTCCAGGCCTTTGGAAACTCCCTTCTCCCAAACACCGAGTTACAGATCTTGTAAAATGATTGTCTGGGCTTGAGGCACATTCAGCAGAGGCAATGGCTGAAGCAATTACAAACTCCATCCATCCGCCTCGCTCCACTGATGAAAGGTACAGGGCCCGCTGCAGGGTCTCATACTCCTAAAATGCCACAGTTTATGGTTTAAGGTAAACTGCCACAGATTTCACTGTACATGGAAGAGCTGGACTGTGCATTGTAGCACAGCTGTTCCTGCTAGAGAGGTTGTTCACACTTTATACTTACTCTGCCCTTCAGCACTTTGAATGGCACAAATGAGGCTTGTGAACACCGCTACAGCAGCTGGGAGCTTCAGCCCCTTTGGGGACCAGCCCCAGTGGTCCTCCTACATAGTGGAGGCGGGGAGACCATAAGCTGTGGAGTTTAGGGTTATGTTCACTGCTCTGTGATAGTTCAGAGAGCTGAAGACAAGCGAGGTGGCTGGAAGAGTGCCTGCTGGTTTTACCACAGGACATCTAGATCTCCTCTATGTATAGCATTAGAGGCTGCACCGAAGAGGCAGGCCAGGCAGTTGAACTGCTACCAAAGGATTCCCCTCCACGCTATCACCCTCTCAATACTCTGCACAAAACTGGATGCTGAACTGGCTCCTGCTTTCGTAACGGCAACAGTGTGTTCCTTAAGCAGGTTTACAATTTTACCACTTCTGCTTCCTTAATCTGTTGCATGTTTGCTCTTTTGCTCTTGTGCTGCACCTCAGTTCTGCTGTGATTCCCATCTTGTTTCGCTGTAATTATCATGAGATACAACAGGTGTGCTAAGTTACTAAACTGCTTCTCAAGTAAGCCCTTCCCTCTACATTATGTGTTCTTGCTAGTTTTCATTCATGCACACACAAACGTGGCATTTCGACATGGCCTAAATTAAGTGTTAACAAATAAATCTCCTTTGTCTATTCAACAGTGGCAAGTATCTGTTTAAAATCTAATTCTCCTTCCCTCACCTCTCTTTTGTACTTTACAGCGTGGGCCAGGCTCCAGCACACATGTTTGTACTCAGTAGGTTACTTCAGAGGCAGCCCCTTTCACTTTGATGACACTATTTATGGAGGCAGGCACCGCTCTGTGTGAACAAGGGTATAGCGTTTGACCCTTCTGAAGGCTGGGGATGGCTGAAGTCTGGAGTCAATCGCATGATCTTTAACACAGTGAGACGATTTATTCCTGTTGTTGTCTTTTGTTATCATCCACTTAGTGCAATTAAATTGCAGAAGTCCTGATTTACGAAAGCACTTGAGCACATGGCAGGCTCTAAAAGTGCTTAGACATAAATTTCAGTACATGATTATATCCTAGTGAATTCAGTTTTGAAATAAAAAAAAAAACCCTTAGGCACACGCTTAGAAATAAGAATATTCCTTGGCTTTGCTAAACAGAGATGGCTTGAAGGACGCGTTTGTTACTGTGTTGAATTGGGACCTAATAAAGAACAGCCGTAGTTTTTCAGCTACAAACCACTGTGTATAAATCTTGGGGGCAGCAACATTGAAAATAACAGCTATTATCTGCTGAAGTTTCAGTGCAACTATGGAAACTCAAATGCCTGGCTAACTAAAGTTTGGCTATATCCCTAGCATTGTGTAGATATTTTGACATAACCTAGTGTGAAGATCTTTAAACCCATCCAATATTCAACGTTCTTATATCTGTGCTGTCAGTTAGGAAGCTAACGTGCATGGTCTGCCCTGAAGGCAGCCTGTTCCCAAGTGGCCTGTGGCTTCGATAATCTCTGTACTATGTTTGGCAGCTGGTAGC
>NW_009258727.1:5151919-5170387 GCF_000687185.1 Egretta garzetta | reverse complement strand
GTTAACTGAAATCCACCCAAAGGCATTGCATGCTATTTTTGTCTTGCTGTTTCCAGAGACTGTTTTGTACACAGAACAAAATAATAATCTTTAATGACTGCTTCATGAGGCATATCCCAGCAGAGTATTTGCTCAAATAAAGGCTGGACTTGGGGATAAATAGCTTGATAACATCCTCCCATTTGCAGCCAAACTGCTGAACAGTGTTCCCCAAAATAATTCTGTTGATCCTAAGTGGCTAGTAGGAGAGTTAAAGTGTCGTCTTCTGGAAGATGATCAACCTACTTAGGGCTTTCTAGTCTGTGAAAACCAGCAACGGGGGTGGGGATGTGGCTTCAGTCCAAAGAAAACTGCATATCTGTGTGACTAAACAGTGTAACTTAACATGGGAATATGCAATTAGGGCTTCCATGACGGTATCTAGTGTGTTCAAGAAAGCAATAGGAGAGAAGGTGCACAGCACCATTTGCACAGGTGTGATGCTCTGGAGTTGCTGTGTATGTGCTACAGAAGTGGTCACCACCAGCACAGTAGATCTCCTACATTATGATAAACCAGGCATATTGCACAAACCAAATCAAATGTTCAGTTACTTCAGCTGCAGATTAGCTGTAGTGTTGGTCCAAGGACAGTTGTAGGTTGGCAGTGGAGTTGATCTGCATGTATGCTGTGGACATTTTTATGGGAACATACAGCAGCCTGGTCAGAGACACTTCTAGGCATCCGGAAACCCTTGATAAATGTGCATGGGAAGCAGTGACAACAGAGTGGCTTAAGCCAGCTAAGGCCCCTGCCTGTCCTAGTCACAGCAAGGACCAAAGGCAAAGGTATCATTCACATGATAGATTTACATTTCTAAAGAAGATTGTAGCTAGATATTCTTGTTTTTTTTTATTAAATGATTTTTATTTATTTTTGGAGAAATTTTAGATATGTCTAATAAGTATTTCACTGCCTACAACCATTCAACCTGTTTTATAAGCTGGATTTTAACATGAGCATGCATTTCTGGAACCTTGTATGTTAATGATGAGTTGTTAATAGTACTGTCAAAAAACATTAACTACCATTAAAAAAAGTCTCTTTTCTGAATTTGATAGAAGCTGTGGGGTCAGCAGTAGTTGTGCAACGTATGGTGGTTTAACTTGCTCTGTGGCCCAGAGGGTCTAGGTAGTCAAGGATCTTATCTTCTATCAATTTTAACATTTAATGGACCCACTTAACAAATATAACCATGTATAATGTATACTTTGAGAAGATAGAATCAGGGATTACCAGGAAAGTACCAAAGAAAATGGAGTATTGTGTGTTATCTCATAGCCTCATGATACTGGCTTTTCCTGCTATTTGTCTCCTGTTTTATCAACATAAACACTTTATACATTGTATGTCTATCAAAGCTGGATGAGCAAGCCTGAATCCAATACAAACAGAGCCTTAGAGCCAAGTGGCAAGCAATGTCTGTGGGATTTGGCTGCAGTAGACGTTTGGTTGTGGGTGGGAAAGCAGTCTAACTGGGGTACAAATAATTAAATGAGAAAACAGGTGTATATATTTATTTGTAAAAAACCCAAAAAGCCATTCTCCCCAAATGTCAAAACCCATATGCAAGTCCTTGCCTTTCTTCCTCCCTTTACCTCCTCTAAAATTTAAGCAAAACAAAGTTCATCTGAAAAGCATTTATTAAGCATCATATCATGGCTATTTGCTTTGTGGGCAGATACCGGCATGCAATGGCCCTCAGGGGCAAAGTGCTGTCTCTTGGCCAAAGCTGAGGAACTCTGGGCAAGTGAATTGGAAAGACTGTCACTGTAGAAAAACCTTGCTTCTTCTGAGGAAGGCGAAAGTCTTATGATAAGAAAGGGCTAATGTGATGAAAGTGATCTGCTGTAACTGGGACCTCCTCATCAGATGGAGTTCATGAATCCTTTTGGACTCAACAGGTGTCTTCACTATGGGATGCACCTGATGAGAAAAAGCAGGCTGGAGTGATGGACAAGTATGTTATGAGGCATGCAGATAGGAAATTTCCCAAGGAGGAACAAACAGAATGAACAGTATACCATTTCTCAAGCACATTGTTTTTCTCAAATAAATTACTCCCAGATCACAGAAGCTTATCCAGAAAGTTGTCACAGAAAAGCTAACTAATTTTTTCAAGTCTTCACCTTAGGATATTTGGAAGGTTGTCACAACAAAGCTTTAATTATGGGGAACATAGAGGAGTTGATAAAACCTGAAATATCAGTACATTAAATTTTACAGTAAATTATTAAAAGTAATAGCAGCAAGTTGTTAGGACCACTCTTTACTGCACAGTTTCAAAGGAACTGAAGTATGAAATTGCTTAACTACTGTGGTATAGAGCATAACATAAGAACAGCTATATAGGATCAGACACATACTGGTAGTCACCATGGCAAATACTTTGGAAAGAGTTTAAAAATAGGACAAGCATGCAATAATGCTTCCTCACCACTTTCCCCCAGTCTTCAAGAACTTCAGATGACTTCCTAGAAAGAGGTGAGATCTTTGTGTGTAGTAGTTGTCAGTGTTTTGTAGATTTTTTTTTCCTCCACAAATGTATCTGTTTACATTTTGAAACCATGTGAGCTTTTGCCAAGCTTAAGTAAATGTGGTAAGAAAGGCCTCCTTTTGTTGTGAAAGTGCCACCTTTTCATTCCTTTCATAGCCCATACTTCTTGTGTTAGAAGAAAGAGTGGAAAAACTGCTTCCTACTCATTTTCTCTGTCATCCATAATTTACAGATCTTATTTTGTTCTCCCAGTCATCTCTTTTTCAGCCTGAGGAACCTCCTTAATGGTTCCTCATAGAGAGGCTGTTCCAAGCCCACCATCCTTGCTGTACCACTCTGAGCTTCTTCAGGTTTTCAGATGGGATGGTCAGAGTATACAATATTTGAGGTGTCAGTGTATGAGGGGCTTGCGCATGGTATGAGGTATAATCCTTATTTTTATGATCCTCATTTACTGCGTAATTATGCAATTATGTGCATCTTCTTACACACAGGACAGTCTGTTATCAGTGGCTTCTCTGCAATGAGATGCATCTCTTGTGAAACTTTGCAGTGTTAAGTGGTGAAATATATAAATTAGAGGGTTCTTCACCAAAATGGAGTTTAAGGCTACTAGTTTTAGAAAGAAAAATCTGAAACTAGGTTTTAAAGACCATACTTAAGCCCCACAGAGGAGAGTGTTGTATATGACCCTAAGTCCATAGCTACAGAACTGTATTTTGTGGCTTCTAAACACCCAGAAAGAGGACTTCTATCCAATTTTGTGCCAACTTGTCGGTTACTGTTACTTACTTTCAAGATTTGACTGTTCTGTGTTTTGTATCTTGGCTGTTTTGTTTTATCCCTTTTCCTTGCCATGAGGGGACAGAACTGGTTATGAAGCTCTTACCTCTAAAAAAAGTGCTTGTATTTAAAAATGAAAACACCCGACATCCTTCATGAAAATCACAAGGAGCTCCTTTTGCTCCTACTTATCACATACCTTAATGTGCTATAGGAATCCTTAGGATTTAGAAACCTGTTAACTTATGATCTCTGCCAAAAAAATCATCAGCACCCTCTCAAATCCGTTTGTCCAAGCATATCATATAGCTATCTGGTGTGTTATTTCCAATAATTTCTGCTCAGTTAGGTACACAATAACAATGGTATTACATGTTTTCAATCAAGTATTTTTATTCATAGAATACATCTCAAATTTATTTTAGCAGTTTAAATAAGTGAGTTTAATATATATTTAGTCAAGCATTACAGTAGTGAGGGCTTAAGTAGATTAGAAATAAACGAATCCAATTAAAGAACACGTCTGTGAAATTTGATATGTCGTAGGCATGAATGAACTGTTTGCACAGCAACTGTAAAGAAATCATTAATGATTAACTATCTAGAAAAGGTTTAATCAAGGATAAATGGTATAGGACATAGTTAAAATCATTTGTGTTGAATACATGGGGATTCTGAAATAATAAAAACAACCTTTGCATCAGTAGTGTCATGAGTACTGGTCTCGGGAAATGTATCTTTTGTTATCTGTGGTAAATGTGCAGCCAGGGGCTGCAGCTGAAAGTTAGCTTAGTAACATTAGCTATCACGCATTTAGAGCGGGAGACGGTTCCTTCCATCAAAAAGCTTAAGTTTAATAGGCGAGACGGGCAAAGATATTCCACAAAAGAAGTGTTTCCTACAAGAACATGTTGTTATTGTCCCTTTCAGAGCTAATATTCAGCAAAGTTAAGGTAGGGTTCTCAGAAGTGACCACTGCTGGGTAAATTTGACCCTTCCAAAACTAAAAGCCCCATTGGGCACCTTGAGGGTAAGCTCAGGCAAGTGCCAAGTACTTTCTAAAATCCCGTGATATGTGATTTGTCCAGTGTGGCACCAGTAGTCTGTGGGAGGGTTGAGAGTTGAATCCCGATCACTTGGCTACTAGATTGGTGTCTTAAAGGTGCCAGTGGTATTCAAGGCATATTTTTTAACACACAAAAATATTAAGAAGTCTGAGATGGGAAAATTTACCCTGCGTAACTGCAGGCTGTTGCACTGTTGTCAGTCTGGCTTTCTGCAAGATGGAAACTGTCTTACAGGGATATGTGAGAACTTGTGTTTATGTGGCATTAATTCCTAAATGGAATGCTGCGTACATGCACTTGCCGATGCACTGAGGTGACGTTGGTTTTTATGGAGTGGTTGAAAGGGAGTAGTTGGAAGAAAAAAAAAATTAGACTTTTAAAAGTCTCATTTAAAAGACCTTTGGTTTATTCAGAAATATTATTTTGAGTGTGCAGGTGAACTTAAAGCAGTGGCAAACCCCAAATAATTATGAAGAAGTCACAACAATAATTTAATAAAGGCTGATAGTATGGACGTGCGTCATGGCGTTCTGCAAGGTTTAATATGCCTTCAGATGAAGTATTCCTAACTATTTGGTGGCCATCCAAAAAAAAAAAAAAGCATTGCAGGCTATGTCCCTCTAATCCAAATTTCTCGTTATCAGGCAGATCCTAACATATATAAACATTTATAAAACTCCTGTCAAATATATTTCTCCATTTAACTTGGCAAACACTGAATAGACATCGAACATGACTTTTAGGCAGTTGTGCTTCCAGGCACCTCACATTTCAAAGAAAGCACTCCCTGTATAAATACATGTTACAGAATTATACCCAGGTCATCATATTTTATTTATTTAAAGCATTTTTTTTTTCAGTGCTATCTGTAACTAAAAATGGTAATTATATTTATAAATAATTAGCCTAGGGTATCTTAGGCATTTTATTCACAAACAATAATATATCCCTGGTGCATATTTTCATCTAGCAAATCTAGTAAATAAAGGCAAAGACAGGGTGCAAAGGGCTCCTTTTGGAGCCAGAGATGGCTAGACATGTGGTTGGGAATGACAAACTGTACCTTCAGACTGCTGAAAACTCTGCCACACCATGATTATCTAGAGGCCAGGATGTTTTATTTAACTCCGACTGACAGTTAAATGACTGCATTCTGAGATGAGAAACCAAGCAGGGAATATATAAAATTTCTCTGACGGTAGTTGTCTAGAGGATATCCTCAGACATTTGTGTTAAATGATCCGTATAGGAAACTTTGTGCTTCAATTTTCCCGAATGTATCGAATCATTTAATTAAATTTCCTGGTTTGGATTGCTCTGTCTTTAAAAGCAAATACAGAAACATGATATCGTCTATGTGATTCTCATGGCTGGAGAAGCTGTAAACTTTGACTCAACAAGATGTAAACAGCTACTGTTGCTTATGCTATTTCTGGAGACAGATGGGTGTCTGGAACTTAATGAAGGGATCCAATATACAGATCTCATACTCCTCCAAGTAGATGCATTGCTTAACCATTAATGTGCTAATGATAAACAACCACTTGAAAGATTTCTGGAGGGTCTTTCCAATTATTCTGGTGAGCAGTAGGTCAGGCCTATATGCGACTTTTCACTCGAGAAGTTTTAGAAAGGAGGATTACTAACATCATCCCAATAACTGATGGAAAAACTGGGGCAGGGAGTATCTTTGTGGTCGCACAACTGAATGTCAGTGTAGTTTCATAGCAAGCAGTGAGGTTCGACAGCTTTTTTCCCGCTTTGTGCTGAAATTTGGCTTCCTGTGTGAGCAAAGTGAAACCTCAATTATTTTGACTGGTTCTGGAAGATGCTAAAGGGGTTGCATACGCTCCTCCTGACAAGTCTCGTGAGCAGACTGAGGCCTTTGTAAACATTTCTGAGACACATTGTACATAAACAGCGGACAGAGCAGATGAGGAAATTGTCTGTTTTGTTGTACCATCTGCTGACTTAGAAAGCCATGAAGATGACAAACAGCCAGAATCTGTTCTCTTTTCACTCATCTGCTGAATGGTGCTCTGTTAGCATTGCATGAGCTGGAGTGTGGAAATGTTAAAAGTTGCAGGCATTGTTTAAAAGTAGAACAATGATATATTACAGTTTTGTGGTCAGACGTGCCTGAGGAAGTGCCAGACTTTTACCACCTTCATGGCTGATTTTAACTGAATTGCAGCAACTCAGCAAAATAGACTGAGCATTAATGACATTAACACCTTTAGTTTAATCTCACAATTTCTATTCTGTGTTTTGTTAGACTGGCAGAAAATCTGACAAATACAATTTTTCTGATTTTTAACAAAAAGAAATGCAGAGTGCACATGACCCTTTTAATAGATTTTTCCTGTAAAACTAGAGGAAATGATGAACATATATTATGTGTTCAGTAGAAATAATAGTGCAACCAATTAAAATTACACCTTGTTTTGCATAAAACAATGATTTCCCCTTTGCTTCGGTCATGTGAATGATTGCATCCATGATGTAGGAACGTGCTGCGTCAAGATCATCTAATGCTTTTGCTTTCAACTTGTACTTCATTAATTACTTTAGTACGTGTAAGGAATGACATGGGTGTAGGTTATCCAGTGTTTGTCAGCTTTAGGTGGTGACATGATGCCCTTTTATTCTTTCTTTGCTGTGATTTCCAGTGACAGGATTATCATTGTGTATTGTTCAGGCTATCAATTGAAAGACACCTAAGAATAAGAGTAAGATCTGTTTCCAGTTGTATACTGATATTTTGATTGCTGCTGGAGAGAATGAACTGAAATGCATTTCTAATCTGATGTCATAACGCCACAGGTGAAAACTGAATTTCTGTGAATCTTCTTTAAGGTGTCTAAATTTAGTGTCTTTTGATGGAATTAAATACACTGTAAATATTTGCCTCTTTGTTTGTTATCTGTGTATTCTCAATCACTGCATGTATAGCTTATCCTTCCTTTCTGTTGCATTAATGTAAAAAGTTGCTCTTTCTTATGGTTTTTGCAGAGGACTGAGCATTCTTTTCTTCTTTTTTGAAGGGTTTTTTTTCTTGTTTTGAAGGTTGTGCTGCTTATGACTGTAGATATCCAAGATGTCTATTTTTAAGTTTGGTTGTCCTTAAATTGTTTTGCTTGAATCTGGATATTTCTTCTTCACTAATGGATGCCATTATTTTACTCCTTCCTCCCATTGAGCTGCTTTTTCTATTTGAAAGCCTTTTTCAGGGCTTAAGTTCTCTTCTGTTCTCTAACACTGTCTTTAAGTAGGGAATCTTAATATCTTCAAAACTATTTGTGCCTTTAGCTCTCTAATATTAATGTCTAGTCTCACTTCAGGTTTTAGATTTTGGTTAAAGTAGTCCCAGACTTCACCCTATTACTTGAAGAAACACAACTACCAAAAAGCCTGGTTTGTCTGTACAGTTTTAGTTCCTTGGGCCATACTGTGCCCACTGGGCCTTACAGTCTTCCCAACATTATTTCTAGCACACTCACCCTTTCCTCATCTTTTTTCCTTCAAAAAGGCCATATAAAAACCCTCTTATTTTCTTTCAGTTTCATGGTGAGCTATATCCACACGGTCAGTAGCCATATTTGTGCAAGGTCTGTTGTTTGCTGAGAATTCGGGTTTTGTGGTGCTCTGGTACTTCCTTACTGTTCTTTTTTGGGTCTATCTACTAATGAGTCATTATCTCTTCCTCAAACTTTCATTAGGCAGACTGTTGCCACCTTGTTTCATATTGTACATTTTGGCAATGGTAGTAGGCAGAAAGTCTCTTCTAAAGCTGAATTGTGAGTGTTGCAGACTCAGCTGGCATCCAAGAAATGTGCAAACAGATTGGCTTCCTCTTCCAAATGCTTTTCTGCTTTAGCCTTTGTCCTTCTCCATCTATGCAGTTTGCTATAGCTAGATCCCTTTAGTAAAGAATGCTTTGCACTCAATTTTCAGATGCTTTATTGCAGAGAAGTGCAGTTGGTACAGCCATCGATCCTTGGTCTTTTGTGATGCTAGCTCTGGTACATCAATAAATGCTTTCAAAATTGGGCTCAAGCTTTATAATGGAAGAGCCAGAGACATGGCACAGAGTGGAAATGCTTCTGGGAGTTATATCTGAGAAGAAAATTGGAAGCAGCATATCATAGCAAGAGGGTTTTACGCTTTGTCTTCTGATTTCTTTTCACTTACAGTGAAGCATGGTAATCCAGTCTGTAGGTGCCTGATACATTGAGCATACTGGCCAGATTCTCATATGGGGGGGAGGGACAAGATAGAGGAGAAATAATACATTTTTGGAAGCATATGCTACCAAAAGCATATGCATCCAAGTTTTTTGAGGAGTCAAAGAGGACCTAGAATTTCCATCCAACTGTGGAAAGAATGGCTGTTTCCCATCATGAAAAGGTGGAGGTCTTCAATGTGTTTCCCTTTGCAAAGAAGCATCACTTTGGTCTTGTCTGGATTCAGTTTGATCCATCTGTTCTTCATTTAAGAGCTAATTTCCTGTAGTTATTCTGATGTTTTATAGTGATGATAGTTGCATCAGAAAATGAGATAAATAGTAGATTGTCAGCAACATACTGTTAGCAATTGAACACATGCCATATCACTCTCTCTCTCAGCGGTCTCATGTAGATCGATGTAGATTGTATGGATCCCTGTGGGATCCTGAAGGTGAGGACCTTGGAGGAAGAGGCTTGTATCCACCACCTTTTTTTGAACTACGTGTAGAATACACCATGCAGTGCTACTGTGTTGCTGGGACTGTGTAACAGAGGATTCAGGTGTCTGAGAACAGGAATCTGGAGATTACGGTTCCATGGTTGACAGAAGTTTTATAAATTCTTCCAGGAAATTGGCAGAATTTCTATCTGTAGTTTGTGTACCACCAGGAGCCCTGATTCCTCTTGTCCTTTGTCTCACAGTGCATACACAGTTCCACCAAGAAATGAAAAAATCTTCTGCCATTTTTTCGTTGCTTTATTTTTTTTTTTTAACTTCTGGTATTTACCTTGGCCTGTTACTGCTGGTGTTCTGGTGTCTATCTTGGATCTTCTGAAGGGTAGGTGGGCTAGGATAAGGTCGAGATGGTATTGAATCATGCCTCAGTGATGCAAAAAAGTCCAGGTGTTTCAGCTGCAAGGAGAGCGCAGATGTGTTCTTTTTTAGGGGAAACTTTGCATTCAGCAGCAATAACTTCAGATAGTTTTCTTCTTATATCAGGATGAGACTCATAGTTTTTTCAGGACTACTAATAATATCTCATGATACTGTAGTAGTTAAGTATGAAGATTAATTGACATCCTTTGTTTCTGATGTTTTGTATAACATAATTTGGTAGGACTCAATTATGGAGACAGATGCGATGCTTTGAATGTCAAGTTAAGGTGTCTGGATGGAAATTCTGAGGGTAATCACAGGAAAGATTAATGGTTTCGAAATATGTGGGTGAGCCTCACCTGTCAAATAGGCCAAAGCACATCCTTATATTCAGATGCCTTCACTACAGGCAGGATACTTGAAATGCAAATATTATAGCAGATGCCTATCTCTATTAAAGCCAAAATTTGAAGAAACAACCTTATTAAGAAGTAATTTAATGTTACAAAAATTAATTATATGTCTGCTATGGACTGGAAACAGTGTAGTCAGCACAGTTCTAATGTCAGTAATTTGTTTTCATGTGTTATATATACATGGATGCATACACATTATCTGCATTGCCAAAAAAACTAAGCCTCTTCAAGTTTGTTGTTTATCAGGTGCAAAAAAATTTGATTGTAGAACTGGCATGAATTAATTTTTCTGTTCTGTGAGTTTATCTGTGGTTCAAAGATTCATCCTATTTAATTTATTTCAGTGATTTATCAGGTTTATCCTTCTGCCCCGACACTTATCTGAAAGCATTTCAGTGTACTAAGCTGTGTTATGTTCAGGTTGTGGTGCAGTTCCTTTCTAAAAAAAGATTGTCACGGCTTATATATGTGTGATTATAGAGCAAGACATTTTTGCTAAAGCTGGTTGAACAATTTGTTATTAGTATAATTCACTAGGGACAAGTCTTTAGGTTTAGATGGAGTATGGGGTATTGTGTGAATGAATATGTTGCCTCCTTGACTGCATAAGTGAAGCGTTATTTTTCCCTTGCTCTCCTATTTCTCTGCTGATAAACACAAAGGAAGAGAAAAGCCATGAATCCTTCCTCTTTTCCTCCAGGTAGGTAGGTCAGGAAGAAACTCTTGCTTCGCTCTCTTTCAATAAATCATTGTCAGAATAGGTTCCGTATGACTACATGAAAGCTGGAGAGCTCATTTCTTACTCCCCCGGTTATCAGCAGACGTGCAGATGTGTGCAGAGGGGTGCAGTCCAATGCATGTGCCCTCATTATGCTTAGTAAGACACTGTGAAGAATGCCAGTTTTCCTTACTTTTATGTATTCATTAGAAAGCTTGAAGACACTAACGCTGAACTTCACAAAGTGGCATTATGTCTAGCTGCCCATAGGAAACCTCTAGTATTTTGTGAGTGGGGGACAGACCATTTGAATCATAAGACTTGTATTTATTTAGCTGTTTTCTCTGAACAGTAAACTCTTTCAGTATAAGAAACGTCAAACAGAGGACTAAACACTCACAAGACCCACAGAAGAAGGAAGATTGAAAAATTTGCACCAATTGCCTGAAACTTTGCAAACAATGAAAAATATAACCTTAAAGATGAAGTGTTTTCCATAAACAAAGATTAATTTTCTCAATTTATTTAGTCATCTATGATGTAGGCTGTTATGTACATCCCTCCAACACGCGTGAACATACACACACACACACACACACACACATGGTAAGTTTGTAGTTGTACAGTTAAAAGAGTTTTGAGGAAAATGTATCGTATTTACTGCTTAGCTATGTGACCAATGCAGAACTGCAATATAAATCTCAGAAATTTCCATCCCATTGTTTTTTATTACCAAAGAAAGTAGATCAGGATGATAACAGTTGGATGCAAAAAGCAATCATATTTTCACTATAAAAATAGTACTATTGTTTAGTAAGCTATACTACTTAAATATATTAGGGGGATATACTGGCTTGCCCTGGATGGTTTTATTCTTTTTCCTTAAAAATATCTTTTGTTTCCACCCCCCACTAAGAAGGAAGGAATGTTTCCCATTAAGATATGAAGTGAGTTTGTTTTTCACTTTTGCCTTTTATATAGGGATACTGAATATAAAGGACTACAGCTCTCCCTGGATCAGGTCACTGCTACCAAGCCGGCGTTCTCATACGCAAATTCAACTCCGACCATAACGGATAATAGAAAGGGAAGCAAATCTCGCCTCTCGAGCACAAAGTCAAAATCAAGGACATCACCATACCCACAGGTAGTTGTCTTTGAAAAACAAAATTAAATCTTTTTGAATATCTTGATTTTGACTGCTATTTTACCCAAGTAATTAGAATGGGCCAAAGAACATGCTACTCAAAGGGAATAAAGGGTGACAGATTACAAGATCTTGAGACAGGAATATGTTTCTTTAAACTGTTTCTAAAAAAGCTGGAAACATTTATGTTTCAGCATGCATGATAAATCATCATCAACAACAATAACAGCACAGGGCTCCGAGTTAATGAGGAGCGGGCAGAAGGACAAGTGAAAATGTTGGTTTTGAAATACTTGGTTTGAGAGGATTGTGAGTTTTGCCATTTGAGAAAGCTTGCTTTTTCTTACTTTTTAATAATTCCAACATAACTAGAAAGCTGCCAGATGTCTGACAGCAGTTTAATACTGAGATCTTAGTCAGGAGGAGTGAGTTTGGAGGACGGAAAGCAACAAGCCAGCTTGCTGAATTAGAACAAGAAAGATTTCTATGTACAAAGCTTTGAAAGGGAGAAAGCACTAGGAGGTCCCACTGGTGTCAGTAGACTTTAATTTCCCAGATTTCATTTTCAGGCCTAATGTGTAAGGAACATGTCCCCGCTTGGAGAACGGACTGGACTTGATTGGGTCTCTGAACTGGAGCTTACCTAATCCATCTACGCAACTGATTTCTGCAGACAGTGCCACAGCACTTGCACACTTACACTGTTAGCCCTTTAGCTCAAATAGATCTGTTTGTTGAAATAACCATCATGTTTACTAAATAATGATGCAAGGCTTACTGCCCTTATGCCACCATACAGTGGATATAAATTTATGCATTCATGATGTAACGTTGAAGAGCTATGTATTTTTAAAGAGTCCAGGTCAATATTTAACTGACAATGACCTTGATGACTACAGTTTCTCTGCAGGCACAATGTTTTCTAAACTGACCTCTAAGAGTATACAATGTGAGCCCAAGTGTCTACATCCCATCCTTGTTTTCTTTCTTTTTCCCCTCAAAAGTATCAAGGGTAAGAAATTCAGTTAAATGACATCTGCTTTTGGCACAGGGAATATTAAACCAAGCGCCTAGATATGTACTCATATTCTCAAGAATCTAAGTTTGCCAGAGGTTGTTATGACTCTTGATGTTTAATCATTTGTTCATACACATTTCTGTGGGTTGTAAAAGAAGAGCCTTTCTCTTGAATGCGCTATACCAAACATTGTAATAAAACTGCTTTAAAGACTTGGGAAGGATACCTACAATTAATTCTAAATTAGATTTTTTTAAGATTGCTATCTTTGATTTACTCAAACTACCCTTCATCTCCCCTTACACAGTCCTTTCAGAAGTCCCCATTTGCTACAATCCCAATCAAAGACCTGTTATCCTCCCACACCAGTCTGCTTTCTCAAAGTGTGGCTTTCATCAGCACCTCCTTATTCCCTCTGCCACCAGAAAAAAATCCTGAACTAGCAGTGCAGCATTGAGACTGCTGGTTTACCAGGGACTGTTGTCTGAAAGCTCAGGATGTTTAATCTCCAGTTTCATTTTGCATCCTCATTACCAGCTGCCTGGTAGTAAAGTCACAGATTTCGTCATTCAAAAAGAAGCAGCCAAGCTAGTTGCCAATATCTTGAAAAATGGTCATACCGTTCATTGTAGCACATCACCACAAGCAACGCTGGCAGCTTGGTTTTGCATCCCTCTCATCCTTCTCCACCACTGAATAAACTGTTGAAAGACTAAGAAAAGCTGTTGTGAAGAACATGCAGCAGGTGGTATGGCCTGTGTCCCTCAGTCTCCAGCCCACGTAATTTGCCAGTCAGTTGCGGAGAATTAGTGTGACTCAAAAGCCACGGCTGAAAAGTGAGGTCATGGGTTTTGGCTTACACGGGAGCCTGGGTTTTGGTGGAGGAAGGAAGCAGGAAGTTTATTAGTAAAATAATGACAGTGAGCAAAGTATTTCTTAAAGTTAAGGGCACCTAGGAGATTTTAAATGTACATACTTTATTTCCTTTTTTTTTTTTCCTTTTCCCTTTATCATGTACTTTGCTTCACTCTTGAAGAGAAAAGACAATCATATGCTTTATTGGGTGAAGACTGATAATCCTCTCTCTCACCAGCTGTGTGCCCCTAGGGTAGCTATATGAGATGTGAACTGTTTGAAAACCATGTTAATATATTTCAGCTGACTAGGGCACAAAGTGGACGTTTTGGTCACCGAAGATAGCGTTAAAGTTTTTTTGCTCAAATCTTATGCAGAAGCAGACATAGTGTAATATGGTGTTCGTAGACTCTTTAAGCAAAAACTGAGTTCACTAAATTGGAGGCACTGGTCAGCATCTGCTTAACACTGACTGATGTTAGTACAGTGGTCCAGTGGGCTCTGCGAAAACAGCCCCAGCCAGGGGAAGGGCAAGCAGAGAGGAGAGCAACCCAAAATTCATGAGACAGCTGTAGGATTTGCCCAGACACTTTGAACAGTGCTCTTCTAGTCCTGTCCTACCAGGCAGGTGGAGAACTGAAAGAGGAGGTAAAAAGATGGAGATGAAAACTTGATAGAGATTTGCAGGAAAAAGAAATCGTGAGTTGATTAGAAGATGCCTGAGTCTTCCCCCATGATAATAATAATAATTGTGAGGGGCTCTCAATATCTAGCCCTGGACCTCATTTGTTTTGTGTTCCCAAAAGCTAGCGCTGGACCTCATTTATTCTGTACACAGGAAATAGCAACAAGATTGGAAAAACATTTTAATTGTGATCATCTGAACAACTGCTTTGGAGTTTAATGTCCCATTAATGATGGTTGTTTAAAGAAAATATTTAAAATTGTTTGTTGTCTGCCTCTAATGGAAATGTTTTATGGTCAGATCTGCATAAACGATTATTGCTTCATATCTCATCTTAGTTCTTGGATGTAGATTATTTCTATATAAAACAAATGCACACATACAAGTAAGGATGTACCCAAGAGCTGTTGGATGGAGGCTTTGGTGTGTGTTACCGCATGCAGGAATTTTTGGAAGTAAGAGCGTTCCCTAGTTGGTGTATATTAATACACCTGATTTTGGAGGTAAACTGATTTTACAGCCCCTTTAAACAGATAATCTGGATTAATTCTGCAATCCATCTCTATTTGGGCATATCACCCAATGGGGTAAAGATAACAGAATCAGGCTGAATTCTAGTTAGCCTTTTTGTTTTTATTATTGTTTTTTTCCATTTCTTCCTGTAGCCTAAAGCTTTGGCAACTTCCAGTGTATTTAAAAGCAAAGCAAACCCTTCTTTTTATAGTAAACATAACTCCTGATCTGGTGAAGAGTCACCAGCAGTGGGGGTTATTTTAATGGACATGCTGTATTACTTTAATCTAAGCCTTTCACCATCTGTTCTGCCTATAATAGTGAATGCAAAAAGAACATATTTTACATTTCAGGATTACATTAGTAAAAAGTAAGATAAAAGTGATTTAAAAGCATGCATATGTTCTTAGTACAATGCAGCTCACATCTGTGATGTTTTTTCTCATGGTTAAGACACAAATCAAGAGGAAAGCTGCTAATGCTGATGTAGTGAAAGTTTTTCATGGAAAAGAGGACTCTGAGAGGCTTTCACTATATATTTAATGTTTATAATGACAAAAACCTGAGTAGGCTGCCAGAAAATTAGATATCTATAACATCTATTGTTTGAACATCTGGCATGGTGTGTGGAGCAGGCTGATGTTGCTGTGTATGACAGAATGAGTGCTCAGGCCAGCGAGACACCTGTAGGAATGGAAGGTCAGGCAAAAGAAAATCACCTGAGAAATATTAAATTGTCTACTGCCCCACTTCCATGGGCTCTCCTAACGTAAGATTTTTCTTAGACATAGGACTTCTATTTTCTTATTTCCTTGCCCCTTCGGCCCTCCTGAAGTTTTCTTTTGGAGTGAAAATGGCATCAGTGATGATATATGGCCCCTTTGTATGTCAGTGCTAATCCCGCTGGTGTGCTCTTACTGCGATAGTACGCTGGACTAACACTCTGGAAGACGTTTCTAGTATCTGAAGGTGGCAATTCAGTTTCCAGGAAACAGTTGGAGGACCATTTAATTAATTTGTTGTTGTTGTTTACGCCAGAAGACAATTCAGAAACCCCCTGAAGGGATTTCAGATGTTGCCCGTCTGAAGTTCTTTATCATGTTTAACTTTTGTCTGCTGGTTAAACTTTGTCAAACCCCCCAAAATAGTAAGTTCTGTCTGACAAGAGTCAGAAGGCAAAAATTAGCAGAAAGGAAAACATTTCTGGTGAGGCAGGACTGGGACTGGAGAAAAAAAATAAAAATCACTAATTTTAATTGGCCATAATTTTCATTAAATCTGATTCCATTTCAATGGTCTTTCATCACTTGACATATGGGAGCCTAATTCTGACTTGAGAGATAGTGTTTCCACTCCCATTTCAGTAAAGCAGTATCTTTGATCATCCTTTCAGTTCTCCCCCTGTCAACATGTCACACATACCCGTATTTGGAGTCTCCACCTGTCAACATCGGATTCCCAGAAGAGGCAGTAATAGGACTGCAGCAGCAGAGGCAGCCTGACGATGCCAAACAGAGATGTGATTAGCTTTAAAGGGAATTAGACATATTTTTGGCCTATGTCTACTTATGTTGTACCTTAAGAATAAGCAGTCATATCAAACCTTGGTAGACAATGTGGACCACAAGAAATTCACTGTGTTAATTTAATTCTGTCCATGGCCTAGCAGCTGCTATGGGTCAGATCTCAAATAATGATCATTTACATCAAGTGCAAAGAATATGCATGAAGTATTGTTGGTCTTGACTACATGGTTATATGACATTACATGGTGCATTTCTGATATACTGAACATGTACCCTTTGAAATTGTTCCCCTTTCTATAAGAAAAGTGCAATTGAATCCTTTGTGGTTAGGTTCAAGATGATAAAAAAAAAAAAAAAAAGCAAGTTTTCAGTTAAATGGAGAAATTCCCTTCAAGAGAAGCTATGTTGGACACTGAGGTGTCCTTAGATAATAGAATATCTATTAGAGCTAAATGAAATGAAGGATTTTCAGTTTGAAGGAATCTCTGGCATTTATTATGATAATAAATTGTTGAAAAAAATGAAATTACATTATAATATTGCTAGAAATTAATTTTCCTTGTCCTCCTCATGAAAGAAATATATACTATGAATTTTGTTTTTAGTAAGAAAATAAATGAACTTTAAACTTTTTTATTCTTATGTTTATGCTTATATTATCTTATATTCCAGTTTAACTTTTAAAATTAAAAAATCTAGTTTATTAAAGTCAAATAAAGAGGAGCACTAAAAATAATTCTAAATTTAAGAACTGGTACAAATGTAGTTTTCCTTTTGTGAATTTTCATTTTAACTAAAATGTAATAATCAAAATCTTGTTAATAACTTTTAGTTTTTTCATTGGAAACTTAATTTTATCTATATATTTTTGCCAAAAGGTTTACAGTAATTCAGTCAGTATTTATGAAGATATCTTTGTGACTAAGCAGTCTGAAGACATTAGATCTGAAAGGATAAGAGTTAGACGTTCCAGTTGGTCGCATAACACTGAGTAAAGTTCCTAGTCAACATAGGCTGAGTTATTGACATTTAAAAGAACTTTTTTGTGGCTCTGTAACTATCTTACCTCCATGGAAAATCACATTTATCCTTTCATCTCTAAAACCTTCCGATGAATATGGTGGTACTAACTTGCTGACCTCTTCCATATCTACTGGTAGGCTTTTTGCCTACGGGTATTCTTCTGACAACTAATAACAAAACATAATCAAGCTCCTCAAAGCCACGACCCTTTCTCTCTTTCCTTTCAAGAACCTATCGTGTTAACAAACAGTATTCACAAATATAAACTGGAATATTGAAGAAATACCCAATTAAATGCCAAAACTACTACTGATGTTGCACAGATGGTTTAAGTTTCTGTTAAGGCAAACATCTGGTTAGTACTTTCGATTGGTAAGTGCATAAAACCTTGATCCTGGCTGATAATGAGGAGTTTCATAGCAACTCAATCTAATGAAAAGGAAGGCAAGCTTATGTTTTCAGGAGAGAGGCCTAATGCCTATTAAAAGGAAAGGCAGAGTGGGCATCTGGAAGGTGAGTGATGGAATGAGAGAATTCCAAGGTTTCACATTGTCATACATTGATTTGTGACATGAGTGTGCAGTACTGAAGAGGTGAGCATGTACAGCTTTGGTCTCATCCAAGTTTGTAATCATGGGTGAAATTAATTTAAAGATGTTCCATGAAGTTCAACAGTTCCAATAAATAAAAAGATTTAGAAATGAAATAGCTAAATCCTGGGAGGTTTAGTAAACATTCTTCTTTTTTTCTTTCCCAAAAAGTGTCTAGAAATCTGTGACACTTAACTTAATCCTTACTTCTCTCTAAACAAATGTCCATGCTCCTATTCTGTCTGCTTTTCCAACTGCTTGCTAGCTGCTACTTCTGTGCTGGGAGGGCCCTGCTTAAGTGAGGGTGCCAAATGCCCACCCTGCCTGCTTTGGCTAGAGGTTGCTCTTTCTGGTAAATAGGTCCTGGTTTTTCCTTGTTCCCACATTGCAACAGAGCTGTGATTTTTAGCTCCGTACCGATCTGCCGTGGCTTTAGAGCTTTACTCTGTAGTAGAGTTGGTAGACTCAGGATCCACAGGAGGCTTTCT
>NW_009258727.1:5098793-5151537 GCF_000687185.1 Egretta garzetta | reverse complement strand
TCTGAGATACCACTCCAGGTAAGAAAAAAAAAATCCAACAACAAAAAAAAAATCTGAGGAAAAGAGGGAACGCTTAGAAAAAGAACTTGCAAATGCATTCAGTTTCAATTTGACATGTGAGAATGCTGCGGGATCTGTGTTATTTCAGTCCCTTTTGAAAGCGTTTTGCTGAGGAGCGCTGGGGCACCATTGCTGAACATAAGCACTAGCTTTCAAAGCAATAAGAAAAACCTGGACATATTCAAAAAATATTGAATTGCAACATTGATGTTGCTGAGCCTGATATTACACATCATAAAGGAGATGGCTATTAAGGGTTGACATGGGATGTTTTAGACGTTCACAAGGTCTGTCCTGTCATCTGTGAGCTCATTACAGAGTGTTGTACAGGAAAGGACCAGGAGTCCAATCAGAAGGTGCAGGCGTGTGGGCATGCTCACAAAAACCACCTCAGTGCATACATTCTCTGTCTTTTCAGTACAGTTACTTGCAGATTTCACCCAGGCATAGTAATTCCCCTGCTGCTTCTCCTGTTTTGCAGTATTCTGGATTTCACACTGAGAGATCTGAGTCTGACCATGAGAGCCAGTGGGGCGGGAGCCCCCTGACCGATACAGCTTCTCCCCAGCTTCTGGAGCCCACAGACAGACCGAGCTCCCAGCACCACGATGTCTCCTGTGCCTACAGACAGTACTCGGACCGCAGTGCTCTCTGCTACGGTTTTGCGCTCGACCACGCCAGGCTGACCGATGACAGACACTTCCATACTCAGGCCTGTGAAGGAGGCAGATGCGAAGCTGGCCGGTATTTCCTCGGCACGCCACAGCCAGGAAGGGAGAGCTGGTGGGGTTCTCGTTCAGCATTGCCCCTGACTAAGTCATCCCCTGAGAGCAGAGAAGCATATGAAAACAGTATGCCCCACATAACATCAGTCCACAGGATTCATGGTAAGAGATAACCAGGATTGGCAGAAGTGGCACCTTCTTGGGTAGAGCAACGTGACATAAACATGCAGCTGTTTATGTGAGAGATAGGAAAATGAGACTCTTGACGTATGTCCTTGTCTCAGAGATCGCATCTATGGAGATGAGGAAGACTTAAAATTCAAGTTGAGTTTGACAGTCTGGCTTATATGCAGCAAAATATAATTTTGCTGTATATTTTTTAATCTGTAAAATTAAGGTGGAAATATCTGACTGGTGAGATTTTAAGGATGACCTTAAAAATATAAACAAAATGATACATTTGATAGAAATGTGTTATTTATTTGACTTAAGATCAAACTACTTTGGATGGAATATATTTACCAAAAAATTAAAGCTAAATCCAAGTTAGATATTAGGAAATCTTTACAGTTTTTGGAGAAATTGTTCTCCAAATGACTTTTTTTTCTGCACTAGGTTCTGTAAGATTTGCTGCTTATTTCTGTTTAAAATTGGCAATTCAAATTAACATTTGCCTTTGGTTTCAGATATTTATCCCCAGTTATAATTTTTAGCCAATTTGAGTCTATTCTTTCAGCACCAAGCCTGAAGTCTTGCTTGGTGTCTGGCAGGTTAGAGACTTAGTGTGTTAGCACAGCTTCAGAGGCAGAAGCTAATAAAAAAATCACAGTGAAAGGCTGATCTGGGTTTAGAAAAATCCAAAGGTCCTTGGATTTAAAAGGTAGGCTGAGAGTTGAAAGGCTGCAACTGACCCAAACATCAGAATTCAAGGTTGTAAGGATAGATGCAGCATAAAAAAAAAAAAATGCTTTTCTACTAAAATAATCTGCCAAAACACAGGTTGTATCTAAAGAACTCGTAAAAGCTGGTTACATTAGTACCATTCCAGCCACTTGCAGAATAAGGCTTTGGAAATAAAAAAAGAACCGTACTATTTTACTCTAATCTGAGGAAAATTATGTTGAGATTAGAAAAATGATTCTAGGAAATACATTCAGAGGAAAAATGGGGAAAGAAAAGGAGTCCTAAATTTTTCTGATGAGGACTGTTCTACACTTTTTCTGTGAGAACACACCTCCTTCCTTGTGCCTGCTCTGTACTTCTGTAATACTTGTATTTCTCTAGCTTTTTCTTCTCCAAAAAAGAGAATTGATCGAAGTATGATAATTTTGCTTACAAATTTTATGCATGATAATTCTTGTTGAGCATAGAAAGGTAGTAATGTAGAGCTATCATATGGAGGTACAAATACAAAAGTGTTAAATATTTAATCCATACCTTTATCAAGGATAATCGATGGAAACAGATAATGTAATTTTTTTTTAGTTTGTTCCTTGGTTTTGCTGTAATTCCAGGTGCTGCAGTTATCTTCCTTATTGTGCCAAGTCTTACATGTTTCAGTAGGCCTCCAGTCTGCATGTAGCTTTGGGGGTAAAACCTGACACGGTTTTAGCTGAGGAGCGGAGCGTCTCAGCTTCCCTTGCAAATGTGCCATTTTCATTGAGATTTAGGCAGTTTCAAACCTTGGCCTTTCACAAATGAAACTCTTCATGACAATACTATGTGAACATTCCTGTCAGAGCAGGTTCTTTGGGCAGAAAGTATTTTATGACTTTTCTGTTCTTTTAACGTATCTTCTGGTAGTTCTGGCTTGGGAGCCACGGTAATGACAATTAGCTGACCACTGTGACAGGCCCTGGGTATTGCACGGGAACTCATGCATTTCTGGTTACACTTGAGAAGTCTGGGACACTGCAGATATGGTCTGTGCAGTGAGACAAACTGAGCATGTGGCTTAGAGCCACAGCTGACCAGCTCCCCATTGTGTCATGGTGTGCCTGATGTATCATGTGCTCTGGTGGCTGGAGCTCCCTTCCACCTCCAGGCCCTGGCATTTTGGGTCCAGGTCGTAAGAGGATGTGAAGGATAAATTTGCGCTCATGACATACTCCACAGTGCAGTACTTCCACCTACAAATGGCAGGCTATGTTCGTTACAAAAGCCCATCACTGATTTTTGTCATGAACTCTGCAACACAGCAGCAGTAGTCTGCCACCCAAACAGATCTGTATGCCTTGACCTGACACAGAGCAGGGGGAACTACTTGTGCTAGTCTGAAAATGGGTTCCTTGAGGAGTCCTGTCAACCAACCCAACAGGCCTCATCCCCAAAGGGGACTTTGTATGTGCTGAGGCAAAAGCATCATTAGGTAATTTGTGCAAGCCCAACACGTGCCCTCCTGCAGGCACGTATCTCAGCAAATCCTTTATCAAGCCCTTTTATTATAGTGGCCTTAGTTGGCTGTTCTAGTTTGGGGATCACTCACTAGGTCACTCTTCCTAGTGAGTGATTCTGTCCTTTCAGCTTCATGCAAGCTGAACACCTTCTCTGACATTTCTATGGAACTTATTTTTTAGGGAGAGGTAAGGATATAGTTATATTTTCCCATTCTAAACATTTTATACAGCAAATATTTATGCATTGGAATATGACGTCACATTTTTACAGTAACCCTCTATAACAGCTATGGGTTCTTATGCTTCTGAGGAAGAACTGCTTCATTACTTGGGTTTATTTATTGTTGTGTAACCTGAGTAAAGTCACTACAGGGCCACAGACTATTCCACAATGCTGTCTCTGTGCTTTAGCTCTTGCAAAGGCCTAAGAAGGCATGCTGGAATGATGTACATTTGTAATCCCTTCAGATTTTTATTTTCACCATGGTCCCAATTAATTCAAACTTTACTGATGCAAAGAGGTCCTGAGGGGTCAAGGGCCTGAACATCGGTATTGAGGGTACTGTGACATGCCCTAGGGTACCCTGCCTGTCCTCTAGCTACTCCAGAAGACACAGAGCTCCTGTAGAGTCGGTGCCATACCTGCTGGGTCTATGCAGATTCTTGGTTACCCTAGAGTATCTCAGGTGGCACTGGATGTCTGTGTTGAGGTGCTTAGGTCTCTTTGTATATCTTCATCTGTGTAACTTGTTCCATGTGCAGAAACTGGAAACTAGAGGTTGTCACTGAAAAGCGAGTGGTCTACCATGGTAATTTTTGGTGACCTTGTTACAACTCACTTGCCTCTGTCTTGGTTTTCTGTCTGTAAAATAAGGTTCAGAGTACTTGTTCTTCAAGATTGCTTGTCTCCTTCAACCTCAACGCTTGTCCCCTTTCTCTCTTTCCTAGGGAGAGGACACTGGGATGAGGACAGTGTCGTTAGCTCACCTGATCCTGGCTCTGCCAGTGAATCAGGCGACCGATACCGTACTGAACAGTATCAGAGCAGCCCACATGAGCCCAGCAAAATTGAAACTCTAATAAGAGCCACCCAGCAAATGATTAAAGAGGAAGAAAACAGACTACAGCTGCGGAAAACGACCCCTGATCCACTGGTCTCCATTAATGGCACAGGGAAGAAGCACGCTATCTGTTTCGCAAACTACCCTCAGCAGCAGTTGGCAGGGGATGTCTGCCGCGTCCCGACGGTTGCCAACACTCCTCCCTGCGAACACATCCAGCAACAAGATGGAAAGATTATGAGCCCACATGAAAATGACTATGACAACAGCCCCACAACACTGTCTAGGATAAGCAGCCCCAATTCTGACCGAATATCAAAATCTAGTTTGGTACTAGCTAAAGACTATCTGCATTCAGACATGTCCCCTCATCAAACTCCAGGGGACCATCCAGCAGCCTCTCCAAATTATTACAGCTCCCACAGGCAATACTTTGATAAGCATGCTTATACATTAACTGGATATGCCCTGGAGCATCTATATGACACTGAAACCATTAGAAACTATTCACTAGGCTGTAATGGATCACACTTTGATGTGACTTCTCACTTAAGGATGCAGCAAGATCCAGCACAAGGACACAAGGGAACATCTGTTATAATAACTAATGGAAGCTGACACTTTTTTTCTAAAAACTTTTGTGCTTTAAAAAATAACCTTTGAGATCTAATTGGAAAATACTATATGTTTTCATGCCCTTGTCATTACCAGCATTTGATATACCACAGTGCACTAGAAAGATAACCTAAGGTTTGGGAGGATAAGTTAGTTGACACACATTACTTTTAAAAAAATAAAAATGCACTGGCATGCAGGGTTAGAGTGAATGGAGCTAAACTCAAAGTTGGTGCCATGTAAGGTGAGGAGGGTGGAAGAGGTCTAGGCAGGGAGTGCTTGGGGCAGGCTAGCAGAGCAATTTATGCACATTGTGTAAGAGATGGTGGCTTGGAAATGCCGCCAAGGGTGGACCTTCTGAACTGCATGTGCCTCGCTGGTCCCAGCCAACAAAACTGCTATGCACTCTTTTTACACAGAAAGTTGGAATGTGTTCCTTCAAAATATGCATCAAAATGCGTATTTCCGGTGATCTGTTTATTCTCTAACGGCCAAGTGTGTTATGCTGTTTATCAAGCCCTTTTATTATAGTGGCCTTAGTTGGCTGTTCTAGTTTGGGGATCACTCACTAGGTCACTCTTCCTAGTGAGTGATTCTGTCCTTTCAGCTTCATGCAAGCTGAACACCTTCTCTGACATTTCTATGGAACTTATTTTTTAGGGAGAGGTAAGGATATAGTTATATTTTCCCATTCTAAACATTTTATACAGCAAATATTTATGCATTGGAATATGACGTCACATTTTTACAGTAACCCTCTATAACAGCTATGGGTTCTTATGCTTCTGAGGAAGAACTGCTTCATTACTTGGGTTTATTTATTGTTGTGTAACCTGAGTAAAGTCACTACAGGGCCACAGACTATTCCACAATGCTGTCTCTGTGCTTTAGCTCTTGCAAAGGCCTAAGAAGGCATGCTGGAATGATGTACATTTGTAATCCCTTCAGATTTTTATTTTCACCATGGTCCCAATTAATTCAAACTTTACTGATGCAAAGAGGTCCTGAGGGGTCAAGGGCCTGAACATTGGTATTGAGGGTACTGTGACATGCCCTAGGGTACCCTGCCTGTCCTCTAGCTACTCCAGAAGACACAGAGCTCCTGTAGAGTCGGTGCCATACCTGCTGGGTCTATGCAGATTCTTGGTTACCCTAGAGTATCTCAGGTGGCACTGGATGTCTGTGTTGAGGTGCTTAGGTCTCTTTGTATATCTTCATCTGTGTAACTTGTTCCATGTGCAGAAACTGGAAACTAGAGGTTGTCACTGAAAAGCGAGTGGTCTACCATGGTAATTTTTGGTGACCTTGTTACAACTCACTTGCCTCTGTCTTGGTTTTCTGTCTGTAAAATAAGGTTCAGAGTACTTGTTCTTCAAGATTGCTTGTCTCCTTCAACCTCAACGCTTGTCCCCTTTCTCTCTTTCCTAGGGAGAGGACACTGGGATGAGGACAGTGTCGTTAGCTCACCTGATCCTGGCTCTGCCAGTGAATCAGGCGACCGATACCGTACTGAACAGTATCAGAGCAGCCCACATGAGCCCAGCAAAATTGAAACTCTAATAAGAGCCACCCAGCAAATGATTAAAGAGGAAGAAAACAGACTACAGCTGCGGAAAACGACCCCTGATCCACTGGTCTCCATTAATGGCACAGGGAAGAAGCACGCTATCTGTTTCGCAAACTACCCTCAGCAGCAGTTGGCAGGGGATGTCTGCCGCGTCCCGACGGTTGCCAACACTCCTCCCTGCGAACACATCCAGCAGCAAGATGGAAAGATTATGAGCCCACATGAAAATGACTATGACAACAGCCCCACAACACTGTCTAGGATAAGCAGCCCCAATTCTGACCGAATATCAAAATCTAGTTTGGTACTAGCTAAAGACTATCTGCATTCAGACATGTCCCCTCATCAAACTCCAGGGGACCATCCAGCAGCCTCTCCAAATTATTACAGCTCCCACAGGCAATACTTTGATAAGCATGCTTATACATTAACTGGATATGCCCTGGAGCATCTATATGACACTGAAACCATTAGAAACTATTCACTAGGCTGTAATGGATCACACTTTGATGTGACTTCTCACTTAAGGATGCAGCAAGATCCAGCACAAGGACACAAGGGAACATCTGTTATAATAACTAATGGAAGCTGACACTTTTTTTCTAAAAACTTTTGTGCTTTAAAAAATAACCTTTGAGATCTAATTGGAAAATACTATATGTTTTCATGCCCTTGTCATTACCAGCATTTGATATACCACAGTGCACTAGAAAGATAACCTAAGGTTTGGGAGGATAAGTTAGTTGACACACATTACTTTTAAAAAAATAAAAATGCACTGGCATGCAGGGTTAGAGTGAATGGAGCTAAACTCAAAGTTGGTGCCATGTAAGGTGAGGAGGGTGGAAGAGGTCTAGGCAGGGAGTGCTTGGGGCAGGCTAGCAGAGCAATTTATGCACATTGTGTAAGAGATGGTGGCTTGGAAATGCCGCCAAGGGTGGACCTTCTGAACTGCATGTGCCTCGCTGGTCCCAGCCAACAAAACTGCTATGCACTCTTTTTACACAGAAAGTTGGAATGTGTTCCTTCAAAATACGCATCAAAATGCGTATTTCCGGTGATCTGTTTATTCTCTAACGGCCAAGTGTGTTATGCTGCTCCATGGTGTAAAGCATCCATGGCTAACCAATACAAAATCAAAAACGGGAGAAAGAAGAGAACTCCTCGAATTGTTATTTCCTCATGTACTTACGTGCATAGCTATTTACATATGCTTGATTTGAAAGGAGTCAAATGAGCAGTATCCTTATGATTAGTATGACCAAATATTTCCTTCTATTGTATTTAAAAGAAAGAGGGCCTTTCTCAGTGTGGTTTTGAGAAATACATAGGGCTTGGTTGTCTTGATGTAGAAACCGGAGATTGTCCTCGTATTTTTGAAAGGTTGCACAAGGTGGGTAGTGGACTGAAATGGAAGAAAATTGTCAGGAGAAACAGGGAGAATAGGCTGGAATTAGGAGTGGTCCGAGATAAACACATTTAACCCTATGGCTATGTACGCCATTTAGTAATAGTTATAAGGAAAAGTGGTTCTAAATGGCTGAATAAGAATTAATTTGAAACACAGAAGGAACTCAATAGAATCATAGATATTTTGCTGTAAAATACAAAGGCAATTGCATAAGTATAAAAATATGAGAGGCGAGAATAGACAAAATTGTATGGTGGTTTGTCCTATTTCTGATAAAGTTTTGGAGTAAATTAAGAAAGTATAGAAAATTGTAACTACTCTATCTGACATACAGTAAAGTAATAGGTATGACTTTGAAAAAGATATGCATTCTTTTTGTGCTTGCAGCAGAAAATTTAATGAATATCGGAACATATTAGGGATATCAAAATCAGTCATATGTACATAAAAAAATACTGAGGGAAATCAGGGTTCCAAGAAATTCAATTGTATTGAGAATGCTGATATTATCAGGGCCTGTCTTAGAGTTATAGAAGACATCAAAAGAGGCAGAGAAACTTTTTGCAATTTTTAATAATCTCATGAACAAAGAGACACTAATTGATTGGGAAAGAGAAAATAAAAAACATATGCTAAAAGAAGTAAAATAAGACATTTGTAGGCACAATTGCTAGACCTGTCCTCCTTTGTATGGCATTTATGTGAAGTTTCAAAGATGACTGCAATGGGAGCAGGACCACCGCTCTGTGTTATACCAACGTGGAGGTAAGGGGACTTGAGGTGGTTACTAAAATGAGATTAGCACTAAGTCTAGCTTCATTTGTAACATTAAGAAGCTCGACATATGGGACTGAGTCATCAATGGGACTAAATATAAACCAGCATGCTATGGGTGGGTTAAAAATATCTATTTTCAAATAAAACTAATCAGAAGCAAAAGCTAAATAATAACATTATAAACCACGTAAGTAGAGATGTACTTGAAAGCAGAGGAAATTACCTCTCTGAACTTGGAATTTTGTGTATAGTCTTGATCACTCCAAGGCAGATTGTGAATCTTGAATTGAGTAGTACCTTACTCCATAAGCAATCCTTGTTGACTGCAGTGTGATCACTCCTGGTGAAATGTACGTTGAACACAAGGAAGAGCAACACAGTCTGGTCTTTATTATCTAAAGCTCATAATAGAAAAGGTGGAGCAGAGCTCAGCAAAAGATAAAGAGACTGAAAGATCTAATAAAAACTTTAAATAAACTAGGTCTGTCATCTTTGTAAGGAAAAAGAGTAAGGGGGAATGTCACTGGTGTGCACCAATCTCTGCGCAGAGGAGAGATAAATAGTGGTCTAAAACTATTTGAACTAGCGGCAGAAATGAGAGACAGGGCATTGAATGTTAGCCAAGGCAAAATGAGAACAAAATGATTTGGCAAGAAGTTTATTTGACTAACTGCCAAATGAATAACACAGGTCATAAAGAAAAGCAGCCAGAGATTTTTGTTTGTTTGTTTGTTTGCTTTAAGATAAAAACAAGGCAACTAATTGAGGGGAAGAAAAACATTGACAACTGTTAACTCAGAGGAAGGAATGGACCAAAATGGACTTCTTTCAGCCCAACAATTGTATATATTCCTAAACCATAGGAATGAGAAAGTATTTTTGATAAATCTAGTTCTGGATACATATTTATTTCACTTATTCCTATGAATAATATGAATAAACTTGTATTTGGAGTCTCATTGTACAGTATTAAAATACAATTTGCAAAGCGAATTAGAGTAGAGGTACATGGTATCATATTATCCCTACTAGTACATATAAAAATAAGTCTAAGTGTCAATATTATTTTGTATTATGGAAGAGTTTCCTAAACTGTTCGGATGAATGGGATTTTGTCAGCACCCAAGTTTCTTGGGATCACCAAGCACTCTTGTTATCAAGCTTTTAATTAGAAGGCAATAGAGTTCTGCAGACCAGCTGCAGTTCCCTGGCTATGGTCTAATGGCCAAAAGGAGTCAGGAAACCACAGTTTGGGCACTGCTGTATTTGCATTCTGACAGGCACTTTTGAAAAATAGAAGACTTATAAAACAAACAGGCACGATATAAGATGCTTGTACTCTATATGATTTCACCTAGGAAAAAAGCCAGTGTGCTATGCAATAAAATTTCCCCATTCATGTTTACTGTGATCCCAAAATAAACTTCCCAAACTGTAGTTATTTATCCTGTTTTCCAGTTCCAGTCCACCACAATGACAAATGCAGCAAAATGCACTGTAGTGAATGGAATATATCAGTAGAGAGGTCTGTACACGCAGCCACGTTGTGCTACAAGCAAAAGCTGATGCTTACTCCCCTCGTGGGATTCCAGCAACTGGCACTCCTTAGCACTTCAGCGCAGTCTGATGGAAACTGATAACCTTTTGTCAGCTAATTTGCCATCATGCTTCTTTAGATAGCCAGGAATTTCTTCTTAATTGACAGAAAGCATTGAATATTGTAAACATAGACTCTGCATGCTACACGAAAGCAAGTTTGCAATCTTAATTATAGCCTATAATATCACTGCAGCTCATATTACATGTACTTTTCAATATGGTATAAAGCTTATTTTTTTCCATTACATATTTATTTAACTCAAATTTTCATTAGTATCCTTCAGGGATATAATCTTTTTTTGTTTCTTCCTTTTCTAAATCAGGTAAGATGAGAGATTTTTCAAAATTGAAAAATGCAAGGCATTTGTACCAAATACATTTCAAATGTATCACATTAGCTAAAGGTTGTCACTTTAAATAAGGTATATAGGTTGTGGTTTGGAACAGAAACAATATAAATTGCTGTGTTGCATCATTTCTTTAACATAATACTGTTCTGCTACTAACAGCGAATTAATATTTTGTAGCTACTCCAAATACAGAGTGACCACAGCTCTTTCAAACCATTTCTTGTTGATATCTGTGGATGGTGCATTATGATTTTGGTATACGTCTTTTATTTGAAGAAGCAAAAAAACCCCTCTCTTCTTTACACAATACTGCACCCCAGGGGCATGGAGTTTGTAATTTTGGACAAATTTGCAAAGCAATTCTTAAATTAGAAGAAGAACCTTACTCAGCAATTTGTCCCATTGACTCAAATGGGAATATTTGTGGAGTAAGGTACTACTTAATATGTGTAAGGGCAAAAAAGCTGACTTGTTGTGAAGTGGCAATAGCTTTGGGGTTGGTTTGTAATTTTTTTTTTTTTTAAATCTCAAGATGTGAATATGGAAACTATGAAAGGTAATAGCTGTAATGGCTGTGTTTCTATAATAGAGGTTATTTATACATGCTTTGAAAAAGTGAGTGCATCTCTCTGCACTGAAGAGCCCCAGAAGTATTTCTTAAGCTTTAAATGGCTTTTGTTGATGTGTCCTCAGTACTGCCACAGGCTACACAGTGAAATTCTGCTCTTTTAAACTCTTTTAATCACTCTTATCTGAATCTCATTTTAATCTCTGGACATGCAGCATTTATTCACTAACGTCCCTAAGTATGTTAACCACCATATGTTCATTTATGTGAGCGTCCTGAGTGAGTTGAAAAAAAAAAAAAAAAAAAAAAACAGGTTGGATAGTACTTTTAAAAAACGCACAGCCACCCGTCATGAGGAGTTTAACATTTTTTTTTAAACCTCCATGTAGCGAAGGTTCTCTTGCTTGTTGGGAATGATGTCACAGCATAAACATAGTTCTTAGTGCTTTTTCGCAAAGACACCGTCGTAAGCCTGAGTGAATTTTATCCTTCCATCCACATTACAACTAGTGTCATAGGACTTTATTCCCATTTTGTAAAGTTCTGTGTGAACTGTTAAACCTTACACATGTAACCTACATGAAGATCTGCATTTCACAGCTATTTAATGCATACTTGGCCTTCAATACCGCATTTTTAAATCTGGAATTTCTGAAAGACAAAGAAATATCACACTATTAGAATAACTGTCTTACACACCATTGCAAAACTGGCACACGCTTTTCTACATGATACCACAACCTCAAGGAGCTCTACCCAGATGTTTTGTCTGCTTTTTTCCTCCCCTCCTGCTGCCCGTAAGTAATTTGTTCCATCTTCTATGCTGACCACAGTAATCACCTTCCTTATTACTCTCCTGCATTAGGTTCTGAAAGACCTGTTCATAGCCCAGTCGGATTCTTCTTCTCTCAATAGCCAGGGTGTGCTCCAGGTGGTCTTCTGCAGACAAAAGCTTTACAGGTTCTAATTCAATCTATGCAAATGAAAAAAAAAAAAAAAAAAGGTTGCATAGTACTTCTAGAAAAGGCACAGCCACCCCAGAAAATCAGCCTGGCTGTTCTAAAGGTCAGTTAACCTTTCAGTCAAGGAACAAAGCTGCGGCATACGCTCTGGTTTCAGACCTTCTGCATACAAAGCTGTATATAGTGGGGATTATAGCACACAGTTCCAGGATTAGACCTAGCTATGTCTATTTTAAGGTGGCCATAGTTAATGTCTGGCGGCAAATGAGTTTAGGCTCTGGTCTTTCCATGAGTTGCAAGTTTACTTAAAACACCTAAGGGTCTAAAGGCAATATGGGCTTTGTTACTAGGTACAATGGTGGATGAACATGCTTTCCTGGAGGTATACTGGATTAGCTCCAGCCACCTCCTGGTCTGGGGGAGCACCAATTTTATTTTATTTGCAATTAGTATTGACAGTTAAATATTTTGGCTGTATGCACTGAGAAGCAAAAAAAAAACCAAGAAAAACCCAAAACCAACAACAGAAAAAACAAAACAAACCCACATTTTTTTTTTTTTTTTTCTGTAACCCTTCAATCTGGTGTTAGTAAAGCCTGCTAGAGGTGTAGCTGAGGGTTTAGCAAATTATTTTTGCCAAGCTCTTATTCTGAAGACCAAAAAATTAAGTAGTCTTCTGTTAGGAAGGGTGAGAGCACTAGTGGGACTCCATTTCACATTTTCTTAGAGCATTTATTAATGAAAAAAAAATGACGTGAGGTTAAACTTCATTGTGGCATTTAGCTTATGTATACAAGGATTCTGTGGATAAATCTGGCTCTAAGTTGCTAGGAATACATCCCTTTCTGAAAAGAGGTAATTTATGGCTCCATCTATGAAGCTGTATTTGAAAGGAAAGATCAAATACAGGAAGAAACAAAGCTTTGTGTCTGGTTGTATTCAGTATTTAACTCCCCTCTCACACAGAGTTCCCGAGATTTCCTGTTGTTCTAGGATTCAAAATACAGCTTTCAAAGATTTTTGTTTATTGCAATTTGGACTGCATGCATTTTTTTTATTTTCAGCTACCGATACAGTGGGAAATTTGGAGATGCAAGAAATAATCTTGCTCACACGTTATAAAACATTGGCACCTTTACATTTCTAAGGAAATAAAGTCTATTAAGAAAAGTACTTTTATGGCACTGCAACTTTTCCCAAGGTAAATATTTCAATGCATAAAAAAATATACTAATCTAGCAAAAAAAAAGCACTTGAGATATAATGAAGCATTTCATGTTTGCTTTAAAAACCAATGGGTTATATTTATGGAAAAAAAAGACACAGATTGCCAGCATTTCAAATACCATGCCTTGCAATGTATAGGGTCTATTGACATTATAGCATAACATCTGTAATTTGAAGTTTTCCTTTGGAATGTAATGTAGGAAACACAATTTAGTTATGTCAACAATATCTTGCAAAGTGTTCCCATTTATAATTATTTATATTGTAAATAGCTTTCTGAAGTAAATTTGAAGTTAATGTGCATAAGATGTATTTATTATGTGAAGATTTTTTTGGTTTAAAATATAGCTACAAATATGCAATTTTTGTCTGTTTTTCTACATTTTTAAACTAAGGATTGTCCTATATAGGATACACTTTCAGGAATTTATTTTAATTAGTGAGAATATTTCTCAGAATTGGGAGGGTACATGGGAGAATTAGTTTATTTTGATTCCTGTGAATCCTAAGTGGTCTCTGAATCTTGCATGAAGTTTATCAAATATGAAGGGACACTGATTCAAATATACTGCTACCCTATTTAAGATGTCTGAATCTGCTCAAAAACTATTCTGTCAGGAAGAGCTGACTCACAGGGGCTTAATTAAGATTAATTGCCTACTTTGTGAACAGTCTGCCATGTTTCTTGAAGCCATCCACAACCCCTGTGCCTCAGCTAAATCAGGTTGCTGGCTTGGAGCATGATGCCCCTTAGGTTCTTAAAATATTATACTCAGAAAAAGAGCAGTGTTATGGTGAAGGAATAGGTGAGAAGTTATGCTAAACCACATTCAGACCCAGGAGCTGGCTATTTCTTGGGCTTGTGTGCTTGTACAGTTCAACAGAGACATAATAACGTGAGCCACAGTGCAGCAACTCAGCTGCTGCAACCCGTGCCAGCTCTGGGATCTAGGTCCTTCAGAGCTTGAGGGTTCAGGGTCACAGCTCACGCTTTCTAGACAAGTCTCTGAGCCACCAAACCCTATCCTCTTCAGGAAGCCTCACTGAGGTTCTTCCCTGAAGGTGAACAAGTGTGAGATTGATGGTGTCAGAGAGTAGTGGGAGCCTGATGCTGTGGTGGGGTGAGAAAGCAACTTTCTTGGGGGAGAAAGGGGTTGCTCACATATTTTCCATTGACAAGACTGAGAGCAAAACACATAAGGAGTGAGGATGGGGGCAAGATGCAGAGGAGTCAGTTTTCACTCCTAAGTAAATGAATTGCATAAAACAGAGATGCAGTGGTGTCATTGACCCTTTGCTCCTGCATGGACATAGGTACTCTCTTCTCCAAGATCCTCCTGGGATTAGGGAATACTCTGCAGCATAGAGTTAGATGTTTAAACTACATTCATGCTTTTAACATTTCCTATGGGGTAGTTTAAGGAGTTCCCCTCTCCTTGGCCTGCATTTGGCCCTGGTTCTCCATGCAGGCAGGAAACGGTGTCATCTTTTCCCCAAATAATGCTGTTTAGCTGCACAAAACATGTGTTGGGTTTCTGTCTGTCTTTTTTTTTTTTTTTTTTAAAGTGTGGGCGAGGGGGTTTGGAAATGCCTGGTTTTGACCTACCTCACTGCCTTTGAAGCCCATGCTGAAAAAGAGACACTGAGATCAACAGGCACTCGTGGGACCATATTGTCCTCCATAGGACAGCACGTAGTCCTAGTTTCTCCATGCTCAGCACTGCAACAAAACCAAGTATCGTCCTTGATGCTGTGTGCTGAAGGTCCCGCAACATCCGTGCATGCTCTTTAGTCTCTCTTCCAGTGAATAAATAGTACCCATTGCCCACTGGTCTCTAGTCGCTCTTGGCTCCTATGCTCATTGGCAAATTACTCTGCACTGAGGAAATCTGCTGTCATGGCCATTGTAATAAAAGTGTGCGATACCATCAGAAACTTCCTCTATCCCCATATGGTGGCCATCAGAGGCTTCAGCATCAGCAATTTCATTTGATACAGTTTCTCCGACAGTCAGAAGGTCACAAATAGCCTGCTGTTACACAGCCTGGTGTGCCTGTGTGAATAAAAAGGGCTATCCACCACAGTGCAAAGCCCGACAGCCTACATGGTTTCATCATGGATGTCGACAGGAGTTTCACGAGGTATGCACACAACACCCTGGACTATGGTCCAGAGGCCAGGTGCAAGGCTATGTATGCATGGAAACAGCTGGGGCTCAACAGCATCGAGCCTGCTCATCCTCACAGACATCTCTCTCTGCCCGCAGTCTGTCATTGCCTTTCTCCCACAGTCCTCTCATTTTTGGCTCCCTCAGGCATTATCCCTTCCATTTCCCTTTCCTCCCTTCTGCCCCAAGCCCTGGCCTGTGATTTCACAAATCCTGTGATCTAGCTTGGCCAGCAAGCATCCCCTGTTGATCCTGAAAATCATGTTTTCCTTTTCATGAGGAAAAGGGCTATCTGGCAACAGTTTCCATCACTCGCGCCCCCCTTTCCCTTTCCCTTCTTTATACAGCTGGTGTAAATGCCATACTGAGGACCCTGCAATCTTTTTCTCATAGGCATTAGTTCTGCTACAAGAAAGCTATTGGTTGAGGGAATGGAGGTGATGAACTTTTCAGAAAAGCTACAGACAAAAGATGATAGATGCCTTCAGCATACCAAATACATATCCTACTTTAGCTGCATTGCAAAACATCATCACTCTTGGCCTGCAAACAGAACACAGAGATGAAAACTGAAACCCAAGGACATATGCCTGTATTGGAAAATAACAACAAAAGCTACCATCAGATGCACCTGAGAGGGAGACTTAAAAATTGGGTCTTTGTCTAAGCATGCATTAAATTACATGCAAATAATTTAATGTTCATTAGTACTGTTCATCCCATTATTATTATCACGAGCTGTCATCAGCTTTGTACTTTTTATCATGTTATCTATATTTGTCACCTGTTATCTATACTCTTTTTCATCTATAAATAAAAATATTTTATAATAAAAATAGTATTAATATAAATTGCAGGGCATAAACTGACACCTGGGAAATAAAAACCAGAAAGTATCAGCATATTCCAAGCTTTCAACTAACTATAAGCTCCACTATTTGTTACCCAATGTATCAGGTGGTAAATGTCATATGGGAGTTGTCTTTCACTTCCAGCAATATTCCTAGGAATATGACATATTTGGAAATTATACCAAATCTGTGTTGCAAACATATAAACTTGTACATTATCAAATGTGCTACATTTACTTGATTGTTTGCGTTTGTTTTTGTTGGTTTTTTTTTTTTTTTGATAAGGAGAAACCTGAAAAAATGGTGAAGAAAGCTTAAGGTTCTTTTTTTAAGCTGGACACTTTCAATTTCCCCTCAAGACGTAGTACCAGAGATCACCTGATTCACTTTCAAAGGGCAGACTGGAATCTTTCTATGGCTCTTTCTATCTCCCTTGAAGCTCGAGGTACTTCTGAACTGGTCAGTCTCCTGGGATCGGCTAGAGCAGCCTTGAGTCTCCACCGATTTGTCCCTATCACCATGATTGTCTACGTGTCCGTCACATATGAAAAACAAGGCCCTCTGGACTGTAGAGAGTTTATAAGTGTAAGAGGGCTGGAACAGAGGTGAGCACCTCACCACCCTTTAGAACCACTTTTTTTACATTAGCATTGTCTGTTTTGTGAGGTAAAGCAGTTTAGGCTGCCACCTTTCTCCTGCACTATTAGCTTCACAAGTGGTAAGAAATGAAAGGAAGAAGGTACCAGAAGATGTGAAACTATGCTTTTTCTCCCACACTGTCCAGCAAAACCGAGCAAACACCCAGAAGACTATTCTCATCATGGCAGAATAAATGCCTGCCCGGTGGGGTCCTGCCTGCATGCAACCAGATAAGGCAATTTCTGTGGCAATGCTGTCTTGCACTGACAGTGGTGGCTGGCAAACCCGCGTTTGTACGTACAAGCTAGCCAAAAGCCCATGTGTGAATGCCAGTGTTTTCCCCCGTTGGTGATGTGTCCTGTCAAAGGACACTTAGGATGGCTGTGTGCTGAGCCTTCTGCTGCTTTCCTTTTATCTTTGCATCCATTTGGAGCCCAGGACAGGGAGAGACGAGACTGCAGAGCAGGTTATACAGTTCTAACAGGAGTCAGATACATTTTTCATCTGAAGCTTCTTGGTTTTGATTCTGACACAAGACATTTCATCAGGTTATGAATTATTTTTACAAAAGCAGGACCGTGCCTGGTTTGTCTGGTTTCTCTGTGGGACAGTTGTGTCATTTTTTTTTTAAAGAATACCAGTGAAAGGCATCCTTTGTGTTTTCAATTTGGACCGCATGAGTGAGGTGAAAAATACAGTGAGGTGTTAGTTGTTATGTCTATTTTAGTTGAGGGCACAACTGTACATTTTGATGTTTTGTTTCTGCCTTTTCTTTAGTCACAAAGGCAGAGCCTTTCTTCTGTGCCGCCTTCTATTTAACCTCCAAAACAACTGCAAAGTATTAGAATGACTCCAGTATCCTCTCCAGCATGAATGTTTCTTGAGCTCAAGAGAAATGCCCACGGTTTCATTAGGCTGGTTATCTGACAGACTGCTCATAGAAAACAGCTGATTCTTATTTTTTTTTTTTAACTGAACAGCTTTGGCTTCCTGTGATCAATCTTCTTGGCTACGGCAGTAAATATGCTAAACTGCAGGTGCCAGCAAGCTTTGAGACAGTCTGAGGCATGAATCCTGACCCATGGTTGTGTTCTGTGCGTCATCAAATAGCCTACCTTGTGTGCAACTATTTGGCCTATTTGTTAACTTGGGTTTTTAGCTTAATACGCGCTTATTTACTTAGGGAATTAGATCCAGCGTAGGAGAGATGTAGAACAGCCAGCGGTTTATGATTTTAGTAAATAATCTCAGCTTTGTTCAGTTTTGCTCTAGGTCAGGCTGCCGCATGGAGTAATTCCATATGGCAACCTGATTTGAGCTTACTCAAAGTAAACCTTAAAATGGATTTTGGCAAAATCCATCCAGCCATCAGGAACCCATTCTCAGTTTCTGCTGAGGATTTCCTGATAGCTTTCTTCATTTAAAAAAAGAAACAACAAAAAAACAACAGAAAAAAGAGAAAAATGTTGAAACCTTTTTACTGTCCGAAATACCCTTTCCTCTCCGCCCCCCCGCAAATCTTAACCATCAAAAAGCCCTTTAGGCGGCTCTAATTTATGCCAAGAGCTATAGAAGTTAGGAGGTGCAAACATGGCTCCGTGCCTTTGGAGGTGCGGCGCGGTGGGGTGGGTGCAGCCCCTCACGAGGGAGAGGCGTGATGGGGGGAACGGCCTCTGCCTGCTCTTCGCCTTTCTGCCCCAGCTCCTCTGCTCTGGGGCAGAGCGGTGGGTGCCTGGCCCCTTGCCACCTTGGGCAAGGGTGTCACCATGGGGTGCGTGGGCTGTTGAGGCCTCTGCTGCTTGGGGATTTGAGTGGTGGGAGAGCCTCCTGCAGGGTGCCACCAGTATTCAACAGCCAGGGGGAACATCCTGGCATTAATGAAGTCATTGACAGAAGTACTTTGGCCCTACCGAAGCGTGGCCAAAAACGTAAAAAACATTTTGAAAACAACACTTGAGGCGGCTCAGCGTGCCTCCCTCGATGGAGCGAGTGAAAGCGTAAGTAAACAGGGAGATTTACTCATGTTTGAAACAAACACAATTAAAAAAAAAAAAAGTGGGTAGGGAAACAAGCACACACACTCAAAATCCTCTCTTGTCATTTAGCTGAACGATGTCAAATGCGAATAAAAGCCCTGAGACAAAACTTGGGATAGAGGTAGAAATTCTGGCAGGGCTATGTCAAAGTGGGGCTCTTTCTTAGAAAAAGCTGCTGACTGAAATCAATACAGCAAGACCCGGAATTCAAAAAGACCATTGATAAGACCTGAGAGGGTCACTGAGCAGAAGTGCTAGTTGATAGTATTGCCTTCACCAAGATGCTTCAGTGTTTGCTTTAGCGACTTCTTGCAGCCAGTGGCTGAGCATACATTTAACACCCGAGATCACCCTGCTGGGGGAAGGGAAGTTTTTAAGGACTTCTGTAGTTTAAACAACTCCTTTAACTCCCGCATTAGCACATCGCCGGTTCTGTATATTAATCAATGTTTGATACATGTACTGCATCAAATTAATTGAAGAGGTTATTTTTTTTGTGTGGAGAGAACTGAAAAGGGATATAAGTTTTCTGTTTTCTGCTTCTATTCTTTAAGCACGCGCATTCATTTGACTTTTTAATGAGTTGTGATTTATCGCATGAAACTTTTTTAAACAGACCTTGGTTAACCTTTTAATTTTTCACACAGTAGTGATGCATCGCATTTTGGTATTTGTATATTTGTTTTATCATTCAGCACTTGATTAGGTAATGGCTTCACAGGGAGGGGCAACACGTAGGTACTTTCTATCATTCGAAATTACATTAAAAATTTTCTGGTGGTTTATCAAAAGGAGATGGAAAATTGATTAGAAAATAAACATACAGAGAAATCCCATTTCCATTTTTTACATAGCATTGTTTTGTAAAATTGCAGTGTTATAAAAATAATGTCAAAAAGTCAAGGGTAAGAAGAGAATTTTTCATTTATGCCAAAATAAATGTGCTGTATTTTGGTTAAAGGGTACTTTTACAATGGCTATTTTAAAATGCTGGTCTTGCTGCTCACTTAAAGACATGCTACTTTCTGAATATACGAAGAATTCCTTCAAATTCAATGACACTGTATTTGCATTACAGGGAGGTGCAGAGGAGAGAGCATTCAGCTAGAATTTGTCCAGCCCAGTGTTTCCATTTTAATTACTTTCTATTTTTAGCACTCGGCAGGTCACTCCAGCTCACCGAGGTAAGTGAAGCTGCACCAACTTGTTCCAGCTGAAGATCTCCAAATCTCCCTAGTTGTCATGGTTTCCTATGAGAATGAAGCTCATGCAACCACATTCCCTCTTTGTCCAACTGTCAGTCACTTCATCCTTACTATTTTTGCAACTCTTCAGCCTAATTGAATCAAGTTTTGAAAAGAGATGTCAGCCTAAATTCTCACAATTCTTATAAAAATAGGATGCTACAGACAGGCAAGAGACCTTCCATGCTGCAGCTCAAGTAAAAGTGAAACACGAGCGTTCTTCTTACACAAGATCAGAACGTGCAAACTCAGACATAAGACACTGGACCTTAGGGAGTGAGGTTCTGTGGGTTATCTTCTCACAGAACTGTGTATTTTCTTGTATTTAAAGTTACTTTGATACTATCCATTGAAATCTAGTTGGAAGATCACTTTATGTGTCTGAGCCTTGAAAAGGCTAGATGGTCTCCTGCATCAGGGAAATGTTTGCTGACATGGTGAAACACTAGTGCTCAAGTGAAAATTATTTCAAAAGAGCTATATGGTCCACATAAAAGTGTCACTGAGATAAAAAAATGGCCCAACAGAAATGGATTTAAATCTGTAAAGTGATTTAATTTTTAAAAAAATCATCTGATTTAGGACTGCTTGCTTGAATAGGAATTAAATAAGAGCAAACATTATATGTGTGTTTTCAAGCACTGTCCTTACTTTTTCTGTAATATTTCAATTCAGCAGAATTTTTAACATAACTTGGGAATTATTTAGGGTGATAGTGAGGACTGCTATGGCTATGTATATAGAAATAGCTAGTTTTAAAATACAAACATAACTGATAAGAGGATATTCATTACAATGACCACATAAATTCCTTGAGGTGAAGAACAAGGAGGAAGCGTGCAAATTCACAGTGGTGCAATGCATTTGCAATATGGATTGCACTTATCTTTTTATTTGCCACAGACAACGTAAATTATGTGCAGCAGAATGGAGATTCAAATGATCCAGCATCTGCATAAGGCTATAAATTACGCTGTACTGAGTATGTTAGAGAAAAGAAGACTTTACCAGTATCTAGTTCAAATGAATCTGTGTAAAAAGCAGTGTCCAAAAATCAGTACCAGGCTAATGATGAGCAGACCTTTTCAAGTATAGAGGTTCAACCACGTTTTGGTGTAAGTACATTACACATATGGGTTTTCAAACACGCTGTTCCAATTCACTTTTGCTGTCAGTCAGAAGCAATAATATTAAGATAATAACAAGCACCTGAGGTGACCTGAGGTTTCGCAATGTTTATATGAGTGCATCTAGGTTAAGATCTTTAGTGTCTCTCCCACCGTACCCTTTTCCACATGCAGTCTTTTGTCCTTCTTAAGGGCTGCTTCTTCTGGTGAACAAAGAATGTTTTGCCAGTTGTTCACCTCTGTGCCCTGGAAAGTGGGTGTCTATTGCTTGGCTGCTGCAGTTGTGAAGGATCTAGTCACTGTCTTGACCAGCTTTATTCCCAAAGTTGCAAGACAATCTGAAGGAACTTCTTTACTCCAGTGATAGTTTTCCCTCAGTAACCAGTGAAAGAGCAGGTCTTCAGTGAAGAGGAAAGAATAGATTCAGTGTTTTTTTAAAAATAGTCTTTGTCTTATGTCTGGGAAGTAACACAAGGAGACCTGCCTTCAAGTCTGATTACTTAGGAAATAGAAGAGAAATAATAATTTCCCTTTCAGTCAGAGTCTATGATGCAGGTTCTGTTAAAGCATATCGTTTATATCTTCATTAAGATGAGGTTATTCTCAAATAATCCAGAAAGACAGATGCCTTTGGGTTATTTATATTTTTATATCCTTTTCCATGTGATGATAAGAGAAGACATACTGTATTTTTTTTTTTCTTTTAAATGGCCTTATGGCTAGCAGACAATGAAATGAGACATAAGAACAGATTTCCAAATGCTGTTAAGGGCACTAAGTGTGTGGTTAAAGACCAGTTTTGCAGCCTTTGTGCCTGATTCCCATCTCAGCTGCACCGGTGTAAGGTGGTGGACTGCCTCCGCTGCAATCAGAAGCCGTCCACCTTTGTACAGTTTTACAGCAGGCTAATTGCAGCAAATCAACCAGAGGTATTCCTGACAAGGTGGTGTAAAAGAGAAAGAGAGGGCAAAATTAGCCTTTTTGACAACAATATCCACTGTGCTTACTGATTCTTAGATGTTGTACAGTTGTCATAAATCAAACAGCAGGTGGTTTTAATTGATGACATTATTCCTACTAATTTTTAAGCTGTCACAGACAGATCTAAAGCAAGTTATGTGGTTGAGTTGGAGTGGCTTGTTTTTTCTTAGAAATGTACAAAGCATTCTGTCTTCAATTCTGAAAGTGGAAACGTGACTTCTTCCTGGCCTTGCTGGGGTGTGCAGGGCTTGCTGGCTCAAAGGAAGAATGATATTTGCTTTAAAAAAAGAAAGACAACATTTTTTAAAATGTTCCAGAAAAGACCAGGTCACATCTTCCCCAAAAGATCCTTAACATCTTTTGTAACAGTACTAACAGTAACTTGCGTAGTTTTTGGACAAAGTGTGCCAGTAGCAATGCAAAAAAAAAAAAAAAATCGATGGCCATCTCTGACACAGAGCTATTGCTCGTGAACAGCTTGATGTGTTCACGCACGATTGCTCTGAGAGGCCCTAGACATGTTGTGGTCAAATTGGCAAAATAGGTAGCAACTGTATTCTCGCAGCAGCCTCCAAAGGAGAGAGGCAGATGTCTATTCTATCTTGCAAACACATTCTTTTACAATGTGTTACTTCATCTCTTTTATTGCACAAGAGGAAAGTGAGAGACAGAGAATCAAGGATAACACTAATGATAGGCCATATGGAATCCATAAACAATGTTGTTCTAGAATAAGATGGCCTTTAAAGGGGGTGGGAGCCTTATTGTACTTGGGCCAGACATTACCTAACTCCCCAGGTGAAGGAGAATAGGTGAGAATAGGGAGCAGACGCTGGGAGCGTGCGATTCAGAGCAAGGCTTTCTGGAAGATATAAAGAGCAGCTTGAATCCCTTTAAAGGTCTGAGTTCCTTTGTATTAAAATAGCCTGCTCCTGCTCTCTGGGAGCTGAACCTTCCTCACGAAGACTACTTAAGAAAACACTGTTTTGAAACTGGATTAAGAATTTGGCCTGTTGTTTATGAACCACTTAGGAAACCCTGCGCTTTTATGTGAAGACATGGGGTTCCTAAAGGGGGAAACAACTGAGGGGACCTCCTCCAGTACAAAATGCCCTTGCTTTGACAAAGGGGAAGCCAGTAACAGCAACAAAGACTCAGGGCTGTCCTAAAAAAAATGGATAGAACTGCTACGCTGCCACTTTTACCTTTAAGAAAAGGTTGATTGGATAACACTCTACTCAGCAATGAAGGTAGTCATCGCTACTGCTGAAGGTAGTCATTGCTCTTGCTGCCAGCCTCCGAGCCAACGTCGCCCACAGGCACAGCTGGCTGCCGCCAGGAAGCTAGGGGGGTTAGTTATTTCTCCTTGCATTGCGCCTAACTGGCCAATGTTTTAACCGCACGAGTGCAGGGAAGAATGATAGTGTCTGTCTCCCCCAGCACATGTGAAGGTTTCAGGTTTTGGCCTTGTTGTATTTGACCTCATTTAGGACAAGAATGCTTTTATCTAAATCAAAGCCAATTTCTAGTATCAGTCTGAACTTGTGAAGACCCCCAGTGAACAAAAATATCACAGGAATTAGGCAATCCATGCAGAATGCATTTTGAAGTTTTAAGCATGTGCTTAAGTGCTTTTCTGGCTCTACTTTAATGAAAGATGGAAACGTAATGTGGAAATATGACCGAGAAATTCTGTTACATTAAAATTGGAATGAATCCCAGCAATGAACAAAACTCAAAATGAAGTACTATTTTGAGATTTAAAAGTAGCTTCCCTCCATGCTTATTCTCCTCTTTTTGCTGCTGTCTGATGCAAGCCCATGGCAAGAACACCCCAGCGAGCCTGCTTGCTACATTTCTGTGTAAAACCTGCTAGTTCTTGGACAGTGGTTTGTCACACTAGGGCATGCTAGAAGGACAGTACAAACAAGAGCTGAGGGATGAAAGCGTATTAGGAGATTTCTTATCGCTTATCAGAAGTTTATCTGACTCCCTTGAAAAGACTATAGGACACAGAAATGGGTAACAATAAATAGGAGATATAGAAGGGAAAAAGCCTTTTCTGTTTCCATTTCTTCTTTGGTGTAATTCCGTAATTTATCTAGTAACAGCAATAAAATAGAAGTAGGTTGAGGGAGGGACCTTCACCTGATACAAAACTTCGTATCTGTGCTGACTTCTGCATGTTTGTTTGGGGGAGAGGGCACAGACACCCAACTCAGTGTGTCCCAAAAGCGTTTCCCTGTCAGACCCTGTGCACGACTGGGGCCTGTCTCTTCTTGCAGCTGTGACCAAGTCACCGAGCAGAAGCAGCCGCTCAGCCATCTCAGCCAAGGCCAAAATGAGGTGTCAGAGCAGGGCGCCCTTTCTGGTGGCTCAGAGAGAGGCAGGAAAAAACTGAAGGGGAAGACAGTCAAATGCCTAGGGAAGTAGTGAAGGATTTTAGGAGCAACAATACTCTGTTGTTTTCCGCAGGATCTTTTGGCTGGGTTACAGAAGAGGAGTCTGGGTTTTGTCTCTCTGCACAAGGGGAAGTGACAACTCAGGAGGGGGTAATTGTGCTGAGACTTGGAGAGCCCCTGTCCCGGGAGTAGCTCGGTGCTCATCACACGTCCCTGCTACAGGGGCTGGTGTTTTTTAATAGTACTTGTGAGAATGGTGCTACCACTAGCATGGCAGGATGAGCAATGTGTGACGAAGGCTGCCGGGCTGGGTGTGAGCTCAGTGGGTTACTGTGGGTGTTGACAGGCAACTTAGACTGTCTTCCTCTTATGCATTTGCTAGAGCTATAGATTTTGACTATGGGCATAAAATTAAATGGATCCAAACCGATGAAGGATAGGTCAGTCAGTCGCTAATACACGTGGTGGTCTGAACACAATCTGGATGGCAGGGATGGGGGGAAGGTTATCTATAGACTCTGCTTCTCACGTGCAGCCATTGTCAGTTACTGTTGTAAAATGTGATAACACAGTCTAGCCTTTTTCATTAGTCATTAAAAAAAATAATCTCATAATATCAACCTGCCACACTTCTTCCTTTTTTAATTTAATGAAAGATAGGCAGCAGCATCTTTTAAATGAAAATATCGCACAGTTAAGAATCCCATAACACAGTGATGTAAAATGGCAAATATATCTCTGAATACTATCAGCTCCATGGACACCCATGAAAATCCAGTGAACACTACATTATTATGGGGAAGCACATGAAAGAAAAATGAACCATGAAGATGATATATACTAAAATTTTTCCTATTGTGACTTTTAGTACCACTTTTTTTTCATAGCTCAGCAGGATACCTGAGCTATGCTGAGCAATTGCCAAATGGCATGGTAAACTAGCAAGTGGGTTTTCTGTATGTTACCTCCAGTTTAGTGGAACTTTGTAGGGCATCAACCCCCTAGTAGATCACAACTCATTTTGGCAGGTCATTTTGTGTGCATTATTGACCTTTTCTTGCTGTCCATAAATCCTTGACAATGCTGACACAGAAACGCACCAACTGACCTTTCAAAAAATGTTGGAAATAATCCGTTCCAGCTGCAGGCCGAGGACACTGACCATATTCAAATATAAATCTCTCCATCAGCACCATGGACTGCTGGCAACAACAGCATTCACACTCCCCAAACTGATTCTCCACACCAACAGGCCTGATGTCCCTTATGAAAAAGAAAATTCTCACTGGCTAAAATCAGGAGGAGGAAACCCCCTTTTTAAAGCTGACTGTAAGGAAAATTTAGGACAGCACTGGTTTGACTTTCCCCAAAAGCTGGCTAGCAACTAAAGCATCCTCCCTTGACAGCTCTTAGCATAAAATGTTCTTAGCACCTGTAAGTCCTGTGGAGCTCAGGCTCAAGCCCAGAACAAAGTGTATGGTTCCTGGTTTTGAGCTGGCATCCTTTCTTCACCTTTTAAAGCACAAGGCTTTCCTCTCAAACTCTTTGTGCAATGTATTCTCTCCATTTGCAGAGTACAATGTTTGTTTTCCTCTTTCTTCTAAAGGAAAAAAAAAAACCCACTTGAGAACTGACTCTTCAGCTATGATAAACTGTCGCAGTTGTGCAGGGGTCCCCATGAGTCTGGATCCTTGAACCAGCTGCGTGGGTTAGCTAAGCTGTGCTAAGGGCCAGTTACACAGGGCTTACTGTCTGTGGGTATGGTCTTGAGGTCAGCAATGGATGAGATGCTTTGAATGACCTCTTGGTGAGCATTTTCTGTAGGCTAAAAGCACTGTAAATTTGTAAACTGCTTTATCTTGGGGTACTTTGTTCACGTTCCTAAATTAACTAGCTGTGGCTTATATCCAGTGAAGAACTTCCCCCACGGCTTTCCTATCAAACCATGATGAAATGTATTGGTAGATATGTGAGATAAATATCATGTACTTCCAAATAGCTGTGTAAGCTTATGCATTTCTTTGCAAGGAAGTGGACTACTTCAGGGAAATAGTGCCTTGTGGAAAAACATAATTTGAGTAACAGAGAGAACCTAGAGCTGAGGTAGAAACACAGAGATTTGTGCTCAGGAAGTGATAGAGACCAACCATTTGGCAGGGTTGAAAGAGGAACTGTCTTCTCATATGATGAGAAGTTACATTCAGGGTGCAGTAATTAAACTTAAGACTACTGAAGGGAAGAAATTTCTCTTGTATTATTGAACTCCATGAGAAGTTACATTCAGGGTGCAGTAATTAAACAAGACTACTGAAGGGAAGATCAAATTTCTCTTGTATTATTAAAAGTTCTCCAACTGCTGAGGTAAGGATAAGGTGCTGATGGGAGATTCTGCGTGTTGCAAGGTTTCTTCTGAAATGTGTGGTGTCAATCTCTGTCATGTTTAAGAGAAAGTTCCATTTAGATAAACAGAAAAGGCAAAAGTTCCCTATCTAGTTGTTTCAGGATAGTAGCTGAAAGAAAATCTGTATTGTATATGTATTAATATGGCAAACCTCACTGGATCTTTATTATGGAAGCTAATAATTTAATAATATTTCACATTTCCAGAGAAATTTTATTCAGTCTGTTTACATTTATTTCCAGAAAATTTATTGATGTGGATATCCAGGAAAAGATGGCTAAATAAATAAAAGGAAGTTTGTAATAAACGTTTTTCTTCTGTTTCTTCCTCATTAAACATCAAGGGTAGTAATGCTCAAAATGTCTTTTTCCAGCCCCCTTACCAGGATCAGTTTTCCTTTGGCACCCATGGGCTTGATAATACAGATTTGACTTTGCTAATATGCTTCTTTCTGTTAGTTTTGTGTTTAATTCTGGGAAAGAACTAGTAGTAGCATGTTCTGCATATAAGAGTGCTTCACATTTCCTTTCCAGCTGGCTAGTATATATTTTTTGTAATTGTTGTTTCTACATTTGTTTCAAATTTCCCTGCCTCCTTGAAGCAAGGGATAATAGTTTTGAGAACCAGTGCATGGGTATTAAACTCATCTGTGTAAAAGGGAATTCCAACAGCTTGGATGAGATTTTAACAGTTTTTTTTCTCCTCTTGTAAGGCCAGGGACCATGTAATGATCTAGTCCAGCCTTCTGTATAAGGCCATAAACCTCACCATGGTTCCACAGCTTCTTGTCACTGTGTACTCTCCAAGTACAGCATAAATACTAAGCAACGGAGAATCTGATAAAGTCCTTCTGAAAAGTCATGGTGAGAAAAGCTCTAAGTCTAAAATCCGGGCCTTTTGGTGGGTCTGCAATTAGCAAAGGACTTTCATAGCCGCATGTAAACTTTTTGTAAAAAACCAAAATAACTTTGTCTGCAGGACTGGAATATTTCAGAGCTTATAGATCTTAAAGGAAAACAGAGATTTAAATGTGTGTTTGTTTTGACAGTATACTTTTTATGCAGAATGCTTCAATGCTGTTTCATAGACTGAACATCTGCTTCTTTTCATAATGTACTTATGTAGATCAAGTATTCTTTTACATCTCAAGATATACTTTATGTATTCTGCCTATAGTTGCTGTTAAAAAATGTTGACAATTTGTTCATGCCATGATTTGTGTATGTCTACAGCATGTGTTCCCTTCTGATATAGGACATCTTTAACCTCAGTTCCAAAAGCTCCTCACACAGAAGGAGCTGGAATCTCTAAATCTGGATTATACATTTTCCTTAAAATTTCCTTTGCTTTGCTTCAGCAACTCATTACTGAGCTCACTGAAGACATTGGTAGTGGACAGCATAATGTTTCCATAAAATAAAATACAGAGGTTCTTTTCATCCTCTCTGTCACTCACTCCCCTAGTGAATTTGAAATCTTCACAGAAACCGATGAATAAATGTGAAAAGAACGCCATCGGTAGATTTATTTAGCAGCATATCACCAAAGGTTCCTTTCACTCTTCATGCTCCTGCTGACAAAATGTTAGGCATTCATAGCCTCTTTAGTGAGAGCCCCTCCTTCTATTTCAGCTTCATATGCTTATATTGCACTTATGAAGAAGGATCTAGACTGGAGTCCTGCTTCTATAGTCCAAGCTTCCCTTGGAAGGCCATTTCAACCAAGTCCCCATTTCTCCCTTTCCTCTTTCTCCCACCTGAAATTTCAGTAGCTGAGTTAACAAGAAAGGGGTTTTCCCCTTTGTTTCCTGACCATTTTCATTCTCAACCAGTCATAACGCTGATGTCCCTAAGAATAACCACATGCAGTTGTTAGTTCTCCAGAGGATAAACAGTTAGATCACGACATCACTGGGCTTTGGCCAAGATTTTAGTGTAGCATTAACCTATACTGAAAAAAAATGCTTTAGCTTCCCTGATAGGGAATTAGTAAAAAATCAGTCTAGCATTTGGCAGCAACAGTGCTTAAACCAACTTAAGCGGTTCTCATCCTTCGATAGATACCCCTCTGCTGGATAACCATGAAGAGAACAGAATCAGAGCCGTGATGTGGTTGGAAAATCACCCGACTGGGAAAGTTGTGTTTCTGCTGGATCAGCTCCTCAGTCTGGTTCACTGTGGAGCTGCTAGAGGGGAGCGAGGGCAGCAGTGCAAGGAGTGAGCACCTTGGACAGAGATTGCCACCATCAGTGGTGCTACCAGGGCAATCCCGCTGGCAGAGAAGCGTGCATTTCGTTATGAATCACATCAGGAGTCACAGCTTCAGGTTGAAGCCTCTTCATACACCTGCAAACTGATGACCGCCCTTGTACCAACACTGGGATGCCTGCTTCTAGATTTTGTATGAGACAAGAGAAGAATTATTTGTGGGGATAACCAGTTTGGGAAGAACCGACTCAGCTGCAGAGCCTTCATTTTCAATGAATTTGTTGTCCAGATAATCCTTTTGAAGGAATTATAAAGATGGTTTGAGGAAGTCAAATAGTTTCCAGCCATCAGGAACTGATGAAAAGTTAAGTTCTTTTCTGTGGTAAAGCTCTTAAAAGTATGTTAGACCAAAGGAATAGTTTCTTATTAAATCATAACATCACTAATGGTTTTTCTGAAAAGGGCAATAAGATGATTTAGTACAAGTTGACCACAGAATGACAATTACAGTCTTATAATTTTCTAAAGTACTATGTAGAGGTTTTTGTTGTATCTAGATGATTTGGGTTTCCCAAACATTTAACTTTGCATACTTATGTAAAACTCTTGACATCAAGGCAGGTTTTTTTCTTTCTTTCTTTTTTTTTTTAATCTTTCATGTTCAGTAGTAATGATTTTATATCTATAACTTAAATGGTCCTTTTATTATATTTGAGGAAGGACAGACTGCCCTTTCCTTCACCTCTTAGCTCTGCTGAGTTAACCACTGAGTTCTGTAGCAGAGTGAAGAATGAGTTTCAGGCTGGATACGTATAGGGAACACTTTGTGAAGTATCAGTTTTTGCACAGTCACTTTATTGGCACTCCAGTTCTTTTAAGGATAAATTCTGAGAACTAGTAACAGCCAATTCTACCAAAATATGGTTCTAAAATAATGGTATTCATAAAAATGACTTTTTTTTTCACACGCCAATAGAGTGCACAGATCTGCTAGTAGTATAATGGGGTGGGATGATCCTGCAAGAATTTGTAACTTCCTAGTGGTTTAAATTAGAGGCAGATAATACAGATATTACTATACCTAATGTATAGTCTCTTTGGCCTTAATATTATCAGAAATATGGAAAGATACTGTGTTTTGACTGAAATAGAAAAATACTACGAAAAATTAAAATTATTATTTCATCCACAATTAATTCTGACCTTGAGCAGTTGAACAGAATATAAACTTTGAAAGTACAAGTTACACAGTTTTCAAATGCAATGTAAATAAAATTCCTTCTTATGTGGGAACAGTAATATCATCTATGGGAATATATCATCAGTGTCTGCTACCTCAGACGATTTTTGGCAAACACGTCCTGTGAGCCCACAGGTTTATTTGTTTCTTCACATTCTTTGATGGAGGCAACAGTTCCCAAAACCTGCCAGCTTCCTCCAGTTGCTCACCTAAAGTCAGAAACTCTATGGACCTTTGCCAATATTCTCTGTTTTAAAGCACCTACTATACAGCGTTTCTGTGTGTATGTTATGAATTCTCAGGGTTTCTTCTCTTTTCAGTGGAGCAGATTAAGCAAAATACTGGAGAAAAACCAGATCTTCGCTTGCCAAAGTGAACTGTTTGAAATTACTGTCATTTGACATAAAACAAATGAAAGATAACTTTGGGTACTTAGAGTAAAAAAGCAGGGAACTAAATTCAGAAAACCTGGGAATTTTTTTTCAGCTCTAAACCTTGTAAAAGTTCTAGAACCAAGGATAGAGGTGTTGCAGATAGAGTGAACATACTGCTGGAATAGACAGGAAGGGTGCACCTAGGATACTAAAAGTCTAAGGTTTATAAGTTAAAGCCTCTAGTCAAACTCTGACTGGCCTTTGGGCCAGAAACAGATTTCATGGAACAAGACTCAAAAGACATGGTCACTGAATTAATTCTTCACATTCACAGAGCCAAAAGTGACCACAGAATAATATCAGACTCATTTAGGTAACAATGAATTATGAGCATTCAGACAAAAGTCAGATCTAGTCCACCCAGAGACATTAAGTGCATTCATTTGCTGTATTTGTACTAGTGCAGCTTAATGTTGGTGATTAGGTAATAAAAGAGGACTCTTCCATGAGGTAGCCTTCATCTGGCATTGAACTCATATTCATGCCAAAGTTCCCATCTGCAAACACAATGAGACCTCCATTTCTTTGCAGCTTAATATCTAAGGCTTAGGCAAGATTTATCTCTAGCTGTTCATGTTCTCTAATGTCTTAAAACTTATAATCACTTCTGAATTATCAGCCTTTCATTTAATTTGCTTTAAAAAGTTAGTATGCATATTTTTATGAATTTTTTGTATGATGTATTCTTATTTGCTGAATTTTGTAATTATTTTCATTAAAGTGCTTTAAAAAAACTCTTAACACACATGACTTGGTTCCTTGAGCTCTATTAGTTCTCAGCACATATATATGGATTGAATACTTAAAAAGGGGCAGGAGACCCAGGTTCAAGCTTCATGTTCTCATTCCACCGTCTTTCTGAGACCCCAACAAACAAAGGGAATACTGAAATCAGCAGGCTGCAGGGCTCTGAAAGAATTGTCTTAACCACCAGCCTGGAGAGCAAATTGTTCTATCTCAGGAACTGCTTACTCTATGTAAAGCAAGAAAGGGGGAAGGTTCACATGAATGTTCCCTACAGGCAACTTGTTAGAATACTTCCACTGAAGAATAAGCATAAAGTGGATTTTAACCTCATGAATGGTGTGGCAAAAGGCCAGTATCCCATGGGGTGTTCCAAGTAATAGAGAAGATATTGAAAGTCTAAGGTGGTCCTTTCTTTCTTTATTGTTCCTCCTGGCGTTGCTCTTCTGCATTTAAACGTTTTTTTAAAAGTGTCCCCTGAAACATTATTGTATTTTATATGATAATTTTAGTCATAGTCCATGGGCAGTATTTCTAAGATCTACATTTCTGTATTGGCATCTTTCCCCATGACCTGCCTCCCATTTGTGGGACTAAGCCAGTTTCCAATGAAAAAAAAGTATGGCATACTGCCCTAGAGTTACACGGAATTGGCTTGCCATACTGGGCTCAATTCTTATCAGATCTTCATACTTTTCTAGTGAGATAATAATTTTTCAAAATAGAAATAAAGTTGGATCAACTAAAGTCCAAAAAACAAAGCTGATTACTTCATTATAGAAATCAGTAATGAGTGATCTCAAATACACCAAAAAGCTGCCCCATGTGGATCTACTTTTCCAGTGATAACTAGATTGACTTACCTAATACCAGTCCCAGTCCCCCTAAGGGAAAGGGAAAGGGAAGCACCAGTAAGAAAATTTGAGAGAGGGTATCTCTTTTTAGTCCTGTGAAGAGAATAACAGGCCCATCAGTTTAACATAGAAGCTCAGTCTTGCTCTCAGTTTTGTAACATTTCATTGAGATGTCTGCTACTGTTTTACACGTCTTGTCAAGCAGTTATCCTCTCTTGCTTTTGATTCAAGGTATAAAGATATGCCCTGGTCAGAGTGGGGAACCTGTGCCATATTGCAGTCCCTTCCACATGAAAGCTAGTTAAAAGGCAGCTGAATGGGAGAAGCGAGCAAATGGGACATGGGCTCTTTCTTCTGTGATATTTGCCTGCTGCTTTTTAGCATGAAGCCTTAAGAAAGGCCAGCTTAACTTTTTTGTAGATTAGTGCTTAAAATACTTAACTTTTTTCTGCAGATTCCTGGGCCTTCCGTATTTCTGTTGCTCTGTTGTTTCAGTCTCCATGGTGCTAACTGTTGTCATACTGTCTGCAAAGCTGGACAGCATTTGTGTAGGTGTCAGTCCCCAGCTGCCTGAGGAGTTGCAGGGCTATATTACATCTCCATCTATTCCACAGCTTTCTTATGCTCCCTCTGGGAATACTTGGTCACACTGTTTTGTTGTCAGGACCTGTTAACTTAGTCCTCACAATAGCATGATTCGTTGCAAGCCTTGCAATTGGGAACTTGCAGATTTTACCACTTAAAAGTAAGATCAGGCTTGCTGTGAATTCCTGCATAACTCACAACTCTGTGCAAATCAGAATAACTTTTGGACAAGTAAATCCACATTTCTGCTTCTTTTGCATTGGAGTGAAATTATGTTCTTTGCTTAAAAAAGTAGGAAATAGAGCCATGTGGGGCCTTCCATTTCAGCACAGCTACATCTAACTCCCAGGTACCCTGTCATCCAGTGGAAACCTGAAATCAGGTGCCTGGGTACAAGACCTGGTGAACTAACTTTCCATCACGGAAAGGTCAAATCATTAATTTATAATCATGTTTCTAATGATTAACCCTTTTTCTTTTATCTGGGATTCGATCCCCAATGCACTGCAGCTGGCTGCAGAAGCTAAATTTCTTGTGCACAGCACAAGGAAAAAGATGTAGAGGGGCACCTAGTGTTCTGCTTATTATGTGAACTAAATGCTGTCTTAGAAAACTCTTTCCTATCTCCATCCTTATAAGAGAATTCCCGTGAGCAATTCCTTAGCAATCAGTTAAACCTGTTTAGCATGTTTGATTACAAACAACTTTTTTAAAAACCCTTTTTCTTGGCAGTCCCCTCTTAAGATTTTGGACTTTGAGTTACTAAAGTATCTGTCACTTATTACTGAAAATTAAAGCAGTGGATATCTCCCCTAAATCAGGTGATGAGCACAGCAGAAAAGCAGAAACGTGTCTGTATTCTGTGAAGGGTTTGGATGATGAACATCAAGTAATGATGGGAGCAACCCAATGAACAATTGGTTAAAAAAAAAGACTGTGAGTTATTATATACCAAATAAATACTGTGCATGTTGTGTGTTTCATGAAGCTAACGAAATAATGTGGTTCATAATGACTCTGTCATACTTTGTATGCACAAAGATTTTGAACTAAAATTGCACAAGCAACTTTATAACTGAATTCTGACTGCTTAACTTAGAAATCCTAATGAGCTTACTAAACTAAGTGAATTCAGGCAGTGGTGTCATCTGGACTAAGAAACTAGGAGGGCAGAATATAAACAAGGCTTGGATTTAGTTTAAGTGAAAGGAGCAAAGCCCCATTGGAACTCAATCCAAAGTTGAGAGTCACACTCTCATCCTGGCTGAAGAATAACCATCTTCAAAATAAGAGTAAAATGTGAGGAAAAGTATTGGGTTTAAGGTTTATGCAATAGAATATGGGCGGAAAGAAGCATTGTTAGGCAAAGGAAATGACATTCTAGAGTTCATGAGGTATAGAGAGAGCAGTTAAAACTTGTGAGATAGATAGCAGAAGCTGAGCCAAGTTAGACATCAAAAAGGAATTAAAAACAAAGACCAAAGGGGTCTGTAGCCTTAGAAATAAAATGAAGGTGAGGGAAGAAAGGAGGCTACTCTGCATTTGGAAGGGTAGGAATGGATGGGAAGGTTGTCCCACCACTAAAATAATATTTTGCTTCAATTTTTAATAAGTGATATGAAATACAGGTGAGAAGGGGCAAGACAGCTACCTACAGGGAATAAAAAGATTATTCTATAAAGTGGTTATGTTCATGGGGGAATAAACTCTGAATTTTGTGTCCCTTCCAGAGTTCTGATAGGGCTACCATATGAAGTTGAAAGATTGGTGGCAAGACATTTAAAAAGAAATTTAGCCATTGTTACCATATGACTGTAGAATAACAAATGAAAGATGTATTTTTATAAAGGATAAAAGATATGCTGTGTTTTTTAAAAAGTTTGAGGAATGTCATAGTAGCCTTTTTTTTACAAGTTAAATGTAGTAGATGTAAGATAACCTGAATAAACTGATGTTGTGCTCTGTGAGAAATTACTGGTTAGTGTAGGCAGAACTGGTTTGAGCAGAGACTATGTTGAGTGAGTACTGAAAGAGCAGTGTTGTGCTAGTGCTAGTCCTGAAGATATGAACTAAATACATTAAAATATAAGTATCTTGAATAATAACCTGGGTTATAATTGCAGTGAAATGACACCAAACAGACAGAATTACAAACTCATGTCCTTGAGGGTTCATAACAAAACTCAAAGGTCATCGGGAGAGGAAGAGGAAGATTTTGCATTAGTTAATCATAAAATGGCTGTAATCCACAGGTGGGATACAACCACGGGAAATGCAAATTCAGTCACTGGATTTATTATGCAAAGATTTTTCAGCAGAGTTGAGGAATTAATTTTACCCTTATCCAGGGTACTCTTCCAGAATATTGTGCATGAATCTGGTTATCCATGTTCTAGAAACCTACAATTCAATTAAAAATTCAAAGGGAGGAGAATGGGGTGATCAAAAAATACAGAAATAACATGTAAGAACAGATTAGAGGAGCTGGCTTTGTGTAGCATAGCAAAACAAGAACCAAGAGAAATTTTACTGCTGTCCCAAAATATATGATGGACAATCTTGATCTAAGAGTAAATGAGTAGAAGATGCTCTTGAAAAGATGTAGGGTGAAAACAAAGGACAATTTTGAGTATAGAACACAGCAATATTCTAGAACAGTGAAAATTAAGACAAAAATATTAAAAGATGTGGCCGTTTATGAGCAGTTATGATTGCTTGCAATAGCAGCTGAGTAGGCTGAGTGACTGAAGTATTTTCCAGCCCTATACTCCTCTATGTAGTTTGTATATGCAACATGTAGTCATGAAATACTTACGGTATTGATTCAGCTTATCGTGAGTAACAGATACAAGGGCTGCAACAAAGTTAAAATAGAAACGGTGATAGACATATGCTACAGTTGGTCAACCTCTTATCAGAATTTTGCCTTTATTTGAAACAATAAGCCAATGCCAGGACAGATTCTCCAAAATCCTTCAACTGACCCCACATCAAAAACCTGTCAAAAATTACTAAAAAATAAAGTGATATTGAATTTTTCTATTTGATTTTTAAGCCTTGATTCAGTCATCTCCCTATGGTTTCTCAGTATCACATATCTGAAACATTTTATTTTTCATAGTGATGATTTGTTTCCCTTCCAGACTTCAAAAATTTTCCCATCTTACTGAAAACTTTTGGTTTGCTTGTTGGTGGATCAGTTCCCATAGTTTTAGTGAACTTCACTGAGTATTTTTCACCCCTATTAATCACAAACTTAATGGCTAAACATTATTCTAATCCTAAATATACATTTGTGATTATCCTTCAATTCACCAAAACCACATGGGAAGCCCTCAGGAGACCTGATGTATAGTTCTTAAAATGTGAATCTTTTTGGAGGCCATGTTACGCAACTTTAATAGCTGTGCAATGAAAATTTTATAATAATGTTTAATACTTTTCAACGTGAATCATTATCTTTTTTGTCTAGCCATCCTGATTAATAAATAAATTAATGAGCACATAACACCTCTAAAATACCTGAGAGAAGTAGATGTGAGTGTGACAGAGCAAACCTCACCTGTTGGAGAGTGGTTATCTGGTTGTACGAACGCAGAGGGAGTTATGTACTCTGAATTGGACTTTATGTACAAGTAGGCAACTAGTAAAAGCTTGTAACTTAGGAAGAGAGTTACAGTGAGTTATAAAGGACTGAGAAGGTGATGGGGCAACTTCAAGAAAGAGAGTAATCCCGAGGAAGTTAATCCTTCAGACACTTCAAGAAGCAATACTTTTTGCAGTTCACAAACTGTGTTTCTGAGCCTTTTCTTATCACAGACAAAGAATATTAAGTTGAATGAGCTATTAATTGATAAGCATGGTAGAATCAAGTTGGTCTTGATGAAGGGTAGCATTGGCTTGGGTAAGGATAGACAGGTTTGGACCAGATCATTTTCTGAGGTCCTTTCCAGCTGAAATCTTTTTAAGAGTCTATGATGGTATAAGACACAATCTGTCTGTATGATATATGCAACTGTATAAGGTCTAAGTATTTTCTCAATGATTTTCTTTTTTTTTTCAAATTTTACAAAAAAAAATTGATATTTGCAATAAAATTTTCTTATTTCTAGTTAATTTTCACCCACATGCAGAACAAACTGTCTATGTATAAACTGCCACCAATGTCAATAGGACCTCTGGAAACTTCAATCTGTATAGAAATTTACATTTGTGGGCAATATTGTGTAGGTAGAAAAGATATAAAGATTTTTGTTAATTATGATTTTTTTAGGAAAGAAGCTACTTTGGCTGGAATGCCAATCTTGTTATCGAACATATAAATTTGGCAACCCAACTGCCAAGAATCATATCAATAATTTGAGGAGCATACATGCAAATTTCAAAACCACCCCAACAATATTCTATAAAAATATCTCCACAAGTGTCTTACAGGAGTGTAGGGTGAGGTAAATGTGTTAGACCTTAACAAGGAGAAGCACAGATCTTTTTCTGCGATGGTTCTGTGCTACTTCTTTTCCTAAAGATCAAGGTAAAGTTAGTAAGTTATATTTTCTGCCTAGCCAGGTTGATGCTGTGTGGAAATGCAAAACCAACTGGTTAGTCGTAAACAGTTCTACAGTAGCTTCATGTCTGAAGAACTATTACTCTTTCTAAATTGTAGAAAAGCAGACAATTTTATGGGCCAAGACAAAGAAATGCTTTATTGTGGAAGATAAGAATTTTTCCTGCCTGGGAGCTAAGTATAGGGTTTATGCCACCCAGCCAGAGACAGAGATGTTCTGGCTTTTCAGGACAGTTGAAGCCCCTGCCCTGCTGCAGAAGCTCACCTGTGTTTGTGTGAATGTGGGTCACAGAGGGAAAAAGATGTAATGATTTTCAAGGACTAAGCCTTGCAAGTAAGGTCTTATTGTCTTCCAGAAACTGTAACATGGCATAAAAGATGGTTTTGTCTTTTTGTCCCTCACTATTGGAAGCACTGGTTCAGATTTTGTCTCAGGCCTCGCAAAGTCACCTTTTTTTCCCCCGTGAGACTAACCGTGTGTCACAACATCCTGCGATTTATAGCAGTTATGCTGTTGTCTCCTGTTGTCTGCTCATCTGCTGTTCATGAATTGTGTCCTTGTCTTTTGTCAACCAGCTGTACTTTGCTATTCACCTCTGCTTCTGTCAACCTCTGTGGAAAGTCATCAGTGCTTGCAGGTTTTACATGAGATCTTACCCTGACATAGGCAGACTCTTGTCCTCTTTCATGCTCGTCATCTCCAGTTCTGCTCAAGAGAGTGTATGATGTGGTGGAAGGAGTACAGAGCATGGTTCAACAACTTTTCCATAGAAAGGAAAAAATGAAGGTTGGTGTATTCATTAGACAAGCCAGCTTCCAACACTGATGAAATCTTGTAACTCACTGAAGTTAGGAGTGGCTGGAGAAAGTCAGCAGACCACTCTGATGTTATAACCTATATTCATGGCTTGAAGTTGGCACTGCATGATTAGAGAGCAGAGCATTTTAAAAAGATCTCTCTCCCCTTGCCATTTCTATCCTTTGCTGCCAGGTTTCCAGTCATTCTTCTCCACTGAATACTCACTCTTTCTTTAGTTTCCTGATACAGGTGGCTACCATTTGTAGAGCTATCAATTTCTTTGCCCGTTTTAAAGCAGCTATTATTTATGCCAGTCCCTGCTTATCATCCTCTTTATTCGTTTAGACAAGAACAGCTACAAAACATTTTAAACAGCTTGAGATAAAGGTTAAGCTTAAAGATCACATGTTATCATGCACAGCTTCAAAATAATGGGTTAAACCTGCTTCAACACAATGTTCTGAAATCATGTCTTTAATGTGCATTTAATTTGTGCCACTCTTTCAGATGTAAGAAATGTGAAAACATGAACCAAGCTAAAAAGCTATGGCCCATAAAGAAAATCATCTGCAGTAGCATAAAAGGTACATGCCACACTTTTTTTCACTAGTCTTCATATGCAAGATCATATAGAATCGAAAAACACACCTTTTTCAAATGACTTTTATGACTGTATCTTTTAATAATAGTATGTATCAGTGACATATGTCTCATTAAAGAAATGTAATGGAAGTCCTGAATTTATCCTTCAGATAATTTTAGAAGTTTTTGCATTAGAATTAATGGTAAGATCACAGCCCTTGCTACAAACAATAAATTATCACTACATGTCTTGCTATTGAAATAGATTACTTAGCCATTCACCATTTGCCACAGGATGCTCTCCAGATGTGTTGCATCTGAATTTCTCTGAATTTTCACTTGAGTACTACGAAGTTAATCTGTTGTTTAGCACACCAAAAGAATCGTTAAATATCTGCTAAACATTATACCAGTTTGTGGTGTTCTGGTGTTAGGATTTTTTTCTTCTCTTTCTTCCCTCTCTCCATTCCAGTGATCTTTAACAATACCCCACTGTTGCAATGCTGTTCTTTTTCCTCCTTCAAAGTATAATTTTATGCTAATCCTTGAACTGTTGAAGAGGGCATTAGCTTTCAGCTCATTTTCTGATTTGTTGTGCTAGGGAAACTTTGTTACTTACAACCCAGCACAACCTGAACTTTCCACAAACATTACCTATTGCTTCCATAGTTTAAACATTATTTTAAATTTGGTAGAGATTACAGGATATGGATGCATGGTCCTTCTGTCTACTGTATATCTCACAATCCAATTGCTGAGAGGACTGAACTTTCATCTCTATGTTGGAATATGGCCCAGATTCTGGATTTCAAAGCAACTAAAAGGAAGACAATCATTAAGACAATGTTCCCTCAAATCCCAGTTCAAATAATCTCAAAGTCTATGCAAAACACAAATGTTGACCTCACAGAACTTCCCAACCTCCAGAACAGTTCACAAAGCTCTGAAAACACTTGCAAACATATTTCTGAAACTACTTTTTTTTTTTATTGTGGGCAAAATATCCCTTGGTTGCCATTAGTTTTCCTTAAATCCCATGGAAATATTCAGAGCTTTCTGGCGTATTCAACAATTCAGAAAAATGGCTCATCATCTCAGTTTAGCTCAGTCTTCACGATTGCTTGTTTACTTAGTCCCCACTTATTTTTTTCAGGTTCACTACCAGGCTAGACAGCTCTGTCAACTCAGAAAGAAATGCTTTTTTCAAACTATTGATCTCTGTTGCTCTTCCAAATCCTTTAGTATTGGCTCTTAGGATTACTATAATGCTATAATCGTTCTGTTAAGGATTCAGATTTGTGGTGGACTAAAAGATGGTAACATCAAAAGGATTGAAATGCCCTTGAAGCAATCAATTTTTGTTCATCAAATACAAATGCTGAGAGGCTGCTTTCAGCTAATAATTTATAACTGAATTAATGACACATGGCTTCCGTCAGTAATGGTCTCCTCTCTGGGATCTATTTTTTTCCGTTTCTGTGATCTGATTTCATATTCTGGGAAAGGAAATCAGAGTGCTAAAGAATTTAATCAGAAATGGGGACTGTCTGAAGTTACAAGCTTAGCTTTCTGCTTCAGATTGAGTGCTGCTGAAATCTTTATCTTTCAGTTTTGGCAAACTTGTATTTTTAAGCCAATCTTACTCATGTGAAATTATATTTCTGCTTTTTTATCTTACATACAAAGAATCACTGGATTGTGGGAATCATCTTGCAAAAGTCTTAAGTAAGTCCCTTGCATGTGTAGGTCTTCAAATATTTTGGTTAATGAGAAATTTTCCATCTTAACAGAATGGTGACAAAAACTGGGCATAGGCAATGCACTTTTTCTCACTTCAGCTTCTTCCTCCTCCTGTTTCTATGCTGGATTCTGGGAACAGGTTCTGAGTAAAACTGCCACTTTTGCAGTTTAAAACAAACTTAACATAGTTTTTCGTAGACTCTCATTTCCTGTCACAGTCCTGTTTCTCCTTTTGTACTTTTCTGGTGATTTGAGATGAGTCTATTTGTTCAGAAAGGCTATCCAAAACATTGATAACTTTTTTTTTCTTCTTTTTTCCCCCCTGAATTTTGTGTGGAAGGGGGAATATGCCTCAGGCTTGCCATCTGTCAAAACATTCTGAACAAGAATAACATTAAGAAGCCAACACCAGATAGGGTTAGAGGATAAAGGGGGGAAAAAAAAGGCAAAAATAAAATAAAATTAAAAATCCTTTATAGAGGAAAAGTCATACACCTGAATAAATGCCAAATTATTGGACACCTGCATAAACTGATCTCAGCTTCATGGTGTCTCCTCTCTTCTAGGTTGATCAAGGACAACCTAATAACACCAGCTGTGTGATGGAGTTGCTCTGCAACGTAATTCTGCCATGGTGTGGTCCTTGTTTATAGCTGTCAGATACATCTGTTAGTGTTTGGGGTTGGCCATGCAGGGGAATGATTGTTGTGGCAGAAGGGAAAAAAATAACCATAGTATCAGCTTTAGGAATGAAATATCCCATTAATCTAGTTGTTACCTCTTCCCATCTCTTTTTGTGAAGTACAAATATTCAGAATCACTGAAGTGACTTCTTAAGTGTTGCTTACACTTTTCTTACCTGTATGGTGTGGCAAGTTTTACAAGCAATCTTAAGTCTATAAATTATTAGCAAAAATAGCAAGTAGGTTGTCATGTGTTCTTTAGGTCTTATAGGTAACATTATAGATATGTTTTCATTTGTAGAAACCATCTGCTTATGTCCAATTAATCCTTTTCTCTATTTCTTTTCTCCTTCACCATTTCCTCCCTCTCTCCCAAACTCCCTGCAGCCTATAATTGGTTTAGAAATAAATCCAGTCACTTATATTTAATAGCTGAAAGTACTTACTCAGGATAATTCTGTTATAGCAATTTTTATCCAATTAATACTAAATATTCAGTCGTAGCAAATCTTCAACATAGATCTTGTGTTGGAACATATCTGTTGTGCTTGTGCATTAAAAGTGTGTGTGGCACGAATATCATCCAAGTATTGCTGAGCTAATTGACATATCAGTTGATTTTCAGATTTTTAAAACCTTTAATAGGAAGCTTACAAAAGGTGCAGAACCTAGACTCAAGGATGAACAATAACACTTAACCAAAACTGTAGTAGTTAAATAGAAATAAAAAGAAGGCATTGCATAAATTAGGAAAGCAAGAGTATAGTGACATAAACTAACCTATTCGTGAAAGAAATCTCCATATCAGATTTGACTTGTACACAAATCATCAGTATCTGATTTTGTTGAATCTCAGTTAGAAAAGAATAGCTAAAATTCTGCAAGGTGCTTAGCACCTCAAATTAACCAAAGCTAAGCCTCACACAAAGCCTTGCAAAATCAGATCAGTGGATGAGAAACAAACAAAACACGAATTTTTGAATTATTAAATCAAAACCAGTCACTAAATGTTGAGAGTAGGTACACTAACCTGGCCTTGTGAAGTACTCATGCTTGTTAACATTTGAAAAAGCCACGTAGTTTTTAAAAATGTTTCAAATAAACTAAGACTTAGTCCAAATAAAAGTTACAAAATAACTGAAGAACCATAATAAAAATGATCAATAAAAAAAGCTTTTAAACTAATTGAAAACATTGTAACATTAAGCTTTATGACAATCACGCTCTTTTTCTTAAAGCAGTCTTACACACAATCTTTGGCAGGGGAAATTTTGTTTTAAATCCCCTCCTACTCTGCAGTTTAATGCAGTCCAAATGTCTTCACTACTGAGAGTGGAGCAAAGACATTTCTCTTCATAGAGGTAGCTAGTGGTCCCAAAGCTCATTTATGACAAATACCTGGACCGTCTCTAATTTTGTCTTCCAAGTAGTCAGGATTTTCCATCATCTTTTTCTTCCTTGGTGTTCTCTTCTGTTAGTTTTTCTGTGTTTGAGCTGAGATGAAAATATGCTGGAAGTTATGCGTCATACACAGACGGGTAGAAGAGGCCCCAAAAAGTGGACTCTCAAGAGGCCTCGAAGATGTTAAACAACCTTTGGCTCCAGAACATGAGACAAATGTCTGTTTCTTCACTGGAAGGCTTGGTACATCTGGGTTCCTTTCATTGTGCAGGGTGTCATGTTATCTTTTGTCTCCATCCTTGCATCTCTGGTCTCACAACATCCCTATGACAACGTTGAGAATGACTGTGATTGCAGACATCACTTTGCTGAGCTGGAGTCCTGGAGATTCAAAGTGCAGGAGACAGCCCCTTCCAGAAGCAGCAAGCCAGGCTCCACAGACCTATACTTTTTTCACTTTTTATTACAGGAGCAGCCCTATCCTGAATCCTCAGAGCTGCAGAAGGAAATGTTGCCCATACTACCGGAAGCTGGCTCCAATTACCAGCCTTTAATCGAGAGGCATGAAGATGCTGAGGTACTGTCATCCTACAGACACATGGGTATGAACTTGAAATCTGCAGCTAACTTCAATGGGATGGTTCAGATGCCTGAAGTGCAGTTAGTCTGCAACTTCCTGCCAGAAGACCGGTCATAAAACTTCTGAGTACTTCAATGACTTTGGGGGCAATGGACCACCGAGCATTAGGAGGTACATTCTGTGTGAAGGCATAAGAAAAGTGTTCAAAATAGCTTAATCAGTAAAGCAATAAAAGTACCTGAATGCTCTGTTTACCCCAGCAGTTTTTGGCACTGTTAACTGGGTTGCAGTCTTAGCAACAGCTGAGTCTGTGTTAAGGGTAATCTTCAGCAGCAGATACCTTATAAAACAAACATCATGTTAGTGGGATAGTACACAATGTCTTCCCTGCCTTGATCAGGGTTGTGGGCAGGTGTTTATCACTTGTCAGTTAATTCACACAACCAAAAACACCATTAAGAGAAATCTTTAAAACTCTTTCACTAACTCTGTTTGGCAACAAATGGTCCCAGAGGTTGTGGTTGATACCTAGAAGCTATAACTGGCTTGAAAAGTGTTAGCAAAACATCTTTTTACTTCTCGACTGGCCTTTGAAACAGAAGAGAAAGGGCAATGTGTACAAGATATGTGACCATATTCAATAGCCCTTTGAAGTCTCTTCTGCTAGAGCAGGTCCATAACAGCCTTTCTTTGACCTGTAATTGGCATCCTCGGTCTGAAGAGGGAGAACGAGAAATGCTGAGGACATGCATTCTGGTTTATGTTAAGGCTGAAGTCCAGTGATTAGTGCTAAAGGGCACAACACTTTCCTCTTGGGATAGGCTCAGGTAGGAAATCCAACCATAGGCGAGAAGGAAACATTTGCCTCTGCTGCATGATATGCCTGTGATTGAAGGCGGCTGTGAAAGAGTCTTCACTCAAAAGTCTGATTTTGTTTAATTTATCTGGGAAGAAATGAGGAAAGGCTTCAAAGATCTACCGCGTGGCTTATATGTTCACACTTGTCAGGATCTGCAAAGTGTCCTGCTGTCTCAGATAAATGAACGTGGGTTTATATGGTCAGTGCTTTGCAGGCTCATATTTGTTAAGCAAAATAAAACAGTGGCTATTACTATGGTTTTTTCCCCGTCTCTGTTGCATGCAGTTGCATAAAATGCCATTGTTTTCAGAAGGATGGCCCACCTCTAGAACTTTTTTGTCATATGTAACAAATCATAACTTTTTCATCCAGTAATGATAGCAAGGACTATGACATCTAAGATGGAATTATTTTTTGTGGGGGAAAATATATCTAAGCCTTAAGACATAACGTTAAAACCCAACTCAGATAGAAAGTTTGGGTAAAATAGTGACGTAAATTATATTTATTCCTCCAAAGACTTCAAAATTTTTACTGTTATTAAGTGTTTCTAGTCATATACCCAACAAATTAAGAAAGATGTTTTAGTTTCATATTTCTTTCACACAGGCACCAGCAGAATAATATGAAGTTAATATATTGAGAATACAAAATATGGAGCAAGTCACTGAAAAATATATGACACTTTCCCCCATCAGTTCTCTTTCTGAATATGTATTGCACCCAGTTTGGATGGAAGTGGTGGTGTCAATATTAATGCAGAGTCTGGTGGTTCCTGAACAGCCAAGGCAGCACGATTCAGCAAAGGAAACACCATTTATCTCAGCACTGGTTGTGAAATGAGGGGCAGGGGGTGGGTGATGTCATTTTCTGTTGTATGAGATGGAGTCCATCAGGTTGACCTGAGCAGCTCCTTGTGTGCCTTGCATTTTGTCACCAGTTAATAGAAGCTGACACGTTCAGTTGCAATGCCCCCTGCCCCCCCCGCTTTGTAAACCAAACTGCGTGCATCTGAAAGCCAACGCAGCGCAGGGCTTAAATCCTCCCGGTAACACTTTAACAACGGCCAGCGTGGGTCTGATTTTCCAGCTTGCTTGCATTTGCTCTGAGTTATTTTTATAAGGATCTCAACACACCGAGTTCATTCTTTGTATTTTTCTATTGATTTTTCCACAACTGATGTGAAATAGAAGTATCTTTTCAGCCCTTTGTTTAACTGCATTTCCTCGTGTTTTCCCCCTTAATCTTCGTAAACTTAGATCTTCCTGAGGTTACGGCAGTATGTTTGTTATCGCTTCTTGTCATGTGATGTTTATCTAGCTGTGACTGTGATACTGCTGGTGTTTCTGAAACGGCACTGGGCTCCTCTGTTATCTTTCTGCAGGTGTTGGATTTGCCAGTCTCAGTGAAGTTTGGTATCCTCAGTAATTGCTGATAGTCTTTAAAACCAGCAGTCTGGGATTTTCCCAGAAAGTTTACCTCCTGATAAACTGTTTGGATTCTTGTTACAGAATGAAAATATACCCCAAAACTAAGAGGGGAAAAATAGCCCACTGAAGTTTTTGCCGCTTGATTGGTTAAATCAACTGCACATTTCAAATCCTAAAATGCAAAAGGAAATAATCAATACAGCAACTTGAGACTTAAACATGCTGTCAGTTGCAAGGTTTTTGCCAGTAAGTGCAATTCATCTGCCTAAGGTTCTGTCTTCAAATTACTGAAGAAAATATGGATCATCAGATTTCATCACTTTAAAAATAGCCCAGCTCCTCAACATGAAGAGTTTATGCAAGGGAATGCATTTTAAAGCCTTCACTTTTCATTACAAGTAGGATGTCTTGCAGAATAAAACCTTGTGTGCTTGTTTTTCTGAAGTGTACATGGAAACTTGTAAGTTGAAGATCCAAGGAAAAAGTAAAAATTAGTTACTTACAAGAGCTGACCTTTATCTAGAGGTTGAACAAAATGTAATCTTGGAGAATCCTAGAGGTGGTTGTTTAACCATGGGTGTATTCTGCTGGAGCTGAGCTCACTGTTGGTTTTGCAGCAGACAGAAATCTAGTATCTACCCAGAACCATAGGCTTCTCTGCTGCTTTTTTTTGATTCCTGAAAATAGAGCAGCAGCAGCAAAGTTTACCTGCATTGCAAACTTCATTGAAATAAGAGGGAAGAAAGAAAACTTTCAAACCACTATTTTGAAATAGACTGACCTTCTTCAACAGTTTTCAAACATCAAAGGGTTGTGTATTCTGTCTGCAAGTTAGTTTTATGAATAAATTATTATTTGATTCATCTCCCCATGATCTATTTTTAGTCTTTTGGGAGACTTTTGAAAGCAAAAGGGCTTTTTTTTTTTTTTTCCCTTTCCTCCCCTTGGTTTGGGTCATATGGTTTGGAAGCTTACAGCTCTTTCTTGCTGCCTGACAGATTCTCACACAATTACCCTTCCAGCAAACTCACCCTTGCTGGAACTTACTTCTTAGGCATTCCTCCAGTGCCCCTTGCACTCGTGGACGTCTGTATATTCTGCTGATCAAAGAGCGTTCTTCTCCATCCACTTATCAAATGGTTTATTTTTACATAATGTGCCTGTTGGCACCGCAGCTGCTTTTTTGAACTGGGGAGGGGGAGAACTGCTGTTGAATGGAGAAGATGACATTAAAAATGATCTGTATTTTTTGCAAGCAGTTGCAGAGCCATAGCTGTGCTTTTGGGGGGTTATTGTCGTCAGTGGCGTTGTTCTCTACAGCCAAGTTCACTACCCATGGAGCAGTCTTAAAGCGCAAGTAGGGTGCCTGATGGATGCTGTTTTAGTAGAGCTACCCAACTGCTCTGCTGATCCTGAGGTACCTACTTTATAGTGCACTATTTTCCTACATAAAGTTAAATCTAATGCAAATTCAGTGGAAAAAATATGCCTCTTTGTTGGATAACATGCTTTAAACTGGTATTTACCAACATGTCACTCCTGACAACCACAGACCGGAAAACAAGCTGCAGATAGCTGTAACAAACCTACATGAGTGAAGACTAGATTCTTGAATAAAAACATATGATTTTTTTTTTTAATTAATTTGGTTGTAGGCAGATCTGGTTTACTCTATTGGCAGTAACATATAAGTACAGTTTTGTGGCATCTCTTCTATTTAAGGCATTTTAATCTATAACCTTTTAATCTTGAAATATTTATTGGATGCCAAGTTGTATACTGTGAGTGACAGTAGTATTAAGGCAAAGGTAATTTTCTGTCAGCTACCTGGATCTCTGAAGTAGGCAAAGTAGGGCTCTGTTCCTCTCAGAAATTTTCTCGAAGAAGTGATGCAGACCATACCAATTTCTGAACTCACCTCTGCCAGGACCCAGCCCAGTCAAAATTTCCATTTCTTTTAAAATCATAGGATCAGATTTGTAATACAAACTAAAGCCTGTGAATTGCTCGCATTGCTCTGTCTGACTTCCATTAGTTATGATGCACATAGACGTAAAATAGAGTCTCAGAGCTTCTTCTTTCTCTACCATCAGGAAGTTACTGGGACCGATCTGTGAATCAAGGACATGCCTTCTCCTCCCCACAAAACATGAATACCTTTGCTGTATTAGGAGAAGTTTCTGTTTTATTCACCTCCCTTTATAAAAATTTGATTAACAGCACTTCCTGGTACAACCAGGATTTTGCATGCTAATTTAAGTATGAATTTCTAAAGTTTTTACCTTTTCATAATGCCAAATACTACCACCCTGCAGGCAATTCTAGTTAGAAACCAGACAAGCATTTTGCAGCTTTGTGGATATACAACCTGAAGTATGCAGTTGGTTGCTTATTGTTTTAACGTATATGATAGCCCTTTTAATAGTTTTAAGCAGCCGATTTCTGGGATATACAACCTGAAGTATGCAGTTGGTTGCTTGTTTTAACGTACATGATAGCCATTTTAATAGTTTTAAGCAGCCGATTTCTAGTTATCTTGTGCATTCCTCTCACAGTTACATACTTTGGGCTCCGGGAAATACCAATCACCAAATGCCTTAAGTCTGTCCAAGTCCCTGCAGATGAACCATGCTGCCTGGAAGATTTTCCCACTAACCAAACTCCTCTTTGTGACCTTGCTTACCTGCTATAACCAGGATACAATGTATACAGACACCAAATGTATTTTTTGGAAAATAGGACGCAAAATGAAGAAATCTTACTTGGAAAGTAGCCACTTTTGCCACTGAAAGAACCAGTAAGTAAAAAAGTGACAACTGTCCATCAAAGTTTGTTTTTTAGAGAGCCCACCAGAAATGTTTCCACTCTTCAGAAGCAGTATATGTTTATATGTTACTCACTCCTTAATGTGAAAGTCAGAATGTGCTTGTACATCTTTTCAGCCAAAATCCTCAAGAAATTATTCATAACATATTAAGATTCTCTGAGGAGCTATTGAAGCTGATAATACAGCAAACTGTTTTCAAAGGATAGTAAAATACTGGGGGAATTATTGTTCTAAAGGTCTTGCAATTATTTTATAAACTGCTAAGCCAAATTTACCACTGACTGAAGTACTGGCATAAATGATAAGTGCCAGTACTCTGTGGAGGCACTTACCACAAAGGAGGCAAAAGGGTGGGCTGATGTAGGACAAAGCATCTGGAGAACGTGATTCAGGTAGAAAGCAAGCAGCCCTATCTCTTATGTCATTTTATCTTATGCTGTCTTGCTCAAGATATGCCTTGTGCCTCTCCATCAATCTTTTTTCTTTGATCCTGAGGTACAGCTCTGGTACCACCTGTATCTCACCCCACTGATTTCTTCAGCAAGAGGTTACTGCCCCGCAGCAGACAGAGCAGGTGTCTTCAGGCCCTCCTCTGCTGCAGAAGATTCCTGCTAACTCCCATGGGATGCTGCATATGAGACTTCACTGGCTCTAACTTCATTGCAGCTCTTTTTGGAAGTGAAGAAGTGATGCTGATGTCCTTCCTGCTCCATGCTGAGTGAGGAGACAGGAGGCTTCCCTGGTGTTTGTCACCCATGCAGTTGGCTCCTCTGCTGCCCATGCCTTTGGAGCAGGATGGGTGTTATTTAGGGCAACAGCTTTCTGCTAAATGGGAGCCATTTTTGTGTCTCTCTCTTCACCACTTCCTCATGCTACTGCCTCTTGTTTCATGTCTGAGCTTGGAAGAGATGTAAAAACTGGTGAGGGTGGTGCTGCACTTCAGGCACTTCTGCCTTTGCGGGGGATCCCATTACCCCGAGTGGCAGTGCAGCTGCAGTTTCACCAGCACGGTGCCCAGCTGTTGCATAATATAAGTCAAAGTAATTTCCCTTGATTGCATGCTGCATATCTGCATCTCCACGCTTGGTTTGGGGCTCTGATTTTCCCCCCCGAGCCGTCCTGCTGCCTGAGGGCACCTTGTGATGAGGTTAGTGAGCTCCCTGCTCCAGGGGAAAAACCACAAAGAGATGAAGGTTGTAACTTTATCCAGCACAGGTTGGCAAATGCTCCTATGGCAGAATCCAGCAGCTCTTTGTCTACTCCTCTACATCAGTTTAGGACAGAAAAGAGCAGTAGTATTGCTGTCATTGCAAAGACTGTTTGAGGTAGGTGGAATTTAAGTATGAAATTCTGGTCTGGGCATGTGGCTTAATCCCTTGCCTCTCACTTTCTCACCTGTAAAACACTAATATAAACAAAAAAAAGATTGCTGTCAGTATAGGTATGCTACTTTCAAATCTGAACAGCTTCACATTTGTTACTGTAGGCTGCTTATCTGGCTTTGATTCTTGGAAAAATTCAAGTTAACAAACTTGTAGCTTATATTCTGAAGCCTGCAAACAGTCAGCGCTTTGGTTTTCCATCTGACCAGTATGGTACCTAAACTTTCCTGTGTTATTTTGTTACTCAGTCAATCACTTTTTCTCCCTGCAGAATGTAACCTACTCAAATAACTGTGATTATACATTCATAATTGCAAAGTCAAAATAAAAGCCTAAAGCATATGGAAATGATCAGAATACAGTGTAATAGCAGCAATGCCATTTACTGTATATAATCAATTTAGCACACCAATAAATACATACATATATAAACCTCTGACAAGCACACTATTCTTTTCTATAAAACTTTTCATTTAAATTCTGATGCCATTGTTTTGGAATAAATTTTCTTGTCACAAAGATATGGCTTTTTATTTGATTCAGTCTTATTGCATCATTAAAATATTGGTATCTTTTATGTTTTGCAAACATTTGTGGACACACCATTAACCAACATAAAACACAATGCAGTAACAAATGCCTGTTTTATGACTGCTGTCAGACTATATATTCTCTAATGGTCTAACATTATCAGCAATCTAAGCCTAAATTGTCACTACTGAAAGTCTATGAAATACAAGACACATATATAATCTCCAGGAGTCAATGTATTGAAACATTAGAATTAAAGGTTCAGGCAATCAATTCAGCCAAAAATGCAGTTTTGCAGAGGAATTTTTCATTCAAGCAGCAAAAAGGAAAAGGAAGGAAGCAGCAAGTTATTAGTGAAAAGAGAGCCCATACCCAAAGAAGATATAGTTTCCCTGGACATTTATGTACTGTCAGCAGGAGGAAGAAAAAAAAAAAGGTAAGATAGAGAAAGACAAAAAGAATTTGATAAAGATGCAGTTTTTATGTCTTTATTGCTTTGATTGTAAATGCTTTTTGATCAATGAAATTGTTTCATTACCTGTTTGTAAGATTGATTTGTGTTGTTCCCTGACACTTTTTACTTGGCCTGAGAATTTTACTGTGTGTCTATAGGAGCAGAAGAATTTAAGACAAGGATGATAAATCGCTAACAACATATGGTTCATTCCAAGTTGTGTGAAAATACTCTCTGTGCTGCTGGAGAATGCAACTAATGAAAGTGTATCAGGGACACTAGATTTAGATAGTGATAAAGTCCAAGGTGTTTTGTTGTCTACGGCATGGCCGGCAGCGGTCAGTGGGGAAGATGTACAAGGAATGAATTTCCTTTTTGCATGACGACCATTTAAAAGTTTTTTTTTTGCATCTCCTGTGTAAACCCTAGAAATGAACTTTTTCTTTTGGTTGTCGTCTCTTCTAAAGGTGATGACAGGATCGATTTCATTGGCTTAAAAGGACAATATTAATCACAAGGGTCTGTCAAGATACATAATGGCAATATATATTGGAGATGCATCTTGGCCGAATGCTCTTCTTATTATGAATCTCCCTTTTATTGTAGTCTTTGACAGCAACAGTTTAAAGGGTAAAGAGAGTTCTAAAATCTCGGCACCACAGACAATGTCGAGTAAAGAGAAGCAGGGAGGAAGAAAAGCAAACAAGTTTGAAAGAAAGTGTCCAGACTCTCAAATGTATTCCTAATCAAACAGCAAAGGAATCGTGATTTAGTAAGATTCTAAAGTATGCCATTTACTCTCCATCAAAAGGTTTGTGGGTTTTTTTAACTTTCCTTTCTAAACTAAAAAGGTAGAAGGCACACAAAAGTCTGCTACCTAAGATGGTTTTGAAATACAAAGGTTCTGTGTTTAGTTTACTTTTTGGATTAGATGTGTCAGTTCCAACAACCCCAACTAACCTATGCTCTCAGCTATCCTCTGTGCATCTTGTCCTTCTTACAGAGATTATACCTCATCTATTAGGCTCTTTTTTATTTTTGTTCCCACTGCTTCCACAGATTTTCTCCAAACACTTCACCACTTTTGAAGATCTACATTCTTTGTCATTTGTTTATTGTCCTCTAATGAAAGTATTGGAGTTGTTTATGGAATACTAATTAAAGCCTCTTTACCCCTTTCCCTTTGGAAATGAAATGGAAACATTTTCCATTGACTCAAAGAAAAATAAGTGGCATGGAGCTGATTTATCTTATTCACATTGTAATTTGCTAGCATTCTCTTTTCTTTGTCTGCTTCCATTTTTAAGTAATCAGAATTTGAGAAATGTTTGTTCTCTATATGTTTATCTTTTCCTGATTAATCTAATAAGTAAAAATGAATAACTGTAACTATTGTTTAATATTCTGTACCTTCTTTTTGAACTCTTGGGTCTTCGCAGTGATCTATAAAACTGTTATGCTTTTTTTTGTTCCCATCTTTTCTGTGGAAAACAAGATTACTTGGAAATTATAATAAGATTTATTGTAAAATGGGAGTGGGAGTTTGTTTGTGAATAACAGTACAATTCCGCTGAAGTCTCTGGAGGTGCACTAGTTTTATCTGGCTTTAAAAATTTATAGTAACTTAGAAAGCTAAGTGTGGGATGATCCATCATGGTCTAAAGAACCAATTCTTTTCCAGT
>NW_009258727.1:5068774-5098750 GCF_000687185.1 Egretta garzetta | reverse complement strand
CACGGCGTTCAATATCCTCCTAGACTAGACACTTACAAACTGCATTTATGCAAAGTCTCTTGAATTCGTTGGCTAATACCTATTTGAGTAAGGACTGCTTACCCAAGAAAGGATTTTCAGGCTCAAGTTCTGCCTCAATATTCTCCACTCTAACCAGGCAATTATCTCACCCTCCTGAGCAGATTACAAATTATGCAAAACTATAAACAAGGTTGAAAGGGCAAGAGGAAAATAGAGGTAATTTATGAAGTATGCATCATGCTATTAGTATTCTTAAAAGCAATGTGACTTACAATTTGGATACAGCATAGTATTATTGCGAAGATGAATACAAGATCCTTGCTAGCTTGAATATTGCATCTGAAACTTTAAAAATGCAAACAGAAAATAAATGGAGAAGCAGCAGAGGCATTCTGTGCTACACGCTAACTTGCACAAGAGTTTTTGTAACTTAAAAAAGTAAAAATACAATATGCAAGTACAAAAGTTGATAAAGAAAAAATGTTTTCCATTTTTCCACAGATTCACAAGCTTCTCTTTGTTCTGTTTTTTTAAAGGGCTGGGATTTATTCAGGGTAAAATTAGATAGGTGTGAATATTGGGAAAGCAGTGATGTTAACAAACAAAAACTGAAGTTTTTAGGATGTGGCACTGCAGAATTATTTTTTTATTTTTTTGATATCTCCTGATGAATAAAAATATGAATATTTTTGTTGGAACTATTGATGAAGAAAAATGGGGTCTTTCACTAATAGATAAAATTCTTGAATTGGATACAAAGGCAGAAACAGCTCTGAGAAGAATGAAACTGAATGTAGTACTGGTGGCTACCACAGAGAGAAAACCAGGTTTGTAAAAAGCTGGGCATGAGTAGCTTACCAAGGAATCTGCTGCAACTATACTTACGTCTAATCACCAGGCAGATATGAGTGGGTTTTTTTTCTTTCTTTCTTTGGAACAAAATTATGTCCTTTCTTGAGCAACCAAAGCTCTAGCTGAACTCAACTAAAGGCATATCTAAGAAAAGGGTATTTTCCTTTTTTTTTCAATTTACTAATGGATTACATTTAACATAAACAGTTTTTGATAACTCATCTTGCAATAGCAGAAACTTGCTGCAGGAATTCCAGAAAGGGAAAAAATTAATTCTCGTGGTGTTGGTCTCGTATGCACTGACTTAAAGGTGCTGTTCATAACAAAATATTTTTAATTTCTCCTGGAGACTTTCTGCAATACCTTTGCACACTTGGAATTGCATGCATAAGGTCTTCTAACACAAATCGACATCTTGGCACTTACAACTTTTTTAAATGAGTTTTAGAGAAAAAGTCTGGGTTCTTGTTGCTTTTATTCAGGTGTATGGAAGTCGGTTCAAAGACAATACCCTGCTGATTAGTGCAGTGTGGGGCAATTTATCTTTTTGGTATGAACAGATTTCCTTGATTAACTTCGGTTATTTCTGGATGAAGTGCTCTCCAATGCAGGAAACAAAATGCAAACAGTTTAATCATAATTTGGTGGAATACTACTTTATTTGTATACATATCATTGTACTGTCTACATAAAAATTGAGCATTACTTTAGTTATACACAGAGTTAAGCTACTCACACTACTTGGTCTGTACGCCCAATCCTCCCAGTGGTACAATACCACTTCTGTTCCTATTTTTGTCACAAAAAACAGTCCAAAAGACTACTGAACAAATTTCTTCTTCTGAAATTATTTTTATGAACACTCTTTAAAACAGAGTTTTTCTTGAGACATGTGCCAATGGAGATGTGAAAATTAAAACAAACCCAGCACGACTAGTTTGAATAAATATTTTGCAAGAATTTTTGTTTGTTTCTCACCCACCTGTAAGATTTTTAAGTACTATGGATTGAAAATGGTTCCTGATTTGACCCTCAGTCCTCTGCCCTGAAACAAAATATTAAAATGGAGAAGTTATTCAGACTTACTGTTTCTGGAAGACTTTCTAAGCAATAAAACTACTCTAGTTCTGCTGCATAGAGAAGAAGGATGTGGGTAACAGTGTCTCTGTTCTGCAGATGTGTTTCATTTGGGCTTCTCTACCATTAGCTACAAGAGTTTTTGAGAGACATGGAATATTAGAACAATTAGATCATTAGCTACAATAAGGATCTTGCTTTTTTTTTTTCCTCCCAGTTTTATATCATCTACTTATTTACTATATCTTTTACAGATTGCATTACTGAAAAGTAGAAACATTTTTTTTTTAAAGTTGAACAGAATGCCTGATTTCTTCATACCTCTCTAGTAACAGATCTTTACTCCATGTGGGATCAACATACAGTGCCACAAAATGCATCTTAACCCCTGCTGTCCCAACTAAATAACATAGGAAGATCTCGTTATGACAATCCCAAATGACATACCAGCAGTGACTACACTTGTCACTGACAAAAAATACCTCATTTTAACCTGGCTATGATATTAAATCTTATTAAAATTCATGAGTACAAAATGGGAAGGAGAAGATCTTTCAGATCTGGAGTGAAGATGATATAATATGTATTAGCATTTACAGTAAGAAAATGTGTCTTTATCTGGTTAAGTGGTGGAAGGTACTGCATTTCATAAAGGAGTTGAGCAGAAGGGAGTCCAAATGTTGTACTGGAAAGTGGCCTTCTTGTGATATATCTGTAGGGTCATTACCCATGGCTTTTAAACTTATTTTTACAGGCTCATTATGATTTACTTTAAAAAGCAGAGAAAAAAATTCTCTTAACAGACCCTGGTAATGTTTTTTTTCGTTTAGAGAGTATTTTGTAAAGTGTTCATGTACAATTATTTTGAGTTTTAATATTACATATTATTTACTTTCACTTAAATTATATTTTGATGGCTTACTTTTCTCTAGCTATCCTGTTTTAAATATGGATTGGGTTGGATTGGATTTTAAAATATTAGATTTCCTGTATTGCTCTGCTGGATTTTCACATTGCTGTATTTAATGCGCAGTTTCTTCTGCTTCTGTACATATAAAATACTCTGGTTGTTTGTAAGGATTGTTTTTCATACAATGAAGACAGGAAAAACTGGATGAAGAGAGACTGGAGACTCTTTTTTTGTTTTTCTTCAAATTCATACTAGAAAAAAAATAGTTTCTTTCTTTTAGGTCTGTAGTTGCTCCTGAAAGCGTGATGCTCCTTGAGGACTTTGAATTTTCTCTGAAATGATGTTTTGTGCATAGGTGAGGTTTCTTCCATGACTATCAGATTGTTCCTTTATCCCAAATATTTGCTGTCATTATATCTAGACTTTTTGCTGTCATAGACTTTTTTGTAAAGGTTCCGTAGAATAGTTTATATACCACTGCCTATTATTGCACTGTAGAAAAAACTAGCTGCCTAACCGCTGATATCACTGTGCTATGCTGATCTGGCACTCTGTCACTACAGTTTGAGAAAAGGCTTTTTTTCTGTTTTCAGATGAGCATTCAGCTAAAAAAGGGCACACATCAAAATTCCTTTTCCTTGAAGAAGAAACCCAAATATCCCTGTGTCCCCCACCCCACCGCCCCAGCCCCCCAGCTAACCCTCAGGTACTCTAAAAGTCTGTCCAATGAAAATGATGCTGTGTAAAATTTTGAACTGGAGTACTTAGTTTCGCATTGATCTATGGTAACTTTGATTATGCAAAAGGAGGTTAGGTGCCAGCTCAGTTCAACTGTATTGTAAAGGAAACCTTTTAATGTTGATTACATTTCAAGGCTTGTGAAGGGAGAAGGATTCTAACTTGATGAACTCTGATATCAAACAAGTTTTTTTCCAATAATTCTCTATAAATTTATGAACAATTTTCCTATTTACTACCAGAAATGAAGCGTTAAACATTAGGAAATTAATCCTGTCTTTTTGTTAGAGAGAGATAATAAGGAGGAGTAGCAGCATGTTACGGACTATAATCTCCGTCCTTTATTTTGTTATGAATGTAATTAAACTTATGAACAAACCCTGTTTGTTTAATTATTTTACTATTTCTGAAATTTAAACAGTGGCTTGAGTTTTTACCCTTACATTTCTTAAAGATTTATTTTATTTAAGAGTATAGCAAGTCCACCTCTGAATAAGTTGCCTCCTAAAAAGTGGAATACTAAATTGATTTAAAAAATCTTTCAAATAAAATGTGAATTTGGGATAAATTTTAGTGACTGAATGACTATGATAAGTTAAAAATATTCCATGACCCATATTTTAGTAGCTAGTATGAAGACTCACTCTCAGAGTATTGTTTACGAAGAATTAACCTACTGAACTGCTTATATTTCTGTCTTTCCTGGGTGACAGCACCCAGGGACCGAAGACTCGGTGAGGCTCCATGAGTCCAGGTGCACACAACACCTGAGAGAGATGTGAGACTGAAGCCATAAATTGAGAATTTCAGTCTCGAAACATTTTGAGAGACACTGATCACTTTGATCTTTAACATAACTGATTCAGATTTTCTGTCTCTTTTCTATTTTAACAGTTTATGGGCTTTTGCTTTATCTTTTCTTCACTTGCGCGTTCACAGGTGTTGAGAACGTGGTCAACAATGTTATAAAGAGAAACAGAAGTCTCATATTTCAAAAGTGTGACCAGAACTACCCCAATTGAGATGCCTTATTCTGGGTGCTTAAATTCATAGTTTGAGAGACAACACCTGTGGGCCCCACAAGGGCCATTTTGTTCACTATGAAGTTCACAGATTTGATGAGGCATGTTGAAAAGCCAAGAAGAGAAAATTGAAAAAGCTGGGTCGCTTAGCTGCATTTCTCCTAGTCAATGATTTCATGAAAAACCCAAGCATCTGCCATCTGGGAGACAGTGGGAGTTACAAATTCATCTTACTGAGCCATTAACTTTAACAATCCCTCCCTCCCCTTTTGTAAACCCAAGGACTTGGTATAACTTTAGTTACATGGGAGGTTTTAAAGAAGTAAAAAAGGCATGTAATGCATCGTTATGCAAAGGACTGGGAGAAATGATCTTGGAACAATATTCAGCTTTTTTATTCAGGTGGAAGAAACAAATTTCTCTGTGGAGCTAGCTGGTTGGTCTGTAGTTTCATCTGAAACTTGACCGGTCTGTAAAACTCCTTGGGGAGATAAACTGAGTGGCTAGAGAGGTTATGGACAGATCAGGGATTGCAGAGAAGTGGTAGAAACAGGATGGTTATACATAAGGAAAGAACAGAGGTGCTCTGGGATTATGAGCTTGAGAAAATCTGAGATCTAATTTTTGGGTCAAGTGTTGCCTGAAACAGAAGCTTGTATCTGTGGGCAGATCAACTGTCTCCTATCTGAGTTGTTCTGGGACTTCAGACAAGCTCTGTAAGTAAACAGGAGTTTATCTAAGAAACACCTTGGCAGTATCAGTGTCTCCTTCTGTCACAGCAAGCTAAAAATCTGTTAAATTTGGCTAATCACTCACATCAAAGAAAGGCAACAGTATGGCTATTAGTGGAAAAGCATCTTAATTTAGATTTTTTCTAACCTGTACGTAAGATTAGAATACTCAGACTGAAATGCTTGGTTCAAACTTGCTTTATTCTTAACCTTTTTGATTACTGGAGCATGGCAATTTCTGCTTTATTCAAACAACTAATTTCACTCCATGTCGTTTTTATCAATGAGGAATATTATTTGTGAATGTACAGGGAATTTTATAGAAGGTAAAGCATCCCACATTGTCCTTAGGCTATATTTGTGCATACAAAGATGGCTCAAACACACCCTGCAGTGAACACCGAGCATTTGAACATTCCTATAATACCTTCAGCCACTTCAGCCAGCTTGCTAGGGTGGGATTTTTTTTTTTTTTTCAGACAGTTTGATGGCCTGATTTTACCCTTAATGTGAATCAACAGACAAATGGCAGTGAACTAACAGTCTTGAAAAAAGTACATGTTCATCAAAGTCATTCTGGTAAACAAATTGTGGCAGCTCTATTAATCATGTCAGTTTTATGCTCCCTTCTTGCTCCCTTCCCCCCGTTCAGTCTAGCTGTCACGTGCAGTGTTTGCCTTATGTCAGCACAAGGATATTGGAATGAAGACAGACAAACCAATACAGAACTAATATAATATTTAAGTAATTCACCTGAACCACGCACCCTGGATGGCTCATGGTCAGCAAGCCAAACTGTTACATATCAATGAATGAGGACTGGACCATTTTTTCCACTAAACTGGTTTTTATAAAAAAAAATATTGCAATTACAATTATTTTTATTCCTGAGCTGGTTGAGAAGCTGCATGTCAAGCTGTGGCTTCAGTCTACATGGAGTTTTCTGTGACTGCTCTCTATGTGCAGAAGTTGTGATTTTATTTTATGCCTGCAAATTTGTATTGCTAGGTAACCACATAATTTCACACATGTAAATAGAGTTCCCATGAAATCTTACTATTTGTGCACACGGAAGCATTTGTGGGAAATTGCATGCTCGTTTCACAGCCTACACTCCTTTTTGGAAATTAACTATGTGACAATAAGATTGTTTCCAGATCTGAAAGTTTTTCAATTTCATAAGAATACTGTGACCAAAATCAGGAAATAAATCTGTGGCTTTTTCTTTATGCATTCACATTTTTCCATTTTGCTGTGAAAACAAAACAAAAAAGCCTTAAGTAGAACTTCTGGGAGAAACCCCACATGTATAACCATCTGTTTTCTTGCTAGCTATTTTTTCCTAGCAGTTAGGGTGGCTTCTTTAGCTTTTACCAATTGCCAGGCTCAGGTCTTCCCCCTTGAGGAATTGCACACCTTGCAGACAGATGTGGGTATGTAAGAATCAGAACGATCCTCCCTCCCTCCCTCGCTTCCCTACGCATACATCCCCACGCACAAGTGTTTACAAGGGGAAGCCTTGTACGACTTTTTAACTTTGCCCCATTAGGGCCAGTGTATCAGCTATTGGTGTAGCACAGCAAAGAGCAATTTTACCAGGCGGTGATCTTGTGATCTGTGGAAATGAACCTTTCCAAGCAGCGGCCCAAGCATTAATAATTCAATGGCTGTAGCACTGCAAGCAGCAAAGCTTATTTCACCTCATGCTGTAACTTGTGAGCTCCTTTAGGATGCGGGTAAGTATGCAAGAGCAGACAATAAATTGAGCATTGTGCAACTGCTGTTTGACCTCCATATATTTTGGCATGTCGAGAAGTCTCCTATGTATATTAGTGGGGGTCAGGCACAAACCCTCTCTCCATTTGATGAACTGGCGCTCTTAGGTTAAATGGTAAAGTTTGCAAAGTATTCAAATGGAAAAAAGGCTCTAACCTATAAGTAATGCCCATTTCAGCGTGACAGTGCTTACCTTTCTAAACATTTAGAGCACAGATCTAGTTTGTGGTAGAGGTTTTCCACTTCCTCTCCTGCTGTCTTAAGTGAATGTTGACTCTAATATAAGTAGTGACAGACATAGATAGGAGCTTTAGCAAAGAAATGTAAGAGCAATACCAGCAGTTGCTGGTGTACTTGAGACAAACGGATTCAGCACAGCTCTGCACCACTTCTTGGGTATTCTCTATTATAAGAATTCTGCAAGGAACAATGGGAATGGCAGATTGGCAGCATAGGAGACATATGAAAATCAATGATTTGTACTGGTTTAATATTACACAAAGGACTGATGTTTTTTTCAGCAGAGATACTTTTAATACATAAAAACATGTATTACTCATTCTAGCAGTAGCGTGTTAACAGAGTATGATTTTTTTTTTCCTTAGAAAATATGAAAAGATATATTTCCTTGCAAAGCTTAGCTCGAACTATAGCTGGGCTCATGCTTTGAGTTAATGATTTTTACAGTATGCACATAAACACTTTAGTATGAGGAAAAAAAACCACAGTCCAAACCAGCAACTTGATTTTGTATTTCACCTTATTTTAAGAAAATTATAGCTTAAATTTTTATACTCTTCCAGCATTAAGTGACAATTAGCTTGATGTGATTCAAGGTCTGAAGAAAACAAAATTGTCTGCAATTTAGGTCCAAACTTCTTTAGCATTCTGTAGTTGGGGCTTGTCCCTGTTAAAAGCTTTGCTGATACTGTCAGCTGTGATACCGTTGAGTAGAAGTTAATGGCTGAATAAAAGTTTGAAAGCTAACCCAGCTGACTTTAATCAGTTTATTGATTCGAAGCTATACAAAAGTAACCAATTAATATTACAAGAGACCTGACTGGAATAACAATTTATTGGAGCATGCTGCTGGCATTTGCAATAGCGCAAATCTAGCCTGCAAAATCAGTTACGTATTTTTATAATTTATTTGTCAATTACAGAGCCTTTACAGTATTACTTTATTTACACCTTTTTGTTCTAAAAGCAACAGAAGATGAGCAAAATGTTGGTTACCAGGATCAGTTTTATAATATTTCATCTGGCATTCTTAAGATAGGAAATATTATGTATATACAACATATAAATCCTCTAGGGACCAAAATCTCTACTTACCCTGTGCCCTCACCAAAGGAAAAAAAGTGTGACTTGCTGAATGAACTGTAATGAACTGTTAGGATAGTAGACTAAACTAAAGGTTAGGGGAATTTCAGCTAAATCCCAAACACAACGAAGGTACCAGGGAAGTTTGATTCAAAACTGAAAAAGGATGTTACAAATTATATTTTAAATAAAGTATTAAGTAATTAAGAGTAGGATTGAAATAATCCAGTTAACAGTCCAGGCCAGCCATACAAAACAGTAAGAGAGAATAAAGTACAGAAATTCAGATGAAAGTACATTTTTTTTAAGAATCCCCATTTACCTTTCTGAAGATACCATCTCTGGCAAAGTAAGAATGACAATTATTGATGAGTCTGATGAGCAGAATCACTGCTTCTAGCTAAGAGATCAGTATTTCAGCCAAATGCTGCAACGTTTCGTGTAAGAAGTTTGGCTTTATGGAGCTTGTAGAGTCTGCAAACTGCGTGCTCTAGTTTTAAGGATGTGTGAGTAGCATGAGAAAATATTTAGTGGTCAGAATTAAAAATGGCTCCAGAGAGTTACTGGCTTCTTATGTCATTATTCAGAAGATGGTTTTAAGGCCCTTTTCGTTCTTGCAGGTCCCTCTGATTATTGGTCACTCCCACTGAAGACAGGAGTAGACATAATTCATAATCACCAAGAGGACACTTACAAGTCCTTTTTTCTTTTTGTAGAGTAGGAGTTCAAAGAACATCAGGTGACTCTTTTAATAATAATAAAAGAAAGGTAGAGACTTTTTAATAGGCTGAAGTGTAAAAAAGGTGTTAGAACATTTGGATGCTTCATGGACCAGTAAACTACCAGAATCAGATTATATTATCAAAATCGTGTTAAAAAAATCCTACTAAAGGATGTAAGGTTTAGCTGCTTACTTGCAACTGTTGAAAGCTGCAAAAGCCCTACGCAACCTCTGCCTAATGTGGGAGGCAGCGTAAAACTGACAGGAGAGACTGCTTTTGTAGTTTTATAGGCCCCCATGTTTTGTTTCTCTGTGGACCTGGGAGCATCTTTGTCTCAAAAGCACTGAGCAGCTTGGAGCCTAATTCCTAGCCAAACCTCACTGTGATTCACAGGATTCATTCCTGAGGGGCTTCGTCAGCTAAGTGTTCCCAAACCATCCATAAGGGATCAATATGTTATGTGTGCTCCCCCCCAACGCTCAAGAGTATTGCAATGGGGATGTCTCTTGCTCTGTTCTTCTAGATGGCATCTACATTGTCTTATTAATGAGCCCCACATGGTTCCCTCAGGGGTAGGTTCCCTGGCCTTCTGTTGTGGCTTTGACCCATGTGTATTATGAGTGGGGTGCTAGGAACCCTGCAGAGGTGGGAACCTCAGATCTGGCCTTGCAGCACCCTCCTACATGCAGCTTCATGCTGTCTCAGGAAAAGTCCCTCTCCCCCATATTTCCCATTTAAGGAATGAGAAATCTGGGCTCACCACTGAGCACACACAACAACCCCCACGCTGTCAGGTCTTCTGAAAACCCCCACTGCTCAGGTAGTCTCCCTACCTGTACATCTGGTCTGTACAGTTTATACCTTCCACATGTGCCTACTGAATCATGTATCTGGATGACACAAGGTAATCACAACTGTATGACACAAGCTAATCACAACTTAACGACAACTATATGCCTTGACCACTTACTGCACATAGTCCTGGTCACTGTTTGATTGGCCCTGTTCTGGCAAAGCTGTTTTCAGCAGGCCCTAGCATCTTCTATCTCTAATGTGTACAGTCAGGCAGGAAAACAGATATAAGCTTTATTTGCATGGCTTTTTTTTTAAAAATAAACAAACAAGAAAAAAAGTGTTTGCTGCAAAGAATCTATTTCAGCTTGCTCCTTTCCCCATTCCATGCTCTGCAGTTGCAATGCAGGCATGAGGCAGAGGGGAAAACTACTTTGATATCAGAAGTTGCACAGGGCTCCTGTAGCTTAGTCTGGAAACACCTTGAACTTGTTCAGGGCACCAGCGGTTATTCTAGCAAGCCATTGCTGTTTCTTAGGGATAGAAACTCCATGGGAAACTCATCACTCTGCCTTTCCTTGATGACTTACTCACTTTGGTAGCCCGCAACATGCTGCGGTATTTGTTGCCTTTGAGTGTTACTGTCTCCCACTCGTGGCTTTTGCATGTAGCACAGCTCACTGGGGTCCAGACTGAGGAAGGATGAGGCTGTTGGGGTAACATTGGAAAAAGGGCTTCTCAGGGAGCCTTGAAAGGTGCAAATCCCCTCTGTGGACGTTGTATATTGCTTATTGTATTGTTATATCCAGGACATAACTAAGGTGCTATGCAGGTTTCAGATGTAATCATTTGGATTTGGACTGCTGCTTGAAGGTGTTTTCTGGTATTTGCTTTTGCCTGAAGTGTTCACGAATGATTTAGCTGTTTGCTCTTTTGTATTTGGTGCAGATGTTTGTCTTAGAAAAGACGTTCTGAGGCAGGCTGAGACCATTTACAAAGCCAGCTCTTAGATGGTCTCATCCTGAGATGAGCTACAAGATTGGCTGGCAAAAGTGGAAGCCCAGGTTATGAAAAGATCCGTGAACAATTTGGGGTGAATATTTTTTCTTTACATTTTTCCCACTAGAGGGTGAGTTGTTCTGTGTTGAACAGAGGTATCTGAGCAGAGACTCCTTCAGCCAGGCTGAAATGAGAGAGTGGATTGTGTACTTCTTGGACATTCATTGCTGGTTCAGGCCGGCAAGGGGATATAGTTAACTGGGGAACCATCACCCAAGATGCTCATCTCAGTGCAATCTGGTTTTCACACCTTGGAGCCCTAGCAGTGTGGAGCTGATTGCTGTTTTGGTGCATATTTTCAAGCAGGTCAGGAGGCAGTATTCGTCTTTTCCAATGCCTTCTGTAGCTGCTAGGGGATTGTAGCACATCTACTCACAGGAATTTTGCCTGTTTTTTTCCCATGACATTTGCAGGTGAGAAAAACAGGGTGCTTTATCTAGGACAATGACAATACACTCATCAAAGACAAGGGTGTCATCATGTCTTGTCTCCTGCTCTGTGGTGGCAGAAGTAAACCCCGGTTGTCAAATCCCTACTGTCTTGTGGTTAGTGGTTAGTACAGATTGCTGGAGGAGTCCTTGCTCTGATAAATACCTGAAGGCACTCTTCTTTGATTTTTCAAAGCTCTTCAGTAGGTTTATTAATATAATTAATTCACTCACTCTCTAAAGGGCAAAGTGTTCACATATATATGAAACTGGCTGAACACTACTTTCTATTTCTGGTGCAGACAACAATCCCAGAAGCAAGCTTTTGGTTCAGGTACAGTGTTTTGGTATGTATGGCCTTGAAGTTGTTCCTTCATGCAGGTAACATCAGGACCCATGTGACAGAAAACACTGAATAAGCAGCTCTATTATTGTACTCTGAATCTTTGCACTGGTGAGACTAAAAGTATGTTACCAGCTTCGTGTAACCAACTTTATGAGTAGAATATCCAAAGCTATTGTTTTTTATTTATTAACCATCTAGAAAAAAGGCGCAATTAGAGAAGAAGCAAAGATAAAAAATTGAATTAGACTACTAGTACTTAGACTAATCAAGATCTGATAAGAAACATAAAAAGCACAGGGAAAATAAAGCACTGTGCCAATTTAACTGCTCCTAAATGCTGAGATGGAGCAATCTAAATGAATTCTGCCAATTTTAAATTCAGTGCTTGCATTCAGGAAGGTAAACCTGGGATCATTGAGTTTGCCTCAATGACACACTCATCTCAGTCTGCAGCTACGGTGAAACCGGTGAAGAAAATGTTGCAAAAAACCAGGGGAAAAATCACAATGTTATTGTAGTGCCAATAATAACAACTGGCAAATTTATTCCATTTTGGATATGAGATTCTATTAAAAATACTTCTGATATGTAAAAAATATTTTTGATGCATATATCAGAAATTTTGCAGCTGGAAAAATAAAATTATCGAAGGAATGTCAAGACTTTGAAGAGGTTGGTGAACACCAGAATGAGGAAGTAACGACCACATAAGTTAACATGCTTCTGATTATGAGAGAAGGGATTGTTTAAACAATTTAAAATTTGAAAAACTTCAAAAGAAAAGAAAAACATTATTCAATTTATAATTGCTTTCTGGAATTAATTGCTACAAAATACTGTTACTTGCAAAACCCCACCATAATTTTAAAAGGATTATATTAATTTGGACAATAAAAAATAGAATTAAACAAAAGAGGTTCAGATCAAGTGTGAGGGTTCTGTATCAGAATGAAAGTCCTTCCTAAAAAGTTAAGAGGTATTTTCTCCCATTAATAATCCTTTTTTGCACATTTCAGAGGACGTTGTGCCCTTTTGTGGAATATCTGGCACTGGCCACAATTGCATCAGGATGCAGGACCTCCCATTTAACTTAGACAAAATGTCTCCATTTCTAAATGAGAATTATCCTCTTAATAGAGCTCCCCAACACTCCAATTGTAAAACCTTGATATATTTTGAAGAGTCTCCATGTATGCCTGATTTGTGGCTAACTTCTTATGGAGAATAAAAAACATGTAGCAGAGAAAAAAAATGCATAAACATAAATGGCATGGAGAGCAGTGGCTGTTCCCTTGCTCACTAATGAGGGGCTGAAATCAAAAGCAGAAAAACAACTTGCTTTAAGTGGGAACCCCATGACTGAGCAGAGATCTGCACTCTCCTCTGCTGCCCTGTCCTGGGTAGGTTTAGCCTGGTCTGCAGGTAGCTCTGGTTTGGCTTTTTAATGCAATGTAATTGATTGCTAACTGATCTGGATGACTTCAAACTTTTTCTTTTTCTGATCCCCAGTGGTTTTTATTTTTATTTTCAGTAGTTCTGGGTAATCCAAATAAGAAGTTTTCCTAATCCTCTCTGATGGGTCATGCTTTCCCTCTGGCATTTAGCACATTTTTGACAGGACATTCTTCTTGTTCAGATCTGAATTAACTTTTTAGGGATTCCTTTGGTAGTACAGCCAGGAAATCAAGCAGGGCAAAATGCCTTCTTTGATAACCAGCATTCCCATAAGAGATGTTTTCTTCTTGTAGTCAGCTTAATCTCAGTAATATATGAAAATCAAATGTTACTTGATTTTTTTAACGAACATTGCAGTGAAATACGTGAAAAAAGATTTGCGCAGCAGCTCACAAGTTGAAATCTACTGCAATTTAAGAGTTTGTTTTGTCTTGCGTTATAAGGCAGATGTTGAGATTTTGGGAACTGGAAATTCTAACAGAAGAAAAGAAACTTTTTTTGTGAAATAAAGTTAAAAGGCATGTGAAAAAGGTGCTTCCTCATTGCTGTTCCGCTTTTATGTTGACTTGTTGGCAGGCATAATGTTCTGCTGAATAACATGACGATTTTAAAAGTAAAATGAGAAATTTTCCTTAGGAGAAAAAAAAAAGTTAACAGAACTGGTAAAAAATGATGACAATGGAAGTTTTCAGAGTATGCTTTGTAAGCTCCCTTGCTTTCTACCATATCTGTAATTTGGATCAGCCATCAGGACAGTGTGTAGTTGAATAGTAAAGTGCCAGCAAGGCTCAGGGACAAAGCTCTGCAAATTGCTAGCTCACCTCTGAGCTGTGGTGTGGATTATAGGATCAAAAGTCATTACAATACATGCTTTGTTTGCTGTTGTGTGAATGAAAACTGAGTTTACTGTGCAGAATGTTTGGTGGTTGGATTTTCACACACGGAGTCAAACAGGCTTGTTCATATTTCTGAGTGACATTTTCAGGGAGGTTGAATTTGTTTGGAAATATCTCCATATTTGTGGGTTTGTAAGTTTAGATCTTTACCAATACACTAGTGAATATGGGTAATTTAATCATAACTGCCCTTCACTGAGCAGAGGCCAGGCAAAAATGCAAACATTTCCATTTCCAGTGGCTGTGCAAGACTTCAGAGTTTGATGTATTTTACTGGAAAAATTCTGGTGAGGGTAATTCTCAAAATCACTCGGTATGTGCTGACTATGCTCATACTTGAATTAGCGGTAGAAAAAGCAGACCAATCTATAATACTTCAAAAGTTTATTCTAAGAGTTCACTAGGTGTTAAAGACCGATGAGTGGCCCAGGCTGCACTAAGAATTATCTCCCCAGTTGCAAATTAAGTCACACGCATGACTTAATGGTGCCTTCAAAGCAGTAATTAGGGATGGGGGAGTGAGGATATTTATAGCTGTTCAAATGATGAAGGCACATGTTGAAATAATGGAAATAAGTTCAGTAAAAATAAGTTGGCATCAGGGTAAATAAATATATGGACAAAAGAATGCAAAATAAAGTAATCAAAAGTGCTCAAAAGTTGGTCTGGGTGAATCAGGGATTTTTCTAATCCTTACAGCAACAATGAAACCTTCCTGACTTTGACTCTTGATGATATATCAACCTGTAAAACCTCTGTGAACTGATTAGAAGTGAAATAAAATACAATCAATGTAGTAATTTTAATCCTTGAAAAATACCTTGGTACTTCAACATGAGAGGGATATTCATGTGAAAAGCAAAGCTTTTATTTTGATGATGTTCATAAAAAGAAACTTTGAGGCAACTCTGAATTTATCTTTTTTGCAAGCTAACGTATGCAAAAAAAATTGCCCCTCTGATCAGAATAATTTGAATAATGTTTTTTAATCCCCCCAAAACGTTGTGTTGTCATAACATTCCTGACCAGGTGACACAGAAACATTTGGATGGAGGATGACTTGGGGCAGAGCTCCTTAACTTTGGTAGTCGTTTTAGCGTGAGATCTACCAGCAACCAGCTCTATTGGCACAGCTCAGTGTCACCGGGTAGTAGGTGTGCGTCACATAGGGAATGCGATGGCTATTAGAACCAAGTAGCTAGATCATAGCCTTTTCTTTTCTGCTATGAAACACAGATCTGGTGGAGACAGAAAATCTTATTGGGTCAAATTTTTTGGGAAAAAAAAAAGTCCTTTGTTTTTTAATTCACAGTTAGTTTTTTTTCTCCCACCTCTTACATTGTTTTGATGTTTACCAATCTATGTATGGTTGAGGTCTCTAAGAAGTAGAAAAACCAGTATTATCAGATGAGGAGGATTTAGAACACAAAGACTACTAATTTATAAGACAGATGCATAATTAATAGGGATTAATACCTCCAGGCCATGATTCAGATTTGAGAGACTATGAATAATTCTTTTGCCCTTTCTTTAATTGACCCCAGACAAAAGTTAGGATACGTGTGCCTAGTCTGAACATATGAATTCAAATGAATTAAAGCTGGGCAGGATGAACATGGGTCCAAAACCCCAGAGCATGAAGTAGAAAAGATTTTGAAAGCCGAGTGCTCTGGAACTGCAGGTGCTTTTTGGCTGAGCTGTGAAACTATTTTTTCTTGTTTTCTGTACTCTGCATGCCATGTGTGGGGTTTGTTATCGTTCCCTGGGCTCTGACTACCACTACAAGGTAACACAGTCTGAGCAATAAAAGCAATCAAACAGCATTCTTTCGGATATCTGAAAGTTAAAACTCTTCTTGATTCACTGGAAACATCTTAATGTGTTTCTGTTTGGGAACTTCTCTGAGTAAATTCTTTTGGTTTTGGACTACCACTGCAGACTTATTATTTGCACATAAAATGTTCCTGGGCCTCTTCCTTCAGTTCTATGCCACAACTGGTTTAAATCAGTGGGGTTACTTGAACAAGGACTTACTGCTGGGCCCTGAGACATAATTAGTAGGACCTGAGTTCCTAGGCCACGTAGGCCTCTTTTAGAAAAGACCTCCCTTTGTCTTTAGTTATGAGAGAGAGGTAATCATCTTCTATCCATAAGATATATTTGCCCATACAAAGCACACATCAGTCATGGCCTAAGGCTGGCGAGGAAGCTTATTCTGTCATCTTTTTGCTAGAGGAAGGAGTTACTGAAGAGCTGGTAGAACGAGAGTCCCAGAGAAACAAGGGGATGAATAATCAATCACATTGTGTGTAAGCACCTTGAAGATAATAGCCTGTTAAGTAAGAGCTAACATAAATTGTCAAACTTGCTCAGGATTTCCTCACACCAGAGTCCTCTGACATAGAAGGCAGGGCTCCCCTGGTTTTGTGTTGTTTCACGAAGGTGGATCTCCACCTGGCTGGCAGTTCTGCAGAAAAGAGCCTAGGAAGTAGAAAGGACCCCAAACCGCGCATGTATTCTCAGTGTTAAACTTCTGCCAAAAATATTTTTAAAAAAGCAAACACTGTATCAGGATGTATAAACATGAGTATTATATGTAAACCAGCTGCTCTGCTGAATACTGGCCTCAGCTGGGGCGTTACTGCATCCAATTAGAGACACCATATTTTCAGAAGTTTGTGGACCAAAAGAAGAGGAGGACAAAGCAGAACAAAGATCGATCAGAAACTAGAAAATGTGGCTTTAAAGAAAGAATTGGGATGGTGGAGTACAAGGAATGGAACACTGAGGGGTAGATGTAAGTCTTCAAATATGTAAAAGGCTGCTGCAAAGGTGAGATTTACAAAAAGTTCTCGGCATTATTTAGGACATTGATCCATTGACCTTTAGGGTGAGAAACAGCATGCTAAAATGCAGCTAGGAAGTTTTAGGTTAGACATGAGAAAATATTTTCTATCAGTAAAGATAATTACACGGTGGAAGAGATTTTTGAGGGGAGCTAAGGATTCTCAATTGCTGGAAGTTTTTAAGAAAACATTAGACAAACATCTGCCAGGAATGGTTTAGGCATAGTTGATTCCACCTTTAGACTAGTTGACCTCCCTACTAACTCTGTGATCATGACTGTTTATCCTGAGTGATTTGTAAGATACTGGTTTGAAGGTGATAAGGTCAAACGTGGTGGATATATTGATTTCCCACTGTCACTGGCTGAGCTGGGTGCTGGTTGGGGAAATGATGAGCTAAATTTAACAGCAGTCAGAGAAGACAGTGGAAGAGGGCAGAGTCTGAGATGAGTACTAGGGGTAATTTCCTTTTCCTCTCTTGACCTCCGGTTTGAACTTAGCTGATGGACTTGCCATCTGTACCTGCTTCTTAAAGGAGCAGGCTTTCACCCGTGTGCTGTAAGAAAAGGCATTTCCAAGTTCAGAACTGATCACTTCAAGTGGGAAAAAAAGTAGGGTAAGAGAGCACTTGATAAGTAAGAATGTAGCAGGGAAATAGCTGTTACAGATCCAAATTTTAGTCAGACAGAACAGAGAGAAAGAAAGTAGTAGTTCACTCTCAAAGCAATTTAAGTTACAACAAAAGGTCATTTGAACCTTGGTGGAAGTGGGAACAAGCTGAATTTGGGATCTGCAGCCAAAGAGACAAAGCTGGCATCTTACCATCCAAATTATGAGACATTGTACCATATGGTCAAACTGTATTTTAAACTGCCCTCATCACTCGAGTATAAGAACCCTCCAGTAATGCATTAAGTAGGGTGATTTATATCTGCCAGAGGGGTTTGTTCTTTTGATCATTCCTTTTCCTGAGGGGTACTGTATTGTTCTGGTTTAGGAGTTTTTTAAATGGTATGACTGATTAAAAAAATGTTCCCCAACACATGACTTTGATATTCATGTTTCATTCCCAGGAAATCTTTAGGATTTATCAGTCCAGCCATGTGAAGCTAGTGAATTTTCACTTGGCTAGTTTTGTTATTTTATTTCAAATGATTTTGTGACTACACAGAGTCTACCTTAACTAAGAAAAAAGTCACAATTTTGGGGTCAGAAGTGTGGCAATTCTTACTTTTAAATACTTCGTGATCACCAGTACTTATTAGTTAATATAATATCTAAACATGGGAAAAATCTAAGAAAGGTAGGAAAATAGTTTTCCCTTTGTTAGGAACTTTGTTTTTTAAAAGATATAAAAGCTAGTGCATTTTGCCCCACTTATCTGTTAAAGAAGCAATGATGGTGTTCTATAGCTCACAGGTTGTCTCTTTATGTTGTGGATGAACAGTTTCAGTGGAGCTATGCAAACTGACATCAATTGAAATCTTTTAATATGTGGTCAGAGAAGTTTAATAATTTCTGGACTTTAAGTCCTTCCTAGATGAAGGACTTAAAAAGTGGGTCCAAACAGTCTTTCAAAAACGTGGGTTACTACTGACTTTGCATTGTGTTAATCTCTTGCTTTATAACAGCCAAAGACTGGGTTTATTTAATTATTGTTTACAGTAATAATTCCAGAAGAACATCATATCAGGTCTAAATATTAAGTACAGGTATTGCTGAAAGACAACTTTTGGCACATTTCTTTTAATGACTCTGTGATTAATAATTTCTGGCATATTTTATGTCCATCCTAAGATGTTTACAAATACTGCTTTTCACCTATCATTCAAACTATACTTTTGGCAAAAAGCAGTTGGCTGAATTAGCTCCCTTTTCCTTATTTCCCTTTACTTCATACAGACACTGCTCATTGTCTAAAGACCTTTTATTCTTCCTCAGGTTTTCAGAATTCATATGCTTGGATTCTGATGCTCCTGCTGGTTTAAAGAAGAAATGCAACACTAATAAATTATAATAAATTGTCAGTCTCAACGGGTCTGTGACCTTCAGTCAGTAGGGGGTTATGTGCAACACTTCATTTCCCCTTCTTTTAGCTCTGGCTGTTTCCCTTGCTGTTAGGCAGTGTCCTTGATTTATGGGTGGGCCACCAGCAGGATATCTCACCTGCAAAAATAGTTCACACTGTGTTGTTTATTGTACTAAGTAGGCCTCATGCTGGCTGAGGGTTTTTACAAGGGGAAGGAACTGCTGTCAGTCTTTCCATCATTTGAGCAAAGCTGGCTCCAAAGTTCTCTCAAATTTCTACATGAAGTCTAGGAGCAAGAAGCCAGAGTGAGCTATTGGCCCTTCTTCAGTGTATCAGTCTCTTTTGGCTTTTTCAACTAGAAGTTCAACAGAAGATGAGAATAAAACTAATGAAAACCAGGGATAATTTTTTTTAAAAATCCACTCTTAATTTAGAGCAAATATTTAATGCTGCCCACATAATTTTCAATATCTGATTTTCCCCCACGTTAAATTATTACCTGCTGTGTGATACATTGCGATTTCTTGTGATTAAAACAAAAGGTTTTGATTTGCAGGAGGAAAAAAACCCCAACCTTAATTGTCCCAGTGCTGTAATTCTAGTGCAAATACAGGACAGAAATATTAGTTACATACTTAGCTTCCAAAACATGAACTAGGAGGTAAGAAAAGCAACTAGTAAGTCAGTAGAGTTACCTGCACATTGGTTTTTTCTGTCTTCATACCTAAGAGATTTTCTAAGAGAAGAATATTCCATGTTTCACCAAGGCAGAGTTAAAGTAAAGAAAGGAAGGAAAGACACTGGAAATATCTACTGATTTTGCATATATTTACATTGTCAAGTTCTGTAAATAGGACTTCATATGAAGACAGTCTGCTGTGTCACTCCAAAATTGGTAAAAAGTTCCAGAGGTTGTCAACACTTTTGGAGGGATGCTTGCTATTGATGGCAAATAAGTCATCATATACAGGTCCAGAAACACCCCTTTCCCACTCTGGTCCTCTTTAACTGCTTTATGCTACTGTGATGAGAAGTCACTGGGTGACTTTGGCTGCCATGGCCAGTTTTGTGGTATCACCAAGGCTGGACTATTACAATGCTTCCCACATTATAGAACCTTTGTCAGCCTCTTAACTAAACAAGACTGCATTCTTGGTTGAGCCAGCAGGAAATGCACAGCCGTGTAGTGCATTCTGAGCATTGCCTCAAATGCAGTTAGGATGTGGTGTCATGATGGTCCATTTTGTTGCTGTTAATTTTTTATTCACTTTCTTTACAAGCCTCCGGGTGTTTCCAGTCTCTTTGATAAATCTTGCTGCTACATTTCTGTTGCTGGGTTTGGTTCCATGTAGTTGAATCAAAAATTATTGTAGGCACTTGTTTTTGTATTTGTATGGGAATTTTAGGTTTTTGAGAATGTAATTATGGTTCAAATGAACAAGTGGCACAATAGAGAGAAAAAATTTCTTCCCATCCCATCAAAAAAGTTGGCTGGGTTGTGGAGCATGCTAGGAAGACATGAAATCATGCTGCTTATCTCATTAAACTAGGATGAACTGGCATATTAGCAAATGTGCTGTGATGCAACCAGACAACATTTCTGAAGTTGCAAGCACAGGTTGGAACTGCAAACCCTAAAGATGAACAAGTTAGGATTACATATGTATGCTGTAGGCACTCTGAAGAAAATGAGTAATGATATCCTGCTTTACTAGTTCTTAATGTTTTTGTGTACCTCCTGACTGTCCTTCCTTTGCTAAAACACATACAATGTCTTTCATGTCAAGATTTTTTTGTGGTTCTTCGGAAAAAGCTCTAGTCACTTACAAGCAGAACACATCTATCTATCTATCTATCTATCTATCTATCTATCTATCATCTACCTACCTACCAACCATATAGCTTTGCTGAGAAGAAAGGAGTCTTGCTGTGAGTGTATTTAAACCTACTTAAAAACTGTCATATCCACTACCTGCTACAAAACGTTATATTCATGAAAGAATATGTTTTTTAAATACCACTTAAAAATCTACATTTTTTTTCCGGAAAGAATGAAGTAAGAAATAAAGTAGAAAGTACTGCCTTTTATTTCTTTTTACAAGTATTTTCCTTCAAATGTATAGCTTTTTGATATGCTGAATTATAATACCATTTTTAGAAATAAAAAAATGGAGTATGTTGCTTCCATAAAGTGATTAGTCTTTTCAGTTCCCACTGTTAAATGTGTGAGTTTTTATCATTTCTTCTAGAAAGAATGCAGCCAGAAATGTGATTTTAGATTACTACAGACCAATGTTTTTCAAGCATTTTTCATCTGGAGACATCTTGAGAAAATTATGTGTCTGAATTCACTTTTGTTCAATGTGAAAAACGAAGCTGACTGATGTTAGTCAGTCTTCTTTCTAATTTTTTTTCTCACATCTCTTAGAAGTAGTCAATAGACTAGAGGGACGATCAGGTCATTTCTTTGGAAATATTTATTAGCCTGAGTAGAAATTGTCCACTTGACAAATTGTTAAGATACCATTGTCTCTGTTGCCAAACAAGCTTAAATAATAGAAACTTATGAATAAAATTCAGCTGGTTTAGGTCCCTCCACTGATGCAAAGACAAGTAGTAACTGTCTGTGATACATTTTGTTGAATGAAAATTAAACATAAAGTGAAATAAATCTTTAAGACTATGCTTTCTGGGTTAGCCTGGGTGAATAAACCTGTCATGTGTTGCATAGACTTCAGTTTCAAGAGATCTTACTCAAAATCAGCCCTCATCATTGTATGTCAACAAGCAACGATACATTTGCTGACCTGATCTTGAAGGCCAAGGGATTTTCCACTTCACAGAGTCTCCTTGCAGCTTGGCCTGCTCTGCTCAGCCTAGGAGACATTGGCAGAGACACATGGGGAGCTCTCATGTTGCCTGCATGCGTTATGCCTGGCTCTGCTAGGTAATGACTACAGCTACACTACTCTCATTTTTCTAAGTTGTTGATTTGAATATACACAGTCAAAGTATCCAAAGAATTTTGTAGCCCTTAGAAAGAGTGGACTTTGCTTGCCTAGATTAAGCATGATTTATGGTAACATGTATTAAAACTTTGACTCCTTCCACACTGCGTTAAACTCTTCAGCAGGTCTGTGTGATTTATATGTGTTGAACAATACGGATGGTTTAAACAACACCTCAGTTTTAAAGTCTGATGCATCTGCACATCTCTGTTCTTGACTAAAAGGAATAAATGAAAAAGGGTCTGTATGGATATTCAGGGAGACGGCAAAGTCAGTTTCTCTTGATGGATGTTAGAGGCTGGTATTTAATTCCTTGAATAGTGCCTTCTTCCAACCTGTCTTGCAGAGATGTTGATCTTTTCTTCTGCCCCTCTATCTCTCATACCCAACTAATGCATGTAGACCTTAGCATGCAAAGTTTCCTTGTCCCTTCCACTGAGGGCACCATGCCTGTCTTAGAAATTTTCTGAATGTTTCCATAGTATCAAGTCCTTTTTGTATCCCTCTTCAAAACCACTTACCCAATGTTGGGGTTTAATGTGTCTGTCCATCAGTCTTCCTAATACTGAAGATCAATTTATCCATTCTGCTCTTGATCATCTCCATGGTTGATATCATGGCATTAGTCACACAGGTTTTCCTCTGTAAATAAATCTGCAAAGCTGCTAACGTACTTTCATCTAAATCTCTTTCTGATGATCTCTGCTGGATGCTACAAGTAGTCAGCCAGGGATGACAGACAGGCAGAATTGCAATTGTTGCTTGTTCATTTCCAAAAAGAAAACATGAAAAGGAAAACAAAATAAATTTATAACTCCTCTTCCTCTCTTTTCTTGAACTTGTAGGTTTTCCTGGCATCAAGTTAAATGGGCTCATGATGTCTATTTTGAATTTGATTTGTCTGATATAAACAGAAAAAAAATCACCTTAACCAACTGTACAAATAAAATTAAATTGTGGTTTGCTTTGCCTGCTGGCTTCTCATATTTCAGTTCTTATATTTGTTGTTCACTGTTAAAATGCAAGATGTTTTCATCCCAGTGAAATAGAGTAAAATAGAATAGAATAGAATAGAATAGAATAGAATAGAATAGAATAGAATAGAATAGTTCACCTGGAAGGGGCCTACAACCATCACCTACTCCAACTGCTTGACCATTTCAGGGCTGACCAAAAGATAAAGCATGTTAAGGGCATTGTCCAAATGCCTCTTCAATACTGACAGACATGAGGCATTGACTACCTCCCTAGGAAGCCTGTTCCAGTGATAGTTATCTATCCTTGTCTGACACCTGTTCACAGGGACAAGAAAAATTAACAAGATGGCATTGGCATAACTAAACTTGCCACCAAGGTCCCTGTGCTTGTCTTTGAACTCCAGTGAGACCAAGTGTCTACTTGTGTAACTCCAAAAGCCAGATTTGTGATATGAAAAGAAGGAACACCAAGCAATCCAGTTAGTAATTAACACTTCACTTTCATCACCTCTGAAACTCAGTGGGTTTAATTCTTTGGAAATTTGACTGAAATTGGCTTCCATTATGTTTGTAATTTCTGCTGAATAGTCAGTTTTCTAAGAATGCTGAGTAGATTTTTTTTTTTGTATTGTTAAAGATACATGTCACTTTTGAGCTATGTATTCCAAAGTGTTTTGGAAAGGAAGTTAATATCATTATTCCTATTGAAAAGCATTTTCTTTTGGCTGTCTTTCCTCCAGCCCCCCCTAAAGAATATTTGGCTCATAATGTTTAATATTTTACACAATATTTTACTTATTTTCTTTTTGGCACTGAAACAACAGAGTCAAGTAGGAAATCTGGAATATGTTCCACATTTTTCCCTTCTGTCTGTGATCAGTAAGCTGCAAGAGATGAAAGGGATTGCAACTTGAATGCTTCCTTTCTGTATTTTTTTTGAGCCCTGAAAATAGTTCTGTATTCTTTTTCATTCATTTATTTTTCTGCTATCAGCATAAATAAGACTGATTGGAAAACCTGGCAATGGCCTTCCAAGAAATTGACCACCGTTTTAGTGATTTAAAAAAAAATTATACTGATTCACACGAAAACACAAGATTAATATTTTCATAGAAGTATAATAGGCATGATATTTTTGACAGTGTATAAACATGAGCTCCATATCCTATGTGCCATAATATTACATGTGTATTTTAGGAGAGAAGTGTGCAGAGCTAGACTCTGTTTCTTCTTGGATTTTTTTTTAATTCTTCCCTCCTGTATTCAGATTTTATATATTTTTGTGGCCAATCAAGTAAATCAACACAAAGTACACACACTGACTGCATATATTAGTGTCTATGTTAAAGTATGATCATCCTCTCCTCCTATCAACAAAAATGACACAGACTTAAAGAATTATAATTTAAGTTTCATGTTGCATAGTTGTAGCTATATGACAAGTACCAAACTGATCAGATAGCTGTGTACATAAATCAGATAAATGATCAAATCTACAGAGACCTTATTAAATAAATATAGAACATATATAATGAATTAGATGTAAGTCGTTTGGAAATTACTTTTTACTTCAAGCAAAAATGCTTGCTTCAGAAATATTAAATACTCTGGAATTCAAATATATTGCATACAAAAATTTCCAAATATGACTGAAGTCTGGAGAAGGAACACTAAATACACAACACATTTAGAATAAACTAAATAAATTTCATTACCTTCTTTATTTCTTGCAGTGTATGATATTTAATTTTCTTGGTGGGTTTTTCCTATTCCCTTTCCTTATTTGCATGTGAAATAAATCAGGAAAAGGCAATTCAAATAGCTTTTCCATTGTCTTACAACTCAAACTGCAAGAGCTTCATTTTAATCCCCTCCCTTACTTTAGAATAAACATATCATTTCCCTAAAATTGCTCAGTGATAACACCATGTGTATCTGCAGCCTGCCTGGCAACGTGCCATCTCCAGCATAGCGCTGTGCAAAGGTCTGCATTGGTATTTGTCAGTCAATTCTTGGCGATTTATAACTGAGCCGAAGCCCTTCCTCCTCCCCTCCCCCATTCCCAGTACTGCAGGAATTTGTGATGAATAGGATGGAAAATCCACAGCATGCGTATTAGTTAACAGGAGGCTGTGACTACAGTTCAAATCTGAACAGAAATTGAGAGGCCTCAGAGGAATTAAAGGGGTTTTAACTCATTTAAACTGACCGGCCCTGGTTTAACTACTCTACAATTGTGAGCCTTTATCATCTAGGATATCTATTACACTCTACTAAGCATGAGAAAATATACATATTTTTCTTCTTTACAGCAAAATGATTAGCCTCCTTATTCACCTACATGTCAGGCCCTTTTGAGTTACAAAACCGACAGCTACATAACTCAGTTGAGGTTTGAAAGCAGAAAATACCTATTGAGAAACCATGGAAAGTTATTATGCAGATACTGTGAAATATCCTGGCTGTGTCTGACCAAAGAGCCAAAATTAAACATTATGTCGATCGAGTCCTGTAACACTTGGACTGAGTTCAGTCTCCTACCGAGTGCTTCCACTGAAGCCAAAGATATTTTCAGTAGAAGACTGGCCAGACATCTAGACTGTGGAGCAGGTGCATTCAACGGTGCAGAGTGCCCTCCTGGTTCCTCAGACGTTCAGCTCTAAGAAGGTAGTGGTTTAGTGAGTGGCTCCTTCCCAGGGAAGAGGGAGAGATGCTGTGTTTCTGGGTCTTCCTCTCAGAAGAGAAAAAGCATTGGGAGCAAGGGCTGGGACGTTCTCCCGACCCTCTTGAGACCATGTCAGGATACCAAAAGAGACGAAGTATAGTTTGGTGAACCTACAACTAGACATATGTCTTTCATTATAGCAAATAAAATTTAATCTAGAACAAAGTTAATAAAACTCACAAACCAATATGACTTAAGGCTTAAAAGACTTTCTAGGCATTATACAAAACAAACATGAGAAAACCAAAGACTAGCATGAACTACTCTTCCAAGTTTTTTACAGCCCTGTGTGTGGATAACAGCCAGGTCATTTGCAGCCCTTTAGCAGTCTGCTCTGAAATGCCTCAGTGTAGAATTGAAATGACAATGATTATGGGAAACCTTCTGATGAAGTATGCAAAGCTCAGAAAGTATAGTCCCACGTATGTTTGGCTAAGTGAATTTTCAACCTTCATGGTTTAAAGAAATACAGTTTTGGAGGTATTTACGGGATTTGGCAAGTCTGTTAGTCTTGCCTCTGGAAGATGAAGTCATTTGGTCTGTTTTCATAACTGTAGCATCACAGAGGACTGTTTCACTGCTTTCAGGAGCAAGGTCTGACTACAAATATCAAACCAAATCAATTCAGGCTGTCAGGATTCTGGGGTTCTGCATCAGTGATGGATGGCTCCTGACTGCTGGTATTCACAAGTGTATTTTTTCTTCAGGCTTGGCTGTTTTAGTTCTATATTCCCAAATGCTATGGGGTATTTTATATGCCTTTGCAGCTTGCAGCAAGTCAAATAAATATCTTGAATTGGAGGTTGACCAAGTTCCTTGATTATCCTACAGTGAGGAAAGGAGCTTTCAAGCTATCTAATCTATCTAGCTAATGTATGTCTAAAGTACTTCTCACATTTAGTATTTCTCTTGAACTGGCAGTTGACCAACTTCCCTAGACGTGTCTTTGTACCAAAAAAAAAAAAGAAAAAGAAGACTTATCTTCATTATGTCCAAGGTATTTAAATATTATTATTTGTTAAGTACTAAAAAAGCCAAAGATCTATTAACAATCCCAGTACCAGAGGAGCTGCTGCTGGACACACAATATTAATGCACTTATGTCACTCCAGAGTACAACTCCACCTCCACATTTCATCATTGTGCTGAATGAGGCAAAGCTATCCATGCAGACTGTGCAAACAGGATAATACAAGTCTACAGGAACCTGGAAAAATCTCTTCTCACTGGGAACACAAGGATATGCTGTGGCAAATTTTTGACTGCAGTTTCTTCACCACTGGTATTCAGTCTCCAGTGTGTGCAAAGCAATAGAGTAACGCATGGGCCAGTGTCTCCAACCCATTTACTATTCATTGTCACTAGTTTCAGTCATCAGTGAATGCTCACTTAAGCAAAAATGCTGTGTATTTAATGCACATCTGTCTCTACTCACCTGTCCTTAGAATTTATTCTGTCCAGGATGAGTCTGACACAGGAAGAAGAAGAAGAAAATTACAGTGAAGCAAAGCCTTGTGAGTGAAGTAGTATCTACAGCATTTTTGTAGCCCTGCACATCTAAATATGTGCAATAGTGTGTTTTCAAGCTATAGAATTAGGAAGATCAGTTAGGGTTATCTCTTGCCATCCTTGAGAACATCTTTTGCTTTTTCTACACGTAATATTTCATTGTGAATATAAAGAAGATCATTCAGGCAAATCTATTAGCATGCTTCTTAATAATCTGTCCCGCTTTATTTCAGAGATCATAATAGACTGTGTATTATGTGTTTGCACCTGACCTTTATCACTGATATTGATAGAAAAGATACATAATAATAGAGATCATATACAGGCCTGCTAGCACGGGTTTTCCCTAGAGCTTTACCTATATAAAAATATAGGGTACAAACCAACCTAAACCAACAAGGTTAATTATAAACAAGAGAATAGGAAGTCCTTTAACCACTTACTAGGAATGTAATGTCAAGAAACATTTATACAGTATCATCTGTTCAAAAATATATTATCAGTGTTACAGCTGGATGGATGGTATAAAATGTTTAAGAATAAAGTCAGTTTTTAAATTATTTAGCTTTGTCTGTTTTGTCTTGTTGAATACTATTGCAAATGATCCTCTCAAATCTGTGGACAAGAATATTTCTGAAACACTAACTGCTTGCTCCAATCAATAGACTAGGTACTATCTGTTGTATTTCTGAAAACGAACATCATAAGAGAGCTTTAAATTGCATATGGATGTTCTGTTGCAAGATAATTGTCAAATTATGTGAATCCAGCTGCAACTATTTGGACATTAGAAATGCAGTAACAACTGTTTCATAGCAAAAGTTTGAAAGGGTCACAGCATTACGGCACTTCTGTGACTAATAATCACTCTTAGCTGGAGAGAAATTCCATTAAATCAGTGGTAAAATCATTGTAATAGAAAACATACATTTTCATTTGAATCAGTGTGAACATGATTAGGAGGCTCAAGTCAGTATTAGTTTATACTTACTTGCATGTCAAATCAGAGCATTACATAATTACTTGCTTATGCTCTTTTGTGCATGTTTGCCTACACAGACAGTAAATTTACTCTGCCTTCCCTTATAATAAATTCAACCTTGTTGTATTAAGTTCTCTGGGTAACAAAAATAGATTAGATTTATATCTATTCCCTCTACAAAGCAACACAGAAATTCCTAAAAATGCTGTCTTCTTGAAAGCCAGGCACTGGAAATTTCTATCAGAATTTTTATGTGAAGATGCTTATTTTTATTATAATTTTTACTGAAACCTTTGTCTTTTATAAAAATGTTTCTTTTTCCTTGAAAAAACAAATTACAGAATCATAGAATCACAGAAGGGCTGAGGTTGGAAGGTTCCTCTGGAGAACTCTAGTCCAAGCCCCTTGCTCAAAGCAAGGTCAATTACAGCAACTTGTCCAGAGCTGTGTCCAGTTGGGTTTTGAATATCTCCAAGGATGGAGACTTGACAACCTCTTTGGACAACCTTTGCCAGTGCTTGGTCACCTTCACTGTAGAAAAGATCTTTCATATGTTTAAATGGAATTCACTTTGCACCCATTGCCTCTTCTCCTGTCACTGGGCTACACTGGGAAGAGTCTGTCTCTGTCTTTCTCATCCCCCACCTGCAATCACGTATTTGCACACATTGATCAGATCCCCTGAGCCTTGATTGCTCCGGGCGGAACAATCCCATCTCTCTCAGACTTTTATCATATGACAGATGCTCCATCCCTTCATCACTTTTGTTGCCCTCCAGTAAGTTCATGGTGGTCTTGTACTGAGGAGCCCAGAACTAGCTCCCCGGGTCCTCTGAAGAGCTGTTTCCCAGTTGGTTAACCACCAGTGTTTATTAGAGCACTGTGAAAAATGAAATGTTTTCATCAGCTATTCAACTTGTAGCAGATTTGGCAATGTTATTCTGAGATGTCTTTCTGTCCAAATGCATTGGTCAGAACTTACTTACTATGGGCATAAATAAACCGCTAAGGGCAGCTTGAAAATGAAGATACATGAAAATGAAAATAAATTAAAAGAACTGCTCAAGTAAACCATACCTATAAAATAATTAACTGTTGGCCTTATATATCTTCTTCATGTTTAACCTACAAAAGTGTTTTGAAGCTGGGTTGTCAAAAGGGTTTGTGATGATAAGAGAACCATTGATGTAGCTCCACCCTTATTTTCTTATTTAGGCCAGAAAAATATTCATTTTCTAATAAGTTCTGATTAATAACCAGAATTTGCATGTGGCAACTGTTAGTAGTGCTATGCCTGTGTCTCAGAAATTGAGAGTTAGATTCACCTTGTCCATCTTTACAGAAGATTGGACACATGCACCGCAGGCTCCCTTTATAATCAGTGAAGGGAGATATGCTGTGACTGTTTATTGCCTTCTGATAAAATAGATAAAATTAAAATTGAGATATCAAATTAGAAGTCATGGAGTCAGTATTAGAAAATGACTAATTTTTTTTTCTGGCTTAAAGAAAATAATATTTTATTGCCTCAGATGTACAATTGGTAACATTCACATTTTCGTAGACAGATCCCACCTCAACTCTTGCAGTAAAATTACATCCATTAGGTGGATATATTTTCTTTACATCCTTCAAAAACTGGAGACTCATAATGACCAATAGGACCAGCTATTCTGGCCCAGTGTGAGGGCAGTCTAATCTGTTGTGATTCCTGCAACAGGCTTCACTCACATCTGTAATATTTAAAGTACC
>NW_009258727.1:5068130-5068725 GCF_000687185.1 Egretta garzetta | reverse complement strand
AAGCATGCTCAGAAAAGACCTTGGAAACAAAAATCCAAGCTTAGGTTTATTGGCACGTAAACAGATTTACAGCAAGGTCAGCAAAACTGGGAAGTCTGCTATTTAGCAAAGTAATTTTCTTGTCAAAAACATGGATGCGAGGCAACTAGGTGCCTAGATGACATGGCAGAAAGGGGCAAGCAGATTCAGCCCATACTCTTTGACACAGGTACTTAAATTCTGCCTTCATTTTATCTGCCTTTGTTCCTGTCACTAAATTAGTGTTGCATTTTTTAGCCTTATTGCACTACTTCAAACTCCTGCAGTGAAGAACAAGTCACTGAACAAGGGCAGCGTAATACGAACAGTGATGCACAGGCTGTGTAGCCTGACTCCCAGCCTGACGTGCTTTGTGGTGTGTGTCAAAAGCACAGGTTTCTCAGCTGAAAGCATGATTTGAGAGGTTAGATGTAGCAAAAACACTTGACCTAGGAATCTATTCTGCTTTTTGGCAGAAAAAGGTAAATTGTAATTTTCCAATTAGCTCAAGTAGGAACACAAAGACAACACATCTGAGAAACAGTAACAATAACAGGTCATAAAGCAAGTAAATCTT
>NW_009258727.1:4847282-5068116 GCF_000687185.1 Egretta garzetta | reverse complement strand
GAAGAAACACTGTGCCACAGATTGGTGAGAAATGACCGTAACGTTGATTGTGGGAAGAGCTAATGAGACCGGCTTGGTTGTTAGTCTTCCTTTGACTCAAACGAGAGCTATGTACTGACCCAACAGGCACAACCGAAGAGATCTGAAATGACTTAAGAACCTTCATAATGAAGTATAAGCCAAGTGAGATGGAAGAGGTCTGCCCACACTCAGGTTCTGGAAGAGCAGTTCCCTGAGTCTGGGGCCAACATTTTCTTCTCTGTGTCTTGCACCAGGGATGTGACATAGGGCTCTGAGACAGGAGGCATTGGCACTAAGGGAGAGTCTTTCTCAGGTAAAAAGCTCTGGTTCATGTGTGGGCAATCACCTGCTCGTGGAATCCAAAATTATATTTGACAGCAGATGTTCACAGAAATGTCCTGCAAAAAAGTTTTTCTACAAAGCTTATTGAAGCCAGTGAAAGCTTTTCTGAACTTAGCTTCTTGCCTAAAAACATCCAGTTCTTACCTGAACTCATCCCAGTCTTCTCACCAGTAGCAGCCATGTATAGTTTCCTGTGTATTTCCCCACGTTTTCTGCAATGCATGGATAATTTTTGCCACCTTTATTTACAAAACCATCACCTTGTCCCCATTAAAATGCTTCCTAAAGCACTGCTTCTCTTCAAACACACAGAAGTGAATTTAAGAGAATAGAAAATCCTCAAACCAAACATTACTAGCTTGAACATTTTCTACTGGGTCCAACCCACTGTGTATCTGAGTCAGAGAGTAGAGGCAGGGAACATCTTTATTTGTGTATTGTGTCAGGTAAGGATACTGTTAGTATTAAATAACTTGCAGACAATTAAGAGATCATTTTTACACCTGTGCATCTTCTATATTGTATAAAGTTGACAGCCTCCTTTCTCTTCAAAAAACAATGGTGTCCTGTAGTTTGTACAAGGGTTTTTTTCCCCTGTTACAAAATGGTTATCCACTTTTTGCTTGTTGTTGAGCCTTAGTATGGTTTCTTTAATTCAAATCAAATGTGCATGCTGCATTTTTCAACACAATTAAAGACTAGCTCCTGATAGAAAAATAACATTATAATGAATTAATTGTTGGTACTAGTTTGATACCAGATACAAAGAATGTGTTTTTAATTAAATGTCCCTCTGGTGAAAATGTTGTGTTATAAAAATGACAACTCAGCATGCATACAAATACTGCATTATAACTTCTATGTCATGTTTGCATAGTTTACTGTTTTATGAAATGTATTGCTGTGCTCTGCCCTACTGGAATTGAATTAAATTATGAAACTCAAGCTGGCACAGGAATAATGGACTGAGGATGTACACAGCATTAGATTCTTCCCACTACTCCTAATAACAAATAAACCTAAATGGCATCTGGTTTCATTTTTTTGGAGGAAGTGGAGCGGTACAGAAAAGTCAGGAGGAGTGCTTTCATACTTTTTAATACTTGCATTGCAAGATGATGTAAAATTCTGAAATAACTTTTGCCTGGCTGGAAGAACACTCAAATGAAAGTGCTTCAAATATAATGAACAAGATATCTTTTTTTTATGATTTTATTTTTAGAAAAAATTATACTGTGGAACTGTCAGTGCAGCCGTGACAGTATAATTCAGGACAGAAAACATAGGAAATATATCTCCTTCAAAACTGAGACTGAGCTTTTAAGATCAGTAAAACCCCGTGAGACTTTTCACAGCTGCAAGGCTTTAAGTTAGGGTGTCCCAGCTATTTCGAATGAGGAGGGTTTTCCGCTTATCTGCTGTCCTCCCTCATCTCTCCTAGCCAGCATGTTCTGCTTTCCCCTTTATCAGCCTCTGCACATGAAATGATTCTTGAACTCCTCAACCTAGTTTTGGATTCTTCCTCTGATTTAGGCAAGGGAAGAAGACCTAATTGAAAACTGATTGTTTAATGTGTGACTATGTGATGTTTAACAGCCATTTCTGTGGTATTTAATAGTGAGTCAAGTGTTTCACTTATCTGACCGTGCTTTTGGAACCTCAGTGTTTTGAAGTGTCCGGGAAATACTAAAATAAAGGTGCTTAATATGCATGAATATTTTTCTATTTCATCCTAGAAAAAGCAGTTATAAGTTTCTTGAAAGCATTTGGGCTATATTTTAAGTGATGTAAAAGATAAGCAAGGTTGAATGTTAGATTTAAATTGCTTAGAAAAGCCATATGACTTGTCAGAAATATTTATGTTGCTTCTAAATAAAGCATTTATTTTAATCATTGATCATTTTGTGGCTGACTAAAATGAATTTAACTTACCAATTGTCTGTGCAGGAAATTTATTAAAACAGGTGTAAGATAAAGGTGTCACGGGGATTTTTTCCTTGCTTTTTCCCAATTAAACACAGCATGTTCAATCAAATTGATTCATTTTTAGTTTGAGGAAAAAAAAAACCCCAACTATGAAAGAATCACGGGGAGAAGAAATGTCCTTAGCATTCCCTTACAAGATTATTCTATATTTCTGTCATCAGAATGAGCATCTACAGAACTTGGCGAGCAACCCATGGATTGCTCCTAAACCATCCTGGGAATAATTGTCCATTTTCTGTTTCAGGTGAAAATCTGTGCCTCTGGTCCACATGCCATCCCATCAACACCTGGGAGGATGCCTATTAAAAAGAGGGAGTATCTAAAATGTACTACCTGACATAGAAAAAGAAAGATATGGTCCCTATATACTTGTAGCATTCACAGTCTGATCTCACATACTAAGAGCATGCATGTAGAAGGGGGAAAGCAAAAAAAGATAAAGGAAGGCAACAGTAATAAGATTTAAGTTCCATTCCACCTTTTCTTAAGGTTGCAGAAGGAACGGAAGACAAAAGGAGGCTTGAGTGGGCAAGTACCAATCAATAGCTAGGGTTAGTGAAGTGAAACTAAAGAGTTTAAAGCCTACGGCAGAAGAAGATGATGAGATGGTTGTAACAGATTGGACTTAACGCTGCTGGAGTGTAACTATCTTAAAGTTCAGCATCCAGTCTAAACTAGTTGCCCAGTCTCCATCTGTGGAGGTTGCTAGGGGGCCTTGTGTGACCCTATCTGAGGCTGATGTATAAAGTGCACAGTATAAATAGCTTTGGTCAATATACTTATTCTCTGTTGACTATGAAGGGAGTTGAAATAACTGCCTTAGACAAAATATCTAACACTTCTATGGCTGTAGTTATGTGAGATTAATCCACTCAGTATGATGAGCAAAATTTGAAAGGAAGGGGGGTATTGAAAAAAATATGAAAAAAAGCAGAGGAACTGAAAAGAAGGTAGTGTGAAGGAAGGTGATAGGAAAAAGAAAAGAACAAACCAAGAGGAAGAAGTATAAGAGATTAAAAAAGGATGCAGAACATATGAAAAAAAAATCATTAGTCACATGAAAAACAAAAGAGGAAAGAACCTAGCTGATACCTCTGCAAGGAGATTGTAGCGAGACGGGCGTTAGTCTCCTCCCAGGTAACAAGCGATAGAACAAGAGGAAATGGCCTCAAGTTGTGCCAGGGGAGGTTTAGATTAGATATTAGGAAAAATTTCTTCACTGAAAGAGTTACCAGGCACTGGAATGGGCTGCCCAGGGAAGTGGCTGAGTCACCATCCCTGGAGGTATTTAAAAGATGGGTAGATGAGATGCTTAGTGACCTGGTTTAGTAGTGGGCAGGTACAGTTGGACTCAATGATCTTAAAGGTCTTTTCCAACCAAATGTTTCTATGATTCTGTGATTCATATTCATTTCAGAAGTCTACAGATTCAGGCTCTGAAAAGACCCAGATGCATTCCCTGGCAGCTGAATTTTCCATTATAATTATCAGGAGAAGGTCTATGGAGAAGTGCCTGTAAGTATGCAGCTCCATCTCTGAGTCATTAAGTGCATTATCACCCAAGATCGTGGTGAAGAACAATCTTTGGAAACATCTGATAGTAGAATAAGGTAGGACTCATTGGCACTGTAGAGTGATAATTGTTTGGATGCTGCCAAACTGTAGCAGCAGTTTATGTGTTACTGTATCAGCTCATTATATCCTATGATAATTTGTGTAACGACATTGAAGAATCTCGTCAGAAGCATTTGGAGTTTGATACAGAGCATTTATGCATGACTAGAAGTTTGGGCAAGAAACAGAAGACCAGTGAATACATTAAAAATACCATAGAGGTTTTGATTCCAATGTATGACACAATATAGATGAGTGATACATAATATGCACAGATCAGGTTTCCACTTGGATAAATAATATAAAATTTATTTGTTAACAGATTAAATGATCAAACAGCAAGTAAAGCACCTGATGGAAGGAATAAGCTGAATCACTTAGATAGGTTACTTAGATATTTTTCTTCTTGGAGGAAAGGTTCTACCTTTATCTAAATGTAAGCAACAAAATCTTTGCCAGCTGATCAGTTTTCACTCAAGGAACAAAGCCAAACCACCTTCACATTTAACCCAAATGGAGAACATTTGCAAGTAACCACACCAGAGCTGAGGACAGCCTAATTTAGACTGCTTATAAAATATATGTACTATTATTGCTCTTTTGTGTTCATTCATGAAGTCACAGTCTGACTTCCTAATTATTTTTGGCTCTTTTATCATTGCAAATATCTATAAAAAGGCTTGATAATAGAACCGTTAAACGAACAAAATAGGCTCAGACAATGATACTTTGAAGGTTATCTGTAGTCTATTCAGATTCTGCATCTTTTCTTTGTAGAGTCTACTGCTTTTAGGATGTTATTAGTTGCATTCTTCATTTTGTAATTTTTTTTATATGAGTAGCAGGTTGGCTCCTGAAAAAAGTGTTGCTAAACCATAAGTGAGGAAGGAATTTTTAAGTTTTAAATCCTGCTTGGTCACAAAGAGAAACAATAGTTGCTGCTAATGTTAAATGTTATTCAGAGAAGCAGGTCAACATTTCCTTACACATGGAAAAGGGTAATCAATGAGAAAGGAAATTAATCACTGAAAATCAAGAAGACATTAATGACTTAGAATGACTGGAACAAAACTAAAAGGGTAAAAACTTTCAGGGTCACCACAGCAGCCTGGGTATTGTCTCATGCTGCTATAGTAGCTGATTTTCTGGCTTACTTTTAAATTAAGCAATTTTACTGATTGGTAGAAGATTAATCTTCCCTAATTTAGGTGTTAAAAAGTTAGTTGTTTAAATTCAGGTTAGTGTCCCCAGGGACCATGTGTAGTCAATGAGAGAAGCAAGCAATTCATTTCATCTTAAACTGGTTGTATTAAGATAGGCAACACAAATTGTTTTCTGAAGTTACATGATTTCTTCTATTGACCATAAAGGAGACCAGGGTGACTTGGACTACTAAAATGAGGAATCTTAGATTACAGAAAATGAATCCCAATCTGGGTATATTGCTACAAATCAATTGGTATTTGAGTCTGTCAGCTTTATTTCCCTGTTTTGGTGGGAGGGAAAAAGCCTTGCAACTGAATTAAAAAACAATAGTGTATTATTTTTATATTGCATGTTTTGAACTTTTAAATATAACTTCAGAAGCATAATATTTTAAAGACATTCCTTAGATTCTGATAACTAACAAAAGATGGTACAGATAAGAAATACAATAAATATTTCAAAACTAGGTTGAAACTTGTTATTAGTATTTGAATAATAGCAATTATTGTTCTCTGAATGATAGAATTAAACAGTCTGTTCAGTTAAAGCTTGCTTAACACTGCCACCAGAGAGAAAGGTACAAAATACCCGTAGCTACTAGATAAATAATAAGTCCTCTTCTGGGAAGTCTCATACCGACCTAAGGATTAGTGATTGTTTTAAAATCTGAAAGGTATGTTTGTATGTCCCAGTTACAATTGTTGGTAGTATTAATTAGTGTGGTGCTGGATATTCTTGTTATCCTGTAATATTTGATTCCTCTTTAAAAGTTTCTTCTTGAGCATACCCATGACAGTATTGCGTCCTTTAATGACTGGTTGCATGAAAATTCCTTTTGATTACCAGGTATAAAGTCATAGATTATTGATTAGCAATGCCAATACATTTCGTACATTGTGTTTTAATTTTATTTCTGTTTTTAGAAAAACAGGGCTTGCAGAAAAAGCTTTAGCTTCTCTAAATGGAAGTCCAAATCAGTATAGTATATGGTATTTCCACAGATGTGAGCAATTTGATTTCTCTGTAGAAAAATCCATAGCACACAAATGAGCATGAAAATTTGGAAGCATCAACGCTAATCCCTTTTATATCTGTGACATTATTTAAAGACAATAATCGTTGAAGAATTTGCACAGATTTAAAGAAGCAAGATGTATTTTCTAAAAAGTGTTTATACAGTGACAGTTTTTTCCCTATTTACTCTAGATTACAGAGGATGCAGCTGTTGCCTTCAGAAGGTGGAATGTAAGGGGTATATTTTCAAAGCATGTTCTAATAGCATGATTTATTATAGACCCTGTTATTTGTTGACTGCAATGCTTGGATAACTTTAAGGATAACTTCTGAGTTTAAAGGCTAGCTTTTTAGGGAACAAAGTAACTTTTAAAGAAAATAAATCCCAAAAGTGTCTGTATATGAAACTAGTTCAATTAAAAAAAAAAAAAGACCAACAAACTTGAAGAGCTGGGCCTTCACGCTTCTTCTATTGCAGGCAACGAGAAACTATGTTATTAACCCTGTGAGTGCAGAATGTGCCCTGCTGTACTTTCTGGATATTGATGAATTGTAATTCAGTCCTGTACAACTAACTATGAGTTGCTTTACATTTTTATAAATAAATCTAGCAGCTAACTTCTTTTTGTGTCTACTTTGAGAACTGTATGGTGATCATACAGGTTTTTCTTATTCTGTATTTTTGCTTTTGTGGCTCTTTATATAGATCATTTAAATAAAAATGAATTATATTAGAAGTCACAACAGCTTTCCAGACTCAAATGTAAGCACTTTTCTTTATTTTGTTCCTCTCATTTTATCACATTCCATTTATTTTTTAATTCAAAACTAACCTAACTAAAACTAATTATATGCATCCTGAATTTGGTTCTCTTCCATGTATGCACGGAGCTTCGCTGTGTTCAACACAATGACAATGGGGTGATAATCAGTTCATCGTTGCATCTCTCACAGCAGTGAGTGGGAGAAGGAGAAAGTGCTGGCACTTCAAAAAAGCATGACAAGAAAAGAGTTTCTGTGTATGGTTTTAGTGAAATTCTAATTCCTAGTTTCAAAAGTTTCTCTCTATATTTTTACAGTTTCCCAGAATAAATGGGAAATAGAAAGGAAATATGATCCTTCAAGAGGTAGGACAACCATCTATTCAGGGAGGCTGTGGTCTTCTTCCAGCACTGTGAAATCTCCATACATTGATATGCGAAATCACAGAGTTCTGCGCAACGCTGACAGCATCGTATGGGCCTATTCATCAGCACAGCCAGGGAAAACTTTCACAGACTGCTGATACCTCGCAAATTTGCAGAATAATTCTGCCTGGATGGAAACATCCAGTCCTTTCCATAGCCCAAGTATGACGTATCTGTGTATCATATTTCAGATCTTTGCTGGGAGTAAAGTTTTGTAAGAAATAATGAACAAGATAAGAGATTTTGGAACAGAAAGAGTAATGGCAAGACAGTTCATCGAGATTTCAGTGTCCCAACAATAAGTTTATGTAAGGCCATACTCTGAAATATGTGGGAAAGATGATGTTAAGTGAGTATGCAGAAAGTGGAAGTGGGAGGGAAAAAGGAACTGACATTTCAGTTGCAACAGCATTAGTATGAACAAACACATAGCCATTTACTTTCAGTCACATGTTTATTGATTAGTTATTTCTTTACACTAAGCTATTGTATCAGTTTAGACACTTGCTTTTGTTGGAGTGAACTGGTCTAAAAGCCACCAAAAAATTACTAGCAAACATGGAATGGGATGGTTAAGTGTAGCTGATGGATACACTGAATAAGAACTCATTTACTTAAAAAAAGGATTCTGCTTTTTATTTTTTTCTAATATCTTATTTATACTGAAACGCTTTCTTACCTGTATTTCTACCTTCTGCAGCTTTCACCATCCTACTATCAGGAATTGCTGACACAGGAGAAACATTTCACAACAAGATCTGGCAAAAGGTGAATAAACACTGCATAAACAACAGAATATATGTCATTTTGTTGATAGAATATAATGGACAGATTATAATGTCATTGTTGTTGATACTTGGATTTTTCCTGTTAGTTTTGACGATGGTAGCAGTAAGCGGTTTCACTGTAGCTTCCTGGGGCACTAGTCACAGGCAATGACAGTAACTAACTAGACACCATCCAGACAAAGATCAGAGATACCATTCCCACCTCAGAGCTCACTCTTCAGTTGTAAGGAGAGAGACAGCAGATGGATTGAGTCATATGGGGGCCATGAGGTAGCAGTGAGACAATCTGCAGCCTAAACGATGTCAAGTTTATTGTTAAGTTTCCTGTATGTATTGTGGTAAAAGAGAGTTCCTAAAGATAATTTAAAACATGATTACATGTGCAGGTATTTACTTCACGATTTTTTCTGAAAATTATTTGATTTCAGCTGCCTGCTGCTTATGTTGCAGCTGATGCAGAATGACCCAGTGTGAATCTGTTTAATTTGAACAGATTTCATAAACATGTGGAAATTACCGGGAATAACAAAATGAACCCTTAAAAAAACCCCAAACAAAAAACCGACACCAAAACCCAAACCCATGTAATAAACACCTGAAGAGATAGTCATACTTTGTGGTATAAATTAAAAAAAAAAAAAAGAACGGAAAAAAGCCTGTAATTAAAAGTCAGTCCTGTCACTCTGACTCAGATGAGGTGCCAAAAGTTGAGACTATGCATTTAAACATGAATTGCTCATATAACTGAGGAGCAGAAACTTGAGGCACCATTTTATGATACTAGAGCTCCTCGTGTGTGATTTGCCACATGAGTTGAGCTGTTCCCGTATTGTTCGCTCAAGTTTCTTATTTCCTTCTCTGGAATTCTTTCAGAGAGAGAATTAGGCAAGAGTGAAATGCCTTTGAAAACAAGCAGTGAAGTTATTCTTGCAGCAAAAGGCATTGGGTAGGTAATTATAATCAGCTATTGCCGATTTTGGCTAACTTCACGGCTGACTTCGACGTTGTTTTTACATCCGTCTCATCATAAAGTAATCTTTGAATACTTGTGCAGATATACTGATTTCATTCCATGAAACTGACCCAGTAGGTTACAGTAAGAGGACGCTGTTTTTAATAGTGAAGGAATAAAAATTGTCATCTAGGAAGCATCAGTGCAAAGCAACTACTTTTTTTCAAAAGCAATATGTCTTATTAAAAAAAGCAAAAGATTTAAATACATTGTTTTCTTCGTTAATTTGCTGAAACTAAGCCTATTGGGTTTACTTCAGGTCATTTGTATCATGGGATTACCATTAAGCTACAGACATCGTGCCACCATCGAAGCTACTTATTCAGACCGGCGTGAGTTGGTGTAGTCGCTCTGGCTAATAAAATACGGCTTTGTTGAAGCAACCGTATTTCATTCATGCCAATATAAGCACAATTACCTGTGCGCTGCCGCATTCTCAGCCCAGCTAATGCATATTCTACGAAACGCGTGCCATTGGATGGGTATTTCCCTCTCGGCAGCTTCACAACCCCAATGAGGTGCCAGGGAGCCCATCCCTGCTCTCTGCTCTCAGCGCAACACCCTGCTCCGGTGTCTCCTCCTATTCCTTGGGAGGAGAGCTGCCTATCTGATTTTGGAGCTCTGGCAAAAAGCCTGAGCTCATTGATTACAGATCACTGTTAATAAAGAGCATTTGTAATGCAGCAGTGGCGATACAATCTCCACACGCCAGTTCATGATGGCCCTTCAGTCTCCACAATTAAGTCGTCCAGCAGGCATGCCCCCTGTTGCAGCTGCTCTGTCAATCTCATTTTGTAGTACAAATGATCTTAGACCCAGTGTTTGACATGGGGTTTTAACACCAAAGAAGGCAATTCTGCAACTTCAAATGAGCCTAATTGGTTGTGCGCTCAGGCGTTCACTCAAGCTGCTTCAGTCCATCAGAGAGAGATTTCCAACTAATTGAACAGCTCAGAAGAAAAAGAACCACGGAAATCACAATGCACTGGGCCGTTTGAGAGGGGTTTTCGTGATAAAAACCTTCAAAATAAGATTTTTTTGTTGTTAAATCAGCCACCTGTCAATCTTGAAAGCGGTTTCATTGGTACAGAAGCTCTTAATGAGGGACGGCCTAAAAATCAGTGGCTGTTAATAGCAAAGTCTACAGGTAAACGCAATTTTTTTATATTAAAAAATGTTTATTTCGGATTGTCAAAGCACTTTCTTTAGATTGGCAAGCTTTTCTTATGGTGCATAACAATTATGTAGTAATGGGCAGACTGCAAATACAGGACATTTCTTACCCAAGGAATGCCATTTGAGACAATCTTACTGCTAAAGTGTGTGAAGTTATTCATGTGTACAAGTGTTGAGACTGGGCTGGGTGACATTCTGCTCATGTAAATATTTGCCTTTCTTATTTTTTTTTTTTAGTGCAGCTGAATTTAAATTTGCATGTTTGTTCTAGGAAATTATGAATCTGGTTTCTCTTCTGAATTGCACCTTTTTTACCTCTTGTTTTCACTCTACTGATTTAAATAACTTTCCTTCAAAGGTCAATTCAGAGACTTTTGCCCTAGTGTTTACACACTGTATGTCTAATAATTCCATATCTATTCCATGAGTGATTCAAACATATAATTTATGCATTATTTGTATTTGACATTCAAGGTAGTAGTTCACATCTGAGCTGATGACAACTCAGTAGCTACTTTTTTAGAAAAAGGAAGATAGAACAGACTACGAAATATATATTTATTTCCTTCCTGTTTAAAATAGGAAAAAACTGAAGACTTTTTCTTCAGTAAATATGAGTATAGAACTTCATTTATTGAAATGAAGGTGTGTTCTGGGGAGGAGCTTATTAACCCAGTCTAATAAGGCACTTCAGCAGCTGTTTAACTGTAAGCATACAAGTACCCCTCTTCTTCCAAATGCCATGTTGCCCTTGCCACTATTTGGACTGTGGTGGTATGGAGGGACTGAACTCATCTTTAAGTCCCTGTTGAATGGTATGTATGCTTTAGTCAGGGACAATGCTTATCCCCAAGAGTGTGTCTATATATGTATATATACATGCATATATATATAGATATAAAATGTAAATGAATTGTTCCAGCTTGTGGAAAATTCCAGAAGCTTTGAAGTTTGTGCCCGTACTTGATTTTCAGCAATATTTACAAAATTAGATTCTAAAATAATGATATATCCCAGTAAAATAAGACTTCAGTTGACCACAAGGAACGTAAACCTCCATGAAGTCAATGAGAGGTAATTGTCAACCAGGTAATTACAGGAGCATTTAAACATTATTGTCATCTTTAAAGCCCAATGGCAGTGAAACTAAGCCCATAGTAAACATTTTGGTTGAAGTCTCATAAACTCATATGTCCTAACATTTTACAGGCATCCATAGAAGTTAACAGCAACTCTCTCGTTTGACTTCAGTGAGAACAGAATCAAACACTCCAGTTTCATGACCAAAGACTAAATTCTTCCAGTTGAACAGTGAAGAGTAATATCTGCATGTTCAGAATGTACTTTTCCCAATCACTTGAGGTGCTTTATTACTCTGGTGTTGAATCATGACTCAGAATCTTAAAATTCCGGCATATGTAAGAGGATATAAACATAACATGGTTACTTCAGTAAAATATCCTTTTATTTCAGGAATATTTACTAAATTAAATTAAAACATCATGATATTTATCTCTCTAAGGATATATTTCAGTGTGAACTATACCCCAAGAATATTTTTGTGTAAAATCTGAAGGCTCATACTGTACATATGATACCTAATGCACTTGTAATCCTATAGTAAATACAGTAATTGTTAAGTGCTTTCTAGGTCCCCTAACAGTGGGGTGGAGCTGTGGCTACAGGGATCCCTGTTGCTGAACTCAGCATACAAACTGCCCATGTGATTCCAGATGTTTCTGGTTTTTTGGGACAGGGGACCTCCCAGGATCAGAATGCAGGCATGTCTGAGATAGAGAAGCCACCCTTTGACACTGGAAACTCAGTAGTCCTAACCCTATAGCTCTGCAAGGAATTGAGTTGGATCCTCGGGGGCAGATGGGCTAAACAGATCCATGTTGTCAACTTCCTTAGCCAATTGCATCTGCCAAAAATCTCATGTTTAATTTGCGCGTGCACACACACACACATACACACAAAGAATATTTCTAAACCAAGAGGGGAAAAAAAAAAGCTGAAAATCTTATGCAGAAAAACAGCTGCACTCATTTGTGCTATGAACCAGCTGAGTCAGCCCTTAAATCGAGCTCTAATTAATTTGTGCACACGGTGTAACCAACAAAGAATGGCAACAGACAGAAGAATGGACTGTGTTGAGGGGGATTAGTCTCTAGCAGAAAGGGTGCCTGAGAGAGAGAGCCTGATGACACTTAATTGCTGCCAGGAGGACCAAAATAATGGGAAGCCTGCAAGAGAAAGAGAAAAGAAAGGGCTGTTGGAAGTAGTCATCAGGTGTTTGCCGTGATGAAGTTCATTGCTTCCACTGTTTACTCTGGTGTTCAGCCTTAATGCCCATTTGGAACTGGCACAGTGAGGAGCCTTGTTAAAGTAAGATCTGAGTGCGTAATGTATTGATGCAGTCAGAACTCCATGCAAATTTCCCTTTCACAGGGGATATTCAGTCCGACTGGCTGTAGGGTTCAGGCACCAAGCCTTGGAAAGAGCTGAATAGCCTGATGTTTTCTGCACAGCAGCTCCTGCAGACACTTAACATCTGTGCTTAATACAGCTTCCTCTAATGGCAAGTGTTTAAGTGGGTGATGTCTGAAGAGATTTTTATCCTTTAAGGTTTGTTCGTTCTGTTAACATCCTATTTTTCATCTAGGAAACATGGCACCGTGTTACTAAACTGCTAGTAACCCAAATATTACTCTGCATTATTTTGAACCTGCCTTGCTAGAAGTGGAAATAAGTTAAACATACTTCTGTGGTTCCATTTCTTAAAATCCAAACAATCAATGTTCAATATTTGACAAATATACAGCATATTAGACTACCCTTGTGGTTTCTGATGTGTGAATGTGTTAATATTTAATAAGGAAAAAAAAGCACAGCACTGCTACTGCTCTTGAAGTCGCTGTAAATTGCCAGCAATAAGTACCACTGAAATTCAAGCCCCAGGTGTTGCAAGCTGAGCACTTGAAACTGATGGTCTGCAAAATCCTAACTCTCTGCTCTCATAAATGTTTTCAGTATTTTGCTTTACATATCTATTACAGCAGGATTGGCTTAAACTTGTTAGCTGAGAATTGTTGAACAGTGCTTTCTGGAGGAATAAGTAGCAATCGTGGAACAAACCAAAATATTTTCTGTGATTAGAAAGTCATCCCAGTTAGAAAAAGACATGGGAATGTCATGCATAATGTATATATAGACAAGTTCATCCATATATAGATATAGGAATGTTTCATCAACACCAAGTATCATCACTGCCTGATAATAGACAAGGGAAGTGATCAGATATTTAAGAATTAATGCTTACAAAATAAGAAAAAAAATCCTACTGTTCATACAGTCCCAGTATCAGATAGGGTAGAACACCTATCAAACGCATGCAAAAGCTACTATCAATTCGCAAGAATGTTAAACCAAATGTAGTATAATAAGAGAATTTCAGTCAACACGACTGGAAAACCTACCTCCACCATACCTCAAAGTTAGCTCATGAATTTCTCAGTTACTACTCCTGATTTGTAATAAACGTAGATACACTGTCCTGATATGAAAAAAGATAAACAATGTATTTTGAGTATTCAAGCTGGCTAGTCTTCTGAGCAAAGCCGTGGAAAAGCTCATATCATGCATAGTCAAATAACAAATTAAAACACGTTTACATAATCAATGCCAGCTGACAAAGTTAACTGTATTGCCATCATACACAATGTAAGGGCTCAGTACCACATTACGTTCTGGCTAAAAATAGTTTAATAAAAAAATATCATGGAGTCCATATGAAAGAAATTAAACTGGTCTGCAAACACTAATTTCAGATGGAAAATCTACATCCAAAAAGGGGCAAAAAGTCTAGTTAGGTCCTGTCAGGTCCTGTTCATGAATGACATCTACCCATTTTCTGTTGTAATCCAGAAGAAAGTAAAAAATCATTGCTTAGGAAATAATTTTGATGATAAAGAAAAATTGAATTACAATAAAACTATGAGGAAAAGATCGCCTGACAATGACCTTTCTTTGCATAGAGTGTGGAACAAACTAAGATCTCAGAATTTGCCTTCATGAACTTATACTATGAACTTACATATCCTGCATTAAAGAAAAAAATTATTTATTTTACGATATTTACTTTTATTTTACTATATTTACTTTAATTTAATATCTCATTCTGGTATTAGTTGCTTTTTAAACTCAAATAACCCCTCCCAATCAGAAAAGCCAAGTATCTTGCTCTCAAACTGTAAATCTCAGCATTGCCTCTAACATCTTTCTTCCAGAATGTAACTCCAGGAAAATCTTTATGATTCTGATAGAAGTGCATATTCAGATGGAATATGACTCCATCAATTTTTCTCCAATTAGTCCTGCTAATGTAGAACTACGAACTAGGTCATGCGTACCAGATGGACCGTATTGGCCTGGAATTAGGTGACATGGAAAAGAATCCAGAGCCACAGTAACAAGTCATCTAGGTATGAATGAGGAATATCAGCTCGGGGTTAGAAGAGAGCACAACAGCCAGCATTGTTTAAAGTTGTATAACCCACTGTACAAAAAGCAAACTGAAAAGCTGCAGAAATTTTAGAAAAGTCAGCAAAATTATTGGAAGTCTGAAATATTGTGAATGTGCAGGTTATGGTTAGACCACTTCTTAAGCTTTCCCTGGATAAATAAAACATACTAAGCTTCCAGAGGAAGACATTCTGAGATCGGATAGCTATTTAATCTAGCACAACTTTTTTCCAATATCTCACATTTTCCCAAACACACCAAAGCTGAAAATACATTAACATGGCTTGAAATGTTGTCTTTGAAATAGCGGCAAACATTAACGACTACAACTTTACCTGGAGATGAGACATGGCCAGGACTAATCCCTGGCCCCAACAGCAAGTAGCACAGGACACTTATGTCCATAAAGCTAACTTCATGTACACCCCCCCACCCACAAATCCTTGTTAAGCTTATTGGAAGCAGACCACAGTCTGTGCCCTCTCCTGAATGTGCCAGGGCAGTGCTTGGACCTATGGGGCACTGACTAAAGCTGTGCCAAGGACCACTGTAACAATTACATAATATGGAAAAGTCTCTCCCTGGGTAAGTTTGCTGGCACAGAGGTAGTCAACGTAGTCACATAAAATTAGCCTCTCTTCTCCTTTATTTTTTATCCTTTTTGCTATTGATTGTCCTATACTTAGAACCCACTCGTCCTCATGGCTGACCGACACCACCGCCAAAATGGTTAAGGATGGTGTTCTGCTCTGAGGTTTGTCATTAACTTGTTGCATGGCTTTGGGCTACTGAATTAAGCTGTTTAGCCAGATTCTTCCTACCTGATTTAGACGCGACGTGTGCTAGCTCTCCCCAGGATGTTTCTGTTCCTCTAGCGGCTACACTGCAAACCCGGGTGAGGTTCCTCACTGAAGGATGTGAACTGAGTAGGATGGATCCAGACCTTTGAGCCTTAGGTTGTTTATCCATAAAAAGGACACTGAGTTACCTTCCTGAGGTGATGAGAAAAATTAATTACTGTTCTCCAGTCTCAGAGAATTTTCCATTAACAAATCTTGTACTTGGCTGCTGAATGTTTTTTCTTTGCTAGATAGTGATAGCGTGCTTTGTGGTTTTGCAGCAGACCAATTTTGTATTAGATTGCAGTCAATGATTCAAATAATTTTCTGATGAAATTAATATACTTAACAAAGCATGGACAGTTTTAACACCAAGCAGAGGTACTTAAACTACATCCAGATCATTTCCTTTTACAAAACCCCTGTCAAATCCACCCTCTTCCCGAGGAATTTCTGTCTTAGCAAGTGATATTCATCGCCAGCCACAGTAGTATGCTCTGCCCCAATCACTGGTATAGCGCTAAGCTCTCTCTACCTGAAAGACCCCTAATCCAAAGGTGAGACACACCAATAACAGCCTCAGACGTTTTCTTCTGCAAAGAAATAAATTGGTTTTATGTCTGTCCTTCGGCTGCCTTGGCTCAGCTTGGGTCCCTTGGGGTATATTGAGCTAGCGGGCTTGGGCAGTGAACTTCCTCCCTCCTGCCAGATTGAGGCAGCATCCAACAGTTTGCACAGCTCCGACTGCAAGATGGTCTTTTTTTATGTGGATGTAATGGATGAGGACTCAGGGGCAAACAGTTGACCATTTCATAACACAGACCCTGTGATATGCAAAGCTTTCATGGAATAAGGACTTATGCTTGATTTCAACTCTGCACTCCCTGTCTGTTCTAATATCCTTTCAAATTGTGTGACAGGGTTGAGAGACACGGCAAGAGGAAAGTGCGTTAAGAGGTTTACAATAGTTCTCTTTTTTCCAGGAGCAGCGTTAACAAGAAAAGACCATGTTCCTGGCACAGTCCCATAGTAGACATTAATCTCAGCCCTCTGGGAGGATAAGGGAATGAGACCCTTGAAGACTCAGTGTCTTTTCTGAGAATTACTTTTAATAGTCCAACTAAAATGACCAAACTGACCAAATCACGGACAAGTGCAAACCAGAAGTCTCCTATTTAAATTGTTATTTCTTGTTTTTTGCTTTCTCTATTAGAAAAAAAAAAGTTTTTGAATGCTCTCTTTCAGTTTAATCATCCTTGCATGTTTTTTCTATAGTGCTTGTGCAAGCGTTTATGAAACACTTGGCATTCTCTCTCCTAATTCGACCTAGTGGCAAGAGCTTACCAACATTTCTCAAGAGACTTTGGAGTTAAAAGCACCAAGACTTTCAGTGGAAATGCAAGCAATCATCATTTCTATATGCTGGCATTTTTTTCTCCATAGACCTGGAAAGCAATGTGATAATGAAAGGTTTATTTGTGATAGCTAGATGAACAAGCTGCAGTGGAATAGAGGGCAAATGTGTGGTTTCACTGTGTTCCTCAAGTTGCTTTTCTTTGTCTGAAGAAACTAACGCTTGTGTTGGTTTTGGTTACTTGGCACAGTTCTCATCTTGATATATCAGATTTTCTCATTCTCTTGGCTTTTTCCTATTTAATACATCTCTTTTGTTGATTAACACTGTGGATTCCCTTACCAAAAAATCCTCCAGCCAGGCAGCAGTTGGAATGAAAAGCTCAGGGCTCTGCCATTCAACCCGGATCGCAGGACTAGGAGAGGAAATAAGAGGATTTGCAGGTCCTGGTGTTTACCTCTTTTTCTGTATATATTTATTGTATTCACATCTAAAAGGAAAAAATCATGTTGTCTTGTTACTGGAAGGGTACACAACAGAAATCAGTTTAGAGGAAAATGCAGTTATGGAAAAATCAGCAAAAATATATTCACACAATATAGGCCATGGATTCTGTATAAGCTCAGAATTATATATAATCACCTGTCATATACATCCTTCTTTTTAGAATGATAAGATCTCTAAGTCACTTTAAGCCCACTTGTTTTAAAATCTCAGATTGGCTATTTACTTAATTATCCAAAATGGAAGAAGAGTCTCAGGCTTCATTTGTTAAGTGCAAATATTCAAATCAGCATGAACTGTGTGACATGCTGTGTGACAAGCCAACCTGTTACGCAGGTGATCATCAATGCCTGAATGCTTCAAGCAGGTAACTGTATTTGCAAGTACTTTGTGGCACATGTAAAAGCTGGTTAAATATTAAAATGTTATTTTTCCTCTAAGCAAAGAAAGTACATTGTGCAAGAGATATTAATAATTACTCATTGGTATTTATGGAGGGCTAATCTATTGTTATGAAGCCAAATAATATTTTCACATACTCAAATAGCTCAATGTTATTTCATTTTTAAATTGATATTGAAAGGGTTTTGCTCTGATGCTGATTTTGATTATTATGTGCTATAATACATGATGGGACTTACATGTAAGTAAATAGATGTGAATAGATGATATTGTTACTAGGAAACTCATCAATTGGTGATATGATTGAAAGATAAACCCAACAAATTAGTTTAAGTTGTTGGACAGATATGAGATCCTTGGGTTTTTATCCTTTCATTGTTTTAGTTTTGGTTTTATCATATTTCTTTTGCTTACGTGGCTTGCTAACTATGTAGTTTCTATAGCAACAGCCATTGACCGTTGAAATAATGAAAGCCACAGCAACTCTCCTGCCGTGAAATCCCTCATGCTGACAAGCACAACTCCTATTTTCTTTGTCCAGTGTTGCCCATTACTTAGACAACTGACTCATTTGTCATCTTACACGAGACATTTGCTAATTAGTTCTGAATTTGACTAATGTAGACAAGACATCTAGCCTTTAGTGTACCTGCAGACTAACATTCTAACAAGGACTTAAAGTAGGAATCCTTTCCGTGTGCCAGAAATATAATTTCTTAACTGTAGAAGGATTTCCAGTATGTATTTGCAATATTTAGAAGAAAGAACTACTTCAATTTTGAAAAACAAACCAAATCAAACAAATGTTAGTTTCCTTAACTTAATTCTAAAGTTTTTTTTTTAAGGCTATCTCCCTGAACTGCTGTATTTTATGGCTCTTGAATTTGGTTCCAAATCAGCAGCAAACAGGATCCATGCCTGGATGCTGGACCAGAGGGAAGGACATAGGGGGAGCAGGAAGCACTTTACTGTTGGAGGTGCCATCTTCCAGCTGAAATAAAGAACTAACCACTGATGGTAACTAAAGAGCCTGTAGCACTTTCTGTGTTAATCTAATGATGCTGGCAATTGTGCCATGCAAGTAATTGTATTTTTCCAAATTAAATTCTCCATATGGTTATACTATACAAAGCAGGAGTCACCTGTTAATGGCTTTCAGTCGGATGTATCTCTTCCTCTACTGAAGTGAAGCTTCCAGACTCCACGCTACCTGTAAAATGGAGGATGGAGACTACATACTCTGGAGTCCTGGTTAGGGAGTAAGCAAGCCCATGGAGGCTTCTGCCTTGCCCTGCTCTGGCTCACCCCAACCCTCTCCAGGCAGAGAAACAGAGAAATCTTTGGAGAGCAACTGTGGCCTTCTGCCTATGGGCCACTTCCCAAAACTTTTCCCTAGCTCTCCCATCTGTGTGGCTGCTAGCAGTATGAGTGCATTGGCATGATACTAAGAAGAGTGATAATGAATGGCTGTCTCTGATATGGAGTGACAATATCTTGCTTAGCTGCTTCTCTTAGAGTGGTATGCTTCCTTGCTGTGAACTACTCATTACGATATGCACTCTGGAGCTAGATGTAGCACTTACCTACATTTGTAAGACTTAATGCTGATGAACTGATTTCAAATGCTGGTGGAATTGTTAAGTTGAGCATTAATCAAAATCAAATCATGAGTCCTGGTAAATTGTAAAGACACTTGACATTTTTCAGTGAATCTTTCCCTTTTAGAAAGATTGGTTTGAAACCAATCCAGACACCACAAAAGTTATTTATTGTGTAATTTTGGATTTGCCTCAATAATGCAAAATATTACTTTTGGGGTTTTTATTTGATTGCTGGCATGATTTATCCCTTTTTAAAGTAGCAAAGTAAAGGAAAACGTAGGAACAGGACTAAAACCTAAATGAGTCAAATTACATTAACAGTTTAAATATTCATATAATGCTTTGACTGAACACAGTCTCTGATTTCATTTTGCAGAACAGCAATGCAAAAAGCAGTGCAGATGAGCAATACTGTCAGCCTGGTCAGCACAAAGCAGCATTGCTGAGAAGTATAAGTAGAGAGAGCATTACTGGAAGGTAACTCCGCTGGAGGAGATTAAGTTCTGTAGAAGGTTAATTGCTGTTCTCTGTAAGGCTACTCCAATTGAATATGTTTATTTTTTTTTTTCTGGTCATATGACTTGCATCTGTTTATAGAAAGGATAAAATACAAGCAGCAAAACAAATGTGGTGATATGTGAAAAGGCAATATTTTACCTGGTCATAGCTGGTTTAATAATTAGCTTTGGTTCATCTTCCAGCTGCGTTCATGAAACACATTGTTTGATTTGGCTTTTTTTTTAATCTGGGAGAGCTTTCACTGCAACTGGCCAGCTCCAAACTTTATAGGTTCAGCTCAGCAGTGGGCATAACCGATAAGGAACTGAGTCATACAGGGAAAAAACATAGAAAATTCTCTAATGGGGCAGCTCCTGCCTTGCATGGGACATCACAGGGCTTAGAATGAGTCTGGGAATAGCTGACCTTAATCTTTATTCCTGAGGTTAGCAGGCACTGCCAGACACTGCCTTAGATGTGTTGTAACCAGTGGTGTCCTGCAAGGTATCCTAGCTCCCACTAAGTTTGGGACCATATTCTTGCACTACTGCCTAGCACTAGGCACTGGGTGCAGACAGGTTTGAATGGGCCTGTTGTGATACCTGTGGGCTAAATGAGCCTAAATCCCCAAAGTGCCTTGGGGATGTTGAAATGTTTGTTGGGTTTCAAAAGGAAAATTCTGACCAGCTCCAATTTTTAAAGGGAAAACACAGGTAGTTTAGGCATGTGGTGTACTAGGAAGCAGTTATTTTCTGGTTTTTGGTCAGCTCACTGTTATTTAGTAATGGATTTGAATCCCTAAAGTCCACATAGGTCCTCAACTTCATGTGTTTAATCTAATAGCAGAAAAATCAGAAAAGTATTCTTGAGTGCATATGAGATCAGGTTAACACCTATAGAGATGTAAGGTTAGAGAAGGAAAGGCCAAAATCTGCTGTCATGCATTTGGTTGACAGAAATAACTTTATCTTCTTCTTTGAAGGTGCTCTGAATTGGTGTATCCAAACCAAGCATTTCACTCTATATCTTCAGGGTGAAACAACATCTTAAGATTTTTCCTGCTTGAATATCTCAAATTTTCTTTTAGCTTTAACAAGTTTAAAGATCTTTCTCTTTCTCCGTATGTCAGCAAAAGGTGTATCCACTACCTCTGTTATTGGGTAATATAGCTGGGATCTGAAGTTCTTTATCTGGATTCATGGAAAAGCCTTGTTTTTCAAATAATTTGTTGCCACCATCACAAACAATTTCAGATAAGCCTTTCACAAGAGAAAACCAGGGTCTTCAATAAACTGCTTAGTATTTCTTTAATGCAATTGATTTTTGAGTTAAAGCTTGGTAAGCTCTTAAGAATTTAAAACACATCAGGCGTTTAACATACAGATGTTCAAAATTCAACTTTGCACCAGCTTTCATCTGAAATAAACCAACAGAAGTAAGTAGGATTGCACAAGTGTAATTCACCAAAGACTGTGATCTAACTGGTTTGCTTTTCTTATCACCTCAAATACACTCCTTAGGTGAGTCAATCTCAAGTTTAGTGGTGAAAACTGACTAAATTTATTAGTAGCATGGATTCTTCTCTAGGTTTATGCCATAGTAACCAAAATCAGTTATGGTCTCTTCAATTTAATAATGTTGTATTTAGACAGAAGATTGTTCAGTTGAGTATTTTGAAATAAAAGTCAGTTACTGTGCAGATTCTGTTTAATCAATTTCATGGCTCAGATACATTCTCCTTAGCTAATGGGTATCAACTTAATTGCTGCATGGAAATGTTCCTCTGCTGTACTGTTCTTGCCATGATGGTATGCTGTTTTCAGCAATCATCCCTCAGGAGTAGGTTGATGCTAATTTAGATATTTAAATTCATTCATAACTAGCTGACCGTTTACTAGGGCATGATAATCAAGAATTTAATTTGGTTTTTTTCAGATGAGCTTGTCAAATCTGTTTATTGCATAGTACAATTTTATGGGCATAAATGTCTAAATTTACAAATTACCTACATTGATAGAACTTTGAGCCAAAAAATACCCAGAATATTTTGGATAGTCAGCCTTGATGGATATAGTCTGGCAAATCTTTTACTGGAGGAAAAAACCCCAGCATAGTGTTTAGTGTGGCATTGTTATATCACTGTTACATTCATTTTTAGTTCAGTTTCAAAATAAGTAATAATCATTTGGAACTTTTGATAATAAAAAACTAAGATGAACTTTGTCTTTAAGTTCATGCCTTTCCTTTTCATAGAATAATGTAATCTATTGAATATAACATTACCTACTGAACCTTTAAAGTTGTATTTTCACTGAAACAAGTCTGCATTGAATCTACAGCAGTTCTGATGCATCTGAAAGCATTCAAAAAGCTGTAGTATATTAAGTCAATACATGGAACTGCTTCAAAAGTGTTCAGAATCCTTTCTTATGTGATGCTTATATGTTCTCAATATGTAAGGATGATTCTCTCTTCTTATTAGACATGTTTATCTTACAGTGGAAAGAGCTGCCAGAGAAGACACTGAACACAGAGGCAGCCCGGGTGATTCACACAGACTGGGCACTCAACTTTCTCAGGGATGAATCTAAGTGATACAAACTACATGCTATAAAACGAACACACAAACAAGATTATCTCTTGGCTGTATTTTCGACATGGAGGGAAGGTAACTGTAGTTTTGTTTTCTTCTTCCAAACAGAATGAATGCTTTCATACCAATCCGGAGCCAGGATGGCAGGAAAAAAAGTAAGAGGAGAGGTCTGTTAGTAAAACCCATAGCCCAAAAAGCAGAGCCCTTGTGCTCCACTCCTGGTTTTATCTCACACCGTAGCCAAGTCGCATCATTTCTCTCACATCTCTGTTTTCCTTCCCTTTCCATAAAATGTGGGTAGCAACGCTATCCTGCAGTAAACCACAGATATGTAAGAGTGCATTAAGCTTCTTGTATGACAGTTCTCATGCAAGTGCTAAATATTCTGTTATGTAATATGGATGTTCTTGCATGTGGTTGTCTTTTGATGTTAAGGAAAGACTGAAGCAGTTTAAATACAGCACAGATTTATGGATGGGTGATACAGAGACAAACAATGAGGCAGTCCATCTGCTGCCCTCAGTGAAAACATTTTCCATTTCAGGGAATTTATATTTTAGTACAGAGAGTTTCCACACCGTATAAGATTTTCTGTAATTTCATAAGACAAATCGGATCCAAAAGTAAATGGTCTGCATTTCCATCCATAAAATTGTTTCTAGATTATGGACAAGACAACTAGTTCAATGACACTGGTAGAAGACAAAGAGGCTCTTGAGAGATCTAAGTAGTCCATTCACCAGTACTCTCTGGCCCATACCCAGCTATGAACTGGCTTCCCTCTTGTCAGATTTTTATGACAACCAATTAAATCAATATGACTGTCGAGACATATGGCAACAATAACGCTCTGAGTTTCTGCCCATTACCACTCCAGCAGGAAACCAAGAACACACAGTATTTGTTATTGCTTATTGCAGGGATTCACTGAAGAATATCTCCTTCTTAAATAATACATTCACTCTGACTGTGTCACAGGCAATCAATACCGTGGATGCTATCTGTGGAGCTGCTAACATATCAGTGTGCAGAAGGAGTTCTCCTGCTTTTCTGCTGTCTGAAGCCACATTCAGAAAATGTTGCTGGAATCTTAATGATCAACTATTCTTGCCAAGATATATTTTAAAATATTAGATATTAATCTTCCTACAGAGAACCCTGTGAGACAAGCCTACACTAATGTGCATTTCTGGGGTTTCTGCTTCATGGATGACTAGACATTTCAGTGGTGCAGACTGTGGTGAGAATTCACTAAACAGAACTTCTTTCAGTGAGCACATTAGAGCCATGATTTGTAGCCTTTATCAGCCATGAATTTATTTTGGAAAATATGCATTTTGCTCCTTGTACTTCTAGGTCCTGACAGATTTTTCTTCAGATGATGCCATGTTGGTAGACCTCAACAGGGAATTTTACCGCAAGGCTGTTTCATTGAAAGGTTTGACTCTCAAATTTCCATTTCTGCTTGGTTCAGTGCATAAAATGGACATGGTCCAAAGTCTCTGGGTTTTCTGATTAGTCATTCTTAAGTAGGGCTAATGACCAAAGAGACTGCCTGGGGATTCCCTCCCGCCTCTTTCATTTGGCAGGAGTTGTTTTGTTGCTGTGTTGGGGGGAGAGAGGTCTATTTTTTACTGTAACTGTGATTTATATGATATACTGCATATGCTCCCAAGGCCGAACAAGCGTGGACGTATTTAAGAGGAAGAAAACCCATGGGACTGCACTGCATATGATGACCGTGAAGTTGAGACATGGGAAATGCGGTGATATTAGATCCACTGTGGTTGAGTGACTGCTGATACCTTAGCTGCTTAGCTTCAATATCTGTATACTAATTTTAGAATAATAAGTAGATATCCAAAGAAACATAACAGCTCTCCTGTGCCAATGACTGACAGGGCCTTTTTGATGTTCCTTATAATTCTTAAGTTGTTATTAATCTCAACCACATAGAGGCATAAATTTGTGCATTAGTGTGTGATTACAATCTCCCTTGTATATGTAATCACAAATGGATTTAATTTAGAAAATACACACTTTAAAACTACTATATAGTAGATCTATATTATGGGCAAGGAACACGCAGATTTATAATTTTGAAATTAGTTTTTCAGATAACTTTTAATGTTTCACTACAATTTAAGTGTGATGTCTTTCAAGTTGAAACTCAAAGTGTTCAAGAAGATGTAGATGTTTATACATTTCACTTAAATGTTATTGCAGTAACCTAATGGTTATTACATCAGATGAATCTATGAGAAGAAATAAGGGAATTTTTTAAAGAGTTTATGAGAAAGTTTGTGACTGCATTAAAAAGCCATGCTTATTTCCTTCTTATTTTTTTTTTTAAATTCAAATAACCCCCCTCCCCCAAGATATTAAAGTTCAGTACCAAATGAATTCTAAAGTTTTGGCTTGGTTGCTTCCTTTGACTTTTGTGGGAGTTCATGTGATTAGGAATGAACAAAACCTTTTGGATAGAGCCAGCCATTGATGCTTTTAATGGATGTCAGGTGTCAGCTTCCTTCAAGGCTTACTCTACTGATGAGAATAGAATTATAGAATAGATTATTTTTCAACATAAAAAAAAGACGATATCTTCTGATCCAAAATAAAAACCTGCAGATTAGGCTATAAGCACACTTAAAAGGTGAGATAAAACTGGCAAAATCAACTTGGCTTTGGGCTTCTGCGTAATGCTGGCACCTAAACCATTGAAGTGATTTAGAGAGATTATCCCCAGCATTATATAGCACTAGAGGCACCTGCAGCATTCTAGATATCTTCCTGGTGGTCTTGAAATATTGCTAGATATTTTAAATTCACATCTTGTACATATGCATGAATGCTTTGACTTGAGTAACTGGGTGGCAAAATTCTCCCTCAATTTCATCATTATCCAGCTGGAAACCAGAAAAAACCTATGACTACCTTAGCCCTGAGAAACACCATACTCTATCCTGGTAACACTGACTCTAGCATAGAGAGCACAAACCCCATTTTGGTTACAAAAGACTAACAACAAAGGGAACATTGCTGAAAGAGAAAGGGAGAGGTTTAAAGTGTGGATCTGTTTTTATATAATGACCCAGTGTTTTTATATAATGACCTAGCAAGGCAGAAACTGAGGGTCAGTTCCCTTCATAACCTGAGAACATAAAAATTTCTTACATCCTCCACTTGCCAAGTATGTGCTGCACTCAATCCAGACAGTGTTTCAGAGGCATCTTCCTCTCATCTGATTGACACCGGCCACCATAGAGTGCATCAGTCATGGATTTAGAAGAGGAACAAGCCAGGAGGGACAAGACTTGTAACTGCTCGTGGTGAGATGGCCAGGATGTTCAGACAGACAGGACTGTCCTAGTCCTGATTTGAACTCTGAGCATTGTTTATGTAGGGAGCAATTGATTAAAACATAAATTCTACTTAATTTCAAATTAGTTCCATATACCCAAGATAGGTCTAGATTTTGAGAACAGAGTACTTCTGCACAAGTCCAGAAGCAGAGGTGAAGGAAGGCACGTCAGAAGTTTTTTAAGACATATTCTGCGTCATTGCTCTTAAGAAGGTGGTGAAACTGGTTTATGTACCTTTGGGCTTTCTTGAGCTGTTTTTCTTGGACTAGGCACCACAGTAGCACCTAACTGAGTCTAGCAACTCTGAAGCCTGTCTTTGTCAATGTCAAAATCTAAGTTGAATGTCTGATGTGGACATTTTGGACTTTCCTACAACATTTAGTTAATCTGTTTTCTGAGGGTATGCCACTCACTCATTCCCTTCAGTCTGCTAACATGATTAATTAGAGTGTTCTGGTAGCTGATTTAAAGTGTTTGGATGATAGTTTTAAAACAGGGTGTTATTTTGTAAACTTATTATTTTCTATTATTACAAAAGAATATTTAAAAGTTATTTTAAAGGACATTAATGCTTTTAAAATATTGTGGATAAGAAGCACAGAAGGAATTAGTTCTACACATTCTACTGATTTCTTTCATGACATTGAAAAGATAGAAATTTTCATAGCTATTTAGATGGATATTTTTAGTCGGTAAAGCACAGATTTCTTTTTAGGAAGTTCTTTCTTACAGAAAATGTTTTCAAATATGCATTTCAAAAGCAGCACATGTAAAACAACAGTACAGTGCTTTATATTAACACTTCTGCATCTTTAATTTTTACCTCTATCAGGTCACATGAAGGGAAGGTTTTGTGTTTGAAATCATCATTTCTCTGAACCTCCTTGACATTCTAGAGACATCAGCCTCCCCTGGAGTACATCTCTGATAGTCCGCCTAATTCCTTTGTTTCACAAGGGAACTGAGTTGAGCACGGCTTGGTGATTTTTTTGTTCTTGAAGTACTACAAAGAAATAGATAATGATCGCATGCAGCGTTCTATACTGAATGTTGGTGGCTACTCAGATCAAAGCAGGCAATTGCTTTCTTATCCACTGCTTTAGAAAAACACTCATCTAAATGGTTTGGGGGAAAAAGGGCATTTTCATAGCTTCTTGCTACACATGCATGCCTTGTTGTATTTGACCAAGCTTAATGTTGTTGTCAGTTTTCATAGGTGAATGAGAAAAATAAATATTTCCACTTATGCTTATGCTTCTAACATAATATTTATATTATTTAATTAAATTTGTCATTCCAGTCTCATTACCAGTGTCATTCCACCATGAAAATGCTAGCATACTGATTTTCTTTTTTTCTGCATTGTTTCCCAACGTGTCATCTTGCAGTGTGTAGCCAATCAGCCTTTGTTTTCACAGAGATAAGCATCTTCATTGCCACTGTAGAACTTCAGAATGGCTGGCATCAGCTCTGAAGAGATAACCAAGAACAACGCAAACTCAAGTAATGATAAAATATATGGCTAAATCTATTATGCTAAAATCTTATTCCTGCTATCTTAGAGTGGCTCTCATTTTCATCAAAAATGTACTTCAGTACTTCAAAGAAGATAGTGCCAGGTACTTGCCAGGAAGCCAAGAAAACCCTCTCCCAGTTAGGTGTTGTTAAAGGAGTGCATTGGGTGGATCCATATGAAAAGCATCATCTTTAGATGTTGGATCTTTATTTCTACCAATTCAGTCTCTTTCTTGGAAATTATTATGGTAGAAGGCCACATATCTAATATTTGATTTTCATCTTCTCTAACTTAAAATGTATACAGTGTAGAGCCTAGTGAGGTGCACCTAAAAGTACAGACCTAGCTAGAGAACAAAGCAGCTGTTCACAATATGTCACAAGAAGGCAAAACCAAACTGATTTATGTCTCTCTCCCCAGTTACAGGAAACGCGCTATTATTTGTTGTTCATGCCTGTATCATTTCCCTAAAAAGATACAATATGAAGTGTACACTTCTAAAATTTTTTTCCCCAATGGGGAAAAAAAGGGCTCATAAGAGCATAGAATGCTGTCCAAATTAAGCTGCTAAGCATGGGGGTACGAAGCATAATTTGAAAAAAACCCCAATAACAATGAAACCTTTCTTTTCCAGTGCCTTAGCAATGATTTCATTTGACTAGTTCCAATAACTAGGACATGACTGGCTGACGAAGGAGGAAAAGATGGAGAGCTGCTACTGCCATAAGCACACTCTTATGGTTAATTCACGGTATTTTTGCCAGATGCCTACAAGAGTTTCATCTCAAAGTGAAAAATATTAACAGTCACTTCCTACTTTTTGATCCTTGTTTCAGAGAGTTGTTCAGCAGCAAAATATAGTTAACAAAAAGTGTAATTAAGTGATTAGTTTTTGATTGATAAAAAAGTGATTAGTTGTTGATTGAGAGATTCTGGCGGAAAACTCACCTCATTAACATGTGGCTCAGAGGTTGGTACCATCAGTGGAATTTTGGTTTTTTTAATCATGGGGAGGTTTACATGGCACCGGGCCTACTGGCGACAGATGGAGTTCAGCTATCTCAAAAGGGGAAAAGGATTCTTGCTCATGAGTTGGCAGGACTCATCAAGAGGGCTTTAAAATAGGTTTGAAGGGGGAAAGGGATATAACCAGGCTCACTAGAGAGGAGCCTAGGGGTAGCATGCCAATGTTGGGGCTGAAATCAATAGCCCAGCTCAAGTGCATCTACACCAATGCATGCAGCATGGGCAACAAACAGGAGGAGCTGGAAGCCATTGTGCAGCAGGATAGCTATGACTTAGTCACCATCACGGAAACATGGTGGGGTGACTCTCATGACTGGAGTGCTGCAATGGGTGGCTGTAAGCTCTTCAGAAGGGATAGGCAAGGAAAGAGAGGTGATGGGGTGGTTCTGTGTGTTAGGGAGTGTTTTGATTGTACAGAGCTCAATGATTGTGATGATAAGGTTGAGTACTTATGGATAAGTATTAGGGGGAAGGCCAACAAGGCACATATCCTGCTGCAACTCTGTTACAGACCACCCAACCAGGATGAAGAAGTAGATAAAGCATTCTACAAGCACCTGGCAGAAGTCTTACAATCGCTAGCTCTTGTTCTCGTGGGGGACTTCAACTTACTGGATGTTTGCTGGAAATACAACACAGCAGAAAAGAAACAGTCTAGGAGGTTCCTGTAGTGTGTGGAATATAACTTCCTGACACAGCTGGTAAGTGATCCTATCAGGGAGGTGCCTCGCTTGACCTGCTGTTTACAAACAGGTAAGACTGGTGGGAGATGTGGTGGTTGGAGGCCATCTTGGCCTTAGTGACCATGAAATGATAAGAGTTCTTGATTCTTGGCAAAGTAAGGAGAGGGGTCAGCAAAACCACTACCATAGACTTCCAGAGGGCAGACTTTGGCCTGTTCAGGGCACTGGTTGAGAGAACCTTGGGAGAGTCTTGAAGGGTAAACGGGTCCAGGAAGGCTAGGCATTCTTCAAGAAGGAAGTCTTAAAGGCACAGGAGCAGGCTGTACCCATGTGCCATAATATGAACCAGTGGGGAAGATGATTGGCCTGGCTGAACAGGGAGCTTTTTCTGGGACTCGGGGAAAAAAAGGAGAGTTTACCACTTTTGGAAGAAGGGGCACGCAACTCAAGAAGAGTACAGGGAGCTTATCAGGTCATGCAGAGATAAAATTAGAAAGCTAAAAGCCCAGCCAGAGCTCAATCTGGCCACTGTTGTAAAACATAACAAAAAATGTTTTTACAAATACATTAACAACAAAAAGAGAGCCAGGGAGAATCTCCATCCTTTATTGGATGCAGGGGGGAATACTGCCACCAAGGATGAGGAAAAGGCTGAGATACTTAATGCCTTCTTTGCCTCCAACTTTAATAGTCAGACCAGTTATCCACAGGGTATTCAGCCCCCTGAGCTGGAAGACAGGGATGGAGAGCAGAATAAACCCCCCATACTCCAGGAGGAAGCAGTTAACAACCTGCTGAGCCACCTGGACACTCACAAGTCTATGGGGCCAAATGGCATCCACCCAAGAGTATGGAGAGAGCTGGCGGAGAAGCTTGCCAACCTGCTCTCCATCAGCAGTCCTGGTTAATAGGGGAGGTCCCAGATGACTGGAGGCTTGCCAATGTGATGACCATCTGCAAGAAGGGCCGGAAGGAGGATCCAGAGAACTACAGGCCTGTCAGCCTGACCTCAGTACAGGGGAAGATTATGGAGCGGTTCTTTTCTCTCCCCAGGCATGTACGAGACAATCAGGGAATCAGGCTCAGCCAGCATGGGTTCATGAAAGGTAGGTCCTGCTTGACCAATTTGATCTCCTTCTCTGACAAGGTGACCTGCCTAGTAGATGAGGGAAAGGCTGTGGATATTACCTACCTGGACTTTAGTAAAGTTTTTGACACTGTCACCCAGAGCATTCTCCTAGAGAAGCTGGTGGTTCATGGCTTAGACAGGTGTGCTCTTCACTGGGTAAAAAACTGGCTGAATGGCTGAGCCCAGAGAGTTGTAGTCAATGGAGCTAAATCCAGTTGGCAGCCAGTAACAAGCGGTGTTCCCCAGGGCTCAGTTATGGGGCAAGTCTTGTTTAATATCTTTATCAATGATCTGGATGAGGGGTTGAGTGTGCCCTTAGTAAATTTGCAGATGACACCAAATTGGGTAGGAATGTTGATCTGCTCGAGGGTAGGCAGGCTCTACAGAGGGACCTAGACAGGCTGGATCGATGGGCTGAGGCCAACTGTATGAGGTTTAACAAGGCCAGTGCCAGGTCCTGCACTTGGGTCACAACAACCCCATGCAATGCTACAGGCTTGGGGAAGAGTGGCTGGAAAGTTGCCTGGCAGAGAGAGACCTGGGGGTGCTGGTTGACAGCTGGCTGAATATGAGCCAGCAGTGTGCCCAGGTGGCCAAGAAGCCAGAAGCATCCTGGCTTGTATCAGGAATAGTGTGGCCAGCAGGAGTAGGAAAGTGATCATGCCCCTGTACTTGGCACTGGTGAGGCCGCACCTCGAATACTGTGTTCAGTTCTGGGCCCCTCACTAAAAGAAGGACATTGAGACACTGGAGCATGTCCAGAGAAGGGCAATGAAGGTGGTCTGGAGCACAGGTCTTATGAGGAGTGGCTGAGGGAACTGGGGAAAAGCAGGCTCAGGAGAGACCTTATCGCTGTCTACACAACTACCTGAAAGGAGTGGCTAATGAGGTGGGTGTTGGTCTCTTTTCCCAAGTAACAAGCAATAGGACAAGAGGAAGCGGCCTCAAGCTGTGCCAGGGGAGGTTTCAACTGGATATTAGGAAAAATTTCTTTACTGAAAGATTGGTCAAGCATTGGAACAGGCTGCCCAGAGAGGTGATGGAGTCACCATCACTGGAGGTGTTCAAAAAACATGTAGATGTGGCACTTTGGGACACAGTTCAGTAGACATGGTGGTGTTGGGTTGATGGTTGGACTTGATGATCTTGGAGGTCTTTTCCAACCTTAATGATTCTATGATTCTATCACTCTATGATTCCATGATGGTCGATGAGGAAAATATTGGGGGAAAAAACTTAGAATTCTTTCATTTTAGGTTTTGAGAAAGGTGTGGAATTAGGACTTAGAAACTCTTCTCTATCCAGACTATTAAATCCCTCCCATTTTTGCCCCCAACATGTAGATCATGTTCTGTATTTCGCACAATAAATCTTGTAAGTACAAGGAACATGGAGTCTTTTTTTGCAGCTAGTCAGAAGGGCCTGATTACACCTCCAGAGATAACTCAAGAACAAATATGTAATTTTGAAGACCTAAATAGATACTGACTTGAGATGTGCAATAATGCAGGGACATGATGTGATATAGAATTTGAACATTGCCTCCTTTCTTTGAGAGATGCCTATTAGAAAAATTTTTTTTAAGAAGAAAAAGCTTATAATTCTAAAAAATGGTAAATAACTGTTTAAACGACAAACCAAGCTGAGTAGTCCAATTATACATTAGACACCAATTTTTCAATTAAATTGTAAGTTCAATAGGATGGCTGCTCACATTTAGTGTCATATCTGTCTGATTTGACAGCAACTTTTAGTTGCTTGCAAAATCGGAGTATTTGTGTAAACTTAATTGGTTATGCAGACAGCCAATCATTAGATGATTTAGCTGAAGGTAGAGTTGCAGCACTAGATTGCTGTCTCCATTAGAAAACACGATACTTTTAGGAACTTTGTCATAAAGAGTTAAATCCTCAATTTTGCAGGCTACTGGCTTGACTCTTGTCTCATCCAAGCAGTTCTTACACACTTGGGCTGAGCTCAAATAGCATGTATACTGCTCTAAGTCCATTGACTTAGTGGATTTTCTTCTGGTTTAAGGTTGCATAAGAAAGATGCAAATCAGCTGGATGGCTCTGCCTGTGCAGCCAAGGATATCCCACCCAGGGAGCAATCCCTTGCCTCTGAACCAGATGATGTAAGGTGGCTCCTAACTGTCTTTTCTTGAGCAGAGCGAGTAACATACTGAGCACATGGCCTACACTATCCTCTGGGCCTGCTGTGGTGCTCCCGTAGGTTCAGATGCTATTTTTGGGGTGTGTGTCTTTTTCAACACAAATGCCTTGAACAATATGAGGAGTGCCACAGCCACCAGACCAGTGTTTTCGCAGCATGAAGCTGTGAAGGTAGGTGTTTGAGAAGGTGAGCCTTGTCCAGGTTGAAGGTGGATGTTGCCCATACTCAGTTCAGTCTTCTTATAGTCTTTTCAGGAATGAATGTCAGGGTTAAACCATCCTGGGAAGTGTGCGCAGCTTGATCCTGGATGAATTGTCTGGATCACTCTGAAAGAAAGCCTGAGAATAAGCATAGGCAGTGAGACAATAAGAGAGTGAAACACAGAGGCGAAACACAGACATAAAGTATTTGTCAGTGGAGTCTGACCCTGTAAGATTTACTAATGGTAAGAGCAAGGTCTTGTCATGTAAATGAAAGTCCTCTTACATAAGGTCCAGCCTCATCAGTAAAGATTTGTACAGCTGGTTATTAAGAGGATTACATCAAAATATAATGGAAACTTGCAAAATACAGAATCAGAAGATGCACATATTTTCATTTGACATCAAAAAAGTCTGCCAAACAGATATTTTTGTAATGCATAATTATGAGTAATTCCAAAGAAAAATTCTGAAAAGATATCGCCAATGTTTCTAGCTGAACTTGTTTTTTCCCCAGGCAAGCAACCAGATTTTGGTAATGGTTTTAAATTGCATGCTTACATGTTACAAATGCTTTTAAAGATTTTAAATCTGTACCTGGTTTATATTCAGATTGTGTCTCTCTGTAATTTAAATCTGGTACGGTAATGAGGAAAATAGTAACCACAATAATCAAAACAAGATCATGGAACAAAAGTGATTAAAGTGAAAATGCAACCTAGCTATATAAAATAGTGCTAATAGTAATAGCTGAAGCAAGGATATTTAAGATCTAAGGATCTTGCATTCTTTTTTTATGATCTAATAGAAGCTACTATTACAGCACTATTGTTTGCTATAAGGCCTCTGACTAAATGGAAAAATGTTCTTTACAAAGAACTTTCTGTAGAGACTTAATAAGCTGTTTTAGTTGAAAAGACATCTGATAGAAGTTACAAAATTCTTGCGATAAGTAAAAGTTACCTCTTCTAAAAACCCTCTCTCCTCTCTTCTCTCTCACTCTTTTCCTTCCTGAGTAACTGTAAATCCACTATGGTCACATTCGTATACTGCACGATAAGCAACTGGGAACTGTTATAAGTTAAAGAACTAGTATTTGGCACTTATGCGTGTAACTGAAATACTGTTTCTTCCTGCATAATTCTGGTGTGCTTTTCATCAGCAAGAATCTGTGTCTGTAGTGTGAAATTCCATTAGCTGATACTGGAATCGCCTTAATGCAATAGCAGCAATATGAAAAGGCTCATGTCTAATTCATTGCAGTACCCTCAAGCCTCCCCCCACCCCAGTGTATGAAGGCATGATCCTCCTGTAAAAGAATGCTGCGTAGGCCTCCCTCCAGAATACGGCTCTCTGAGATGAAATATGGGACAAGTTCATTTTTTTGTAGACTTCAGGTACCCCTGACCTCTTGATCTTTTGTATGTCTCTATTTTTTTGGCTTGACAGACCACATGCCAACGTGCAGCCCAGAATTCCTCACCCGTGTGATTTATTGTTTACAGCTGGTCGAGTATTTCAGACATGGCAGCTGCTTTTCAGATGTCCTCAAATTAGAATGAAAGTCTTAGATAGAGGTCTTAATGCAAACCTGCGTGTTTGCAGAAAGAAAGGGGAAAAGCTGATGAAAAAATAATCTGAATTCTGCTCTAAAAGCTCTCAATTGATCCTAGCCTTGAGGGCAAAGGAAAATGTTTGGTTTCTTTTGTAAGCTCATTAGGTGTGGGAGACCCTATTTGGCATTTGCTATTGACCAGGCCTGAGCGAAAAGTGATCACTGGCAGGATGCTCAATAAGAGATCAATAACAAGCGTGTGATTGGATTAGCTACTTGATCAATGCTTTGTGCTAATATATTAACAAGCAAATTACCAGGCAGCCCATAAGAGGAGAGTGCTGACTATAATTGTATTACAAACTATCGTGATCTAATGACCCTTGAAGTGCAAAAGGTTATTTATACAGTCAAAAGGCCTAAAAGTACTTTGAGTGATGCTGCATTATTTCAGAAAGAAAATCTTTCCCTCAATTAGCTAGCATTCAATCATGTGGTTAAAAGAGGTACACGTATTTTGCATTCTTCCAAATTTTTCAGACCAGTTTTAGCCATGCTGGTGGGATAGAAAGGGGAGAATGAGTGTCAGTATTTCAGTGTGCAACTAAAGGTGGCAACAATTCGACAAGAGCTGGGAAATAACTGGAGAGAGTGGGGAAGGAGGTGACTCTTGGGGGGACGGGAGACCATTACAGAGCAGCACCAGGGACTGAGTGGAAAGACAGCCATGCAGCTGAAGGAATTGCTTAAAGGCACCTAAGTCTGCAGATAGGGCTGTGCAAACATGTAAATTTAAATCTGAAAATTCTGCATGAAATTTGGAAGATGTAAGGTATTGTAAAACTTTCTATAGACTCTATGTTGATTTAATTTGTCTACCATGACACCAGAATAAGGTATCTATTGCTTGGAGTTACGTTGCCTGGATTCGTACACATGAACTGCATCTTTTAGGTTTCTGTAAAGAACAGTTAAGTGTGCTTAAAAGCAAGAGCACTGTGGGTCTTGAGACAAGGGGACAAGCTTGTCTTCTCAATTTGGTCCTCACAGTTAAATGGAAAATTAAGAAAAACTATTTTAAAAAATACCCCAGTTCTATTCACTTTCTAGTCAGTTCTCAACTTTTCATTTTATAGTGCAAACCCCCAACTGGTTTCATTCCTATTCTTTATAGATATTACCCTGATATACAGCAGGAACAAGGCAGGTAAGCACAAAAGTGCTCAAAAAAAAAAAGTAGTCGTGAAGACCTAGACTTCATATTCATCTGGACAGATGTTTTAGTTGCAATTTCAGATTTCCAAGGCTTTGCCATTGCCCTCTCCCTTCCCCTTTGACTTTCCTCCCTTCCGAGGGGAGGCTGAAAGGATGGCAGTGTGATGTTAGTTGGGGGTGGGTGGGGGGTTCTGCTGTGGTGCAGGGGCCGAGGGGAGCATCAGCTACGGCCGCCAGTGAGGGGCAAGGCCTAGGCTGGGCCCCCCATGGTGCACAGGGTCCCTGCCTGGGCTGAGAGCGGCCGGCCACAGCTGACAAAACAAGCTGCCAGGCTGCTACCCTCGGGGTCCCGCTTGGCGGAAGAGGAAGCGCTGTCAATCAGTGCACACACACGTACAGTAGGAAACATGATCGCCAGTGGAGCTGCTTCAGGTTTTGATGGGTGCTTGTCAATCGTTTCTGACTTCTCAGGAAAGTAAGGGTGTTCCGCCTAGCATGGACTTGGTTCTCCAGGCAGGCGGGTTCTCCGTGTGTGCGTGCAGATAAAAGGAGCATGTTTGCCCATTTCACTTCACTCTGTGTCTTCTTTTCTTTTTTTATTTTATAGGAGCTTCCCACAGATGCCCGATGATGAAACGGAGTTCTATGATGATGATGGCGTCAAGCCATGTGCAATTCATTTGACTTCTCCTTCCTTTTCCATTTAAAATTCCAAAGTGACTGTCTGAAAGTGAATGTTTTCACAGCAACCAACACCTTTACAAATGACTTCAAAGTAATCTGTTTCCTTTCCAAAGCCACATGGTAGGCCTTGAAAAAATACCTGCAGTCGTTATTTTAAAGCAGGTTGGGAGGAATTCAAAATTATATGCATCTTCTTATTTCAGCTACAGGTCTTACTTATTTACCTTAAAAATGTATAGGCCCAGGCAACACAATAAAACGAATTGTATTTGGCACAATACCTCAGTTGATGGGTCTTCAAGTCATAAGGTCACTTAGCATAATTTCAGCACATACATTATACTCTATGCCTCCATGAGGAAATTACTCAAAGGAACATATTGCCATCCATCCTCCCAAGCAACACATCCAAAATGATGCTTTCCAATTTTAGACTTCAGTTTGAAGCTGAGGGTAGCAAAGAAGTTAAAGAAAGGGAGTAATTTCAAAACAACATTGGGCCACTGAAGCAACTATCATTTTTACTTTAATTCCTTATCACTCCGTAGGTCAAAAAGTTATAAACACTCCTATCACCTGCAGTGTGAGGGCAAAGGAGTGGTCCAAAACAGCTTGTAGTTTAGCTTGTCCCTGTCCATACTAAACTTAGGGTCTAAAACTCCTTGGGGGACTTTTTTATTAAGAAATAGCTATATGTCCTTTAAATTACTATTTTTTGTGCATTTTCTCATACTCATTTTGATTATTACACTTGATAAAATCAATTACTTCTCAGATTTTGAGTTTTCCAAAGGGTTTTGCCAAGTTATTATAGACTAAGAAGTCTGATAATTGGAATGCTGTTCAATTTATGCAGCTTGAATATCCTAGCAGCTTAAAATAAACATTAACTTTTTTCCCTCTAGAAAATCCTCCCTTCCAGTCTTCACAGGCAACAAGTTCCCCTCCAAAAATAACAGTGATAAGGAAAATTGTATGTCCTGACTAAGACAAGTTCTGCCAAGATTGGATTGAGAGCATTTTTAATGACAATTTATAAATCATTGCCAACTGTAGACTGATACTATTATGTCACAACCTGCAATATAAAACAAAACCACAAAGTGGAGTTAATCATTACATCTCTTCAGCAGAGAATAATGCTTCTTTACTAAACAGTAAAATCCCATTTAATTCTTAAGCTTCCGTAACTCATCCACAGGTTTATCAAATGCTTAAAAGGAGCTGTTAGAGAAAATCCTATGTCTTAGCAAAGTTTCATAAAGCTATTAGCTCTTCCTGTGAAGCTGTAAGTTAATACTGCTCTCCCTTGCACACAGTATGTGGTTAATTGTACTTCGAGGAATAACTGCTAGTGATGTGTCTTCCTAGAAGAACCAGTTGCACAGGGTGAACCCCACCTTCTCCAGTGACAGCCATCTGATGAAATCCTAAGAGAAAAAGTACCGCCCCTACTCTGTGCCTTGTGATGGCTGGTTGGTGAGTCTCAGCTGGGAGAGAGCAGAGCGGGCAGCTGAATGTGAGAAAGAGAGGGAGAGAGAGAAAAAAAAAAGATAGTTTCTTAACTGTAGGCCAGGCTGGGAGGATTAATACTATACTTCTAGGCCATTTCAGTGATGCCACTAAATGGATAAGTTAAAAGAGAAATTGAATTGGGACCTTCTGACTGGTTTATACATTTACTTACATGGTGACAGCCTTTGAAGCATGATCTCTTATGCTTCAGGCAACCATCTAAATAAAACAGCAGGGTCCCAAGCACATACTTTTCAAACCCATAACCCCACGCTAGCATCATGACATTGGCCTGTATTTAGAGTGATAATAACTGTGTGTCTCAGGATGGGCGTATCTTTTCTCTTCTAAGAGCAGAAACAGCCTGCGCCCTGGCAAACCGTGGGAGCAGTTCTGTCCTCTTCTGATGGGAAAGGAAAAGATTCATATCCTATTTATCTCAACACCTTAGATGATGCCATTTAGAGCCTTCTTCCTTTCTCCACCTGACACCATGTCATTTCTCACTGCAATGGTATTACTTTCTGGGCTACAGAAGAAATCAGTCTTGAGAATAAAATCCTACTGAGCTGCAAGAGATAGCTTCCTTCTCATAGAGTTTCTTTCTAGGATTGCTTCAAAACCCAGACAGGCATCCCTGCATTGGTTATAGTTGACTTGAATTTCAACCCTTCCTTAAAAAATGTAGGGAGTGAGAAGATGAAATTTCTTTTGAAATGAAAACTGAGATTGAGACATAACCATATGAAGCCAGGAATTTAGACTGTATGCGAGGCATAAAGTACCTATGCTTTAATCAGCCCTATCGCTAAGCCCGTTTTATGACCATTTCATCCTTGTTCTTTGATGAAACCATTTCAGGGTTTCATTCACATTAAGTCTTGATTTACACTTACTGGAGTTAACCATTGGCACTGAGAAACAGTAATGCTGTACCTGAACAAGAATGGGTAGTTCTTTACACATGTTGGTAGCTTGCTTTTGTTGTTGATAGCTTTGCTTCCTGAAAAGGGGAGATGACAGAGTCAATGTTTCCACACCCTTTTCTTCCCACATGAAAGCAATACGGCCTTCTCCAAAGACAAGACAGTTTGATCATCTGGCAGCATGGTAACTCTGCTGCTTTGAGAGGTGTGCTCCACCTGGGACCCTTCCTTACTCAACAGCATGGTTCATGTTCATGCTGCAACACCAGCATCCAGTTTTCCCCATCCAAGTACATAAGTGGGGGACTGGACACCTCTGTTGCTTGGCTCCTTCACTGCAGAGGAACCTCAGAGAAAAGGAAACCCCTGTACGAGTGAAGGGGATCGAGTTAGCAAGGCTAAGGGATTCACATGGGCAGCGCAGCTCTGAGACTCAGCATTACGGTAGGGTAAGTGACTCCTCTTTCTTCCTTGGCTGACAGTGGTTTGGAAATTGATAAGGAAGGAGAAGGTTCTGCAGGGCGAATCCAAAGAGTAGGTAGGCAAGGATTATAGAAAAGCCTTACCAAGGTAGACATCCAGTAGCCAGCAACGGAGATCACAGTTCCCTGCATGCTCTTTTTTTCTTTTTTTTTTTCTTAAGCAACAAACCCAAATACTTTCCCCATGTGATTGACCCCCTTGTAAATCCACTGAGTTGTTAAGAGAGTCTTTCATTGTATTGCCTTTCCTGTAGCTGTGGTTAGAGCTCTTGCCCAGAGATTTCTAAACTGCCAGTGGTCCAGCTCACAGGCATGAACCATCTGAGCCTCCCACAGCCCAGATGAGTGCTCTGGGTGCTATTGTTGGCGAGATATGTTCTCTCTCAATTCCTTCTAATTTAAAAGATTATTTCAGTAGTGCAGGATCTGGAAGTCTGTTCTGCTCAGTCCCAGCTCACTACATGGGTCCTTCTGATCTTTTTTCAGTGTCTCCAAGTGAAAATGGTTTCCACCCTTTTCCTATACGCTGAAATATCTTTTTGGATCAGGACCTCTGAGTTGTAAAATAACAATGGTAACGAATGTATTGTTGTTATATTGTCCAAATAAGGAGTTGCAACTATACAATATTAAAAACACTTCTATAGAAATACTTCGCGTACGCTGTGGGTAGGAAAAAGGGGAAAATAAAAAGTTGTTAGAATAGAACAGGTTTTATTCTTTTTCTTTACTGGCTGGAACATTATGTGTGCAACTTTCATAATTGCATGTAAAACTGACTCTACACATATCCAAAGGCAGAAAAACAGGTATTCCATGTGTGACAGCGATGACCTGGCATTTTTGTCTTCCTTTTCTCCATTGCTCATCACAAAACAATTCAATGAAAGGTATCTATGCCATACACATAGTTTAAGGGGTGCACATCTGCAAAAGTACTATAGCATGGGTATTACTGCGAGTCAGTGGCATTTCTTACTCTTATTAGTACTTCATTAAAAATAAATTTAATGGAATTAGTAAACTTCAAAGTGTGCAGAATATCCTCGCACTATATATCAACATACCAAGCAACTTTCCAATGTTGTTACCTGCAAGAAAAATTATTGCAGAGATTTACCAACTCTATACACTTCAAAACAGCTCACTTAAAATCCCCTATTCCTTTGATCAAATACCTGGAAAATATGCCTTAGTGCATTGACAGTCTGGAATAATCATGACTTGGTCATTCTAATGCATAGTTAACTTTCAAAATCACATACAGATTTTTGAGATAAAACAACTTCTCTTCCACTGTTTTTTCTGTTGGCATTGCGTTACACTAAGGTAAAAGTTCAGTTGCTTTGCAAATTCGAAGGAAATGTTTTCACAATTAACATTCAGAATTTTTTTTGCTGGGGACACGATTACCCTCCATTGTGGTCAGCATTGCATCAAGGTTTCCCTGATGAACCTAGATATACAACTGCATATGTAAGCCTTTCAGTCAGACATCTATTTCTTATTCTTTATGTGGTGTGGCATGTCCTACAAGAACTAGTTATGATACCATGGATTGTGAAGGAAGTACTTATTTCATAATGGGAAACAAAGTCCTACAGTCCTTGCACACCCCAAATGGGAAACAAAGTCCTACAGTCCTTGCACACCCCAAACTGTCTCTAATTCATTATGTGAGCCATTATTTTCCACTGTGCCTTACCGTCGTTAGTCAATGTAATCTCACTGCACATCTATAACGTCAGCAATTATTATTATTAGCTCAATTTCTTAGGCAGGAAAACAGACATTGAACATCTGTGCAATTTGTTCAAAGACTTACCTCAGCTAAATGGGAAAGCAATGAAGAACATCCAGATCTATCCTTAACCACATGACAATCCTGCCAGACCTAAAAAGACATATTGAATTCTACTTAATCACTTCTTGGAGCATGATAAAACACTCACCAATAAACTTTGATGAAACAGACACTTTCAAAGTATTAATGATTGGCCACTACCATTACTTTATAAGTAATTAATTATGTTATAAAGACGGAATTGTCCCTCCCATCTGCTATATGGATTTCTCCATGTATCTTGCCTGCATTTCTGTGCTAAGGCATTTCTGTGTGCATGTCACTTCTAAAGAATTTGATATTCTGAACACTAAACAATTAGTTGCTATCTTTCAGATGTTTCATTCATGCTAACAGTTTGTTTTAAAAAATTGAATACTAGTATATATTAGCTTAATTTTTATGGTAATTTGTTGCACTATTCTCGTTATTCCCAGTAGAGGAATTGATTAAGTAATTTATTCTGAACATATTAGTCATCCTACAAACTTTCCAGTGGTTCTTGGTGGAGCCTGCATTTGTATGAATCAAGTTTTATACGCAAATCATTTTTATGGGTCTTTCAGCACCCTGTCACTTTTGTGCAAAATCAATAGAATGTGTACACATCAAACCTCATTCAGATGTGAAAATAGCTTTCATACCCATGATGAGAGGCCATTTTGGAAAACACAGGGGTTTTTTTTTCCTTCTCATGTCAAACTTGACTTCTGAGAACACCTAGGCAGGACTATGAAGTGCCTCCAAAAGTATCCCATTATTCCATGTTACTCTCTTTCTACAATATATGTCTGTATTTATTTACTTGTTTATCCAATGCCTTTCAATGTGTGCAAATACGTGTTGATCTGGTAGTGCTGTAGTATTTAAAAATGTTCTTTGCATTTCTGAAAACTTGTTCTTTGTTTTGTACATTGCTATTGTACTACCTGCATTATTTAGGTATTAAGTATGTGAATGAACAAACTTTAGTGATTGTAGAGGGTCTGCGCATTTGTAAATACAACAATAAAGTAGTATTTAATTTCTAATTTTAAGTAGTATTTAATTTCTAATTTGTGTTTGTGGAACATTACCCCAGGGTAAAAGAGTATTCACAGTATGATGAATTATGAAAATGGGCTTCTTGCCTACCGAATTAACTATATACATCCAGTCTGTGCTTCACTGAAGTTGTTTGTTTCTGAATGGGGAATGCTACTGATAATTAGAAAGTTGTACCATATAATGGGATTTCCTTTAATTTTTCATCTTTCTCCTTAGAAACATTGAGAAACTCGGTTAAAAACTCCTAGAGTGCTAAGCTTGGAAAGTGAAGAAATTAAAATTTGGAAGGACCAAGCTGGAAGTAATGAATGTGATCTTAACATTATCCCCTGTACACAAATATCATGGTAAACAGTTTGAAGCTATGATGGTGTATCAGATTCTGTTCAGGTGCCTGGTTTTGTCCAGCTCACAGATTCAGGGAAAATTATGAAAGAATGTGGCAGCTCAGAGCTCCTCTGTTTCCTTCCTACAGTGGCTGATGGTCTGTAGAGGACAAAATATGAGAGATTTCTTGAATGAAACAATGAAAAGTTTAGTGATGCATTTCTTCTTCATCCCTCTTCTCCTTCCAGGATGGAAGGGCATGAGACAGAAATAATGTACACAATATTATGTAAATAATGTCTGTCTGTCATGGTTTAACCCCTTTTGGCAACTAAGCACCACACAGCCGCTCACTCGCCCTCCCCCTCTCCCCCAGTGGGATAGGGGAGAGAATCAGAAAAAAAAAGTCAAACCCATGGGTTGAGATAAAGACAGTTTAATAGGACAGCAAAGGAAGAGAAAATAATAAGAATAATGGTGATGATAAAAGAATACACAAAACAAGTGATGTACAGTGCAATTGCTCACCACCCACTGACCAATGCATCAGCCCATCCCCAAGCAGCAGCTGCTGCCCCCTGATCAACTCCCCCCAGCTTATATACTGAGCATGATGTCATATGGTATGGAATAGCCCTTTGGCCAGTTGGGATCAGCTGTCCTGATTTTTTCACCCCCCAGCTTCTTGTGCACCTGGCAGAGCATGGGAAGGTGAAAAGTCCTTGACTTAGTACAAGCACTATTTAGCAACAACTAAACCATCAGTATGGTATCAGTATTCTTCTACTACTAAATCCAAAACACAGCCAGCTATTAGGAAGAAAATTAACTCTATCCCAGCCGAAACCAGGACACTGTCTCATTCAGTTAAATGCCTTGGCCCCACTTTGGAGCTGTGCCACTATAAAACTGAAATTGTCTGAATGAAGGCTGGCTGATAACACATATATACAGAGGGCAGAGCTACAAGCTTGCAAATGTCACCTTTATTTCTGAACCTGTTTGCATTTTTCTTTAAAAGCCTTACTGTTATTTCAGTGTAGCTTCTATAGAATTTTATGTAGACAGGCATACATAGAGGTAATTTTCACTGAGATACTGTCAGTGCCCATTGCATGAGACTACGAATGAAGAGCAAATGAGCAGTTTGAGGGCACTGCATTATGTTCTGGTTTGCTTTGTAGCTGTTTCTGAGTCTTACAAGAATCTGCGCTACGTAAATACCAAGTAACATCCCTGGAATGTATTTGCAAAGCAATTTGTAAAACAGTATGCATTGACATCCTTCAAACCTGGGGAAAAATATGACTGGTATGATGCTCCAAATTGGCTGGTATATTCTATGTCCCATTTAATTCAGATAAGTGGGTCCTTTAAGAAAAGAAACTCTGTGAAGAAAATTAGGGATGTGGCATAAACAGTAATACTGCTCCATTAAGGTGCTGGTTTAGGATGGTAAGAAGTAAGCCTGATGTCCATTATTCACTCTTGCACATATAATTGTTTTTAACCAATTAATGAATAACATTTAAGGAAATTTGAAAAATGGAGCAGATTATCATTTCATTTTATGGCCATGTAGTAAGAGGGTTAACCAGCTTTGCTACAGTTGACAGCACATAGTAGTAAACTCAGATCTTGTCCAATATTAATTTTTAAATGCTAAAAGAAAATACTGTTCAACTCATGGAAATACCATTCAACCTATTTAATTGAGTTCATCACTCACTGGCCTTTTATACTTTTATTTACTTATTTGGTTGTTTTAGGAAAATTCTTCATTGCATTAACCATGTTAAAATCCTTCTTCAGAATAAGATCAACATCTGAGGCTAAATTTAAACCTCAGGAAAGGTAAAAGAATCTTTAATTTATGAAACTGAACAAGTAGACTTATCTAAACATCTCTAGGGCTTTAATGGGGGATATCTATAATTCTCTGAATTGTATTCCTTTCACAGTGATATTTTGTAATTCCATTCTATTACCCTTGCTTAACATTAATGAGATAAAAAGATCACATTATGGCGATTGATGTTCTTCAAATTAAATGCACGTTTCCATGTACAAAGCTGTCTGCTAATTTAAAAAACATAGCATGTAACATAGAATCATGACCATGGTCATCACTCAGCTGGGATCAGATAGCATTTTTTATCTATTCATTGGATTTAACAAGGCATGAGATGGAAGCAGAATACAAAGTGTGGGTAGATTATCCCGTATCCCCCTTTTTGGCCACTTCTTGGCAATCTCAGCAAGGAAACTGAGGCTTCATGTTGCCATGGAAATAAACCTCAAGGTCAAAGGGGCATATGGAAGGTCAGGCAATGACAAAGGAACATCTGAGAGGCCATCTGGATGAGTGACCTGACATAATTAGTCATTAATCCCACTCTTGGGAACAATAGAGTTAGCCGAGAATGTGTTTGGACTTTGATCGTGGTCAGGGTGATCTCATGGGGGAAAGGGAAGAAAGCTCCACTTGGTAACTAAGCAGATTACCCTGGCATGCTGTTAACTAAAGAAGAGTAGTCAGAAGAGGCCAGTGGGATATGCATTTTACATATGCTGTGTTTTCCCTTTAGTTACTACAGGCCTCTCTAGAGCCATGTGGCTCTAGGATTAGCTTTTGGGTAGTGATTTTTTTTTTTTTTTTTACAGTTTTCAATGAAAAGAGAGCAAGTGTCCCAAAATACTTCGCTTAAAATTCCCAGGCAACAGATGGGAAGAGAGCTGAAGAGCCAAAGGCATCAGCCAGCTTGGTTTACAGGTGTCAATATTTACTAAGTAGAGTTGGCCAGTGTGCCTTTTGGGAAAAAAAGGAGAGAATGGCTAATCAGTAAAACAATAGCAATCTTCCCTGTTGCCGGTTTTATACTGAATGGTTAGAATTATAAGATGACCGAGTGTGTGGCAAAAGCTCCCCATCAGCATCTGTCTTTCCATTCCCACTCCTTTCCCTTACATGTCATGTTTTCATTATTGAGACTAGTGCCTTGACGAGAAGACATCCTTCACGTGTATCTGAGATTCTTCTACTTGAAGAGTTGGTGATATTTGGTGATTGATTGTCCATAATGTTGTGGGGTGTGAATGTGATAATGGACTATAGTAAATGCATGCAACCCAGGACACACAGAAACTCATTTTTCCTTTTGATAAAAAAATATGCTTTTAACTGTGCCATCAAAGGAAGTAAGAAATGAAATAGGCAAAGGAGACTGTAGAGTAAAAACAGAGGGAGATATCAGAGATTTTTTTTTTTTAAATAAAGTGAAATGGAACATATAGTGTGCTCATTTTCAGTGAGGGTACATTTGTTAAATATTTTCCTCTTTAAAAAAAGGATATTCATGCCATCATATCGTACAGCCTCTGCTTAAATGTTTTGTCTTTCCCTGTGACAAAGGCATTTTCCCAAGCTAAGAGTAAAAGTTAAGCCACTGATACTTCACTATAAATACAAGTAAGCATCCAGAAACCTCCATAGAGAAGGTCAGATATGACATCAGCAACTGCAGTCCTTTGCTGTCCCTATGTAATGAAAGCAACTTCTGCAAATAATTTCTGCCACCAACAGGTTCCGCATTTTAAATTAAATCCTTAATAATTGACCAAACCCAGGAGGAATATATGCTGCTTCTCTATAATTAATACTCGATTTAATAGTGCACAGAGGAAACCAAATATTCTCTCTTTTTGTTGTGATTTTGACACCAAGGGCCACTATTTTTTTGCAAGATGTTATCATTAATCTGTTTTATTAATATACAGTAGTTGTAACCCAGGAACACATAATATTTGTCAGCAAGAATCAGCAGAATCCTCAGAAACTGTAGATTTATGACTCTTTCATTCCCTTTAAAATTACCAAGTGAAAGACTGACAAAACTGTATTGGTTTGTAGTTTCAGAGAGCTATATAGTAGTTATATTATGAACATTTAAATCTTTTTACCCAACTAAAAATTAATTTTACTTTTGTATTTCTTCTTTCCTACCAACTTTTTATGGACTGTAAGAAATTGCTGACGGCACTCCAGAAATGATGCGATATTATCTCTCAGGAAAAATTTTTATTCCTTGAAGCACACCCAGTATCATAGCTGTCATTAATTGATTGGACCTTAATTAATAGACTTTGTATGAATAAACACAAAATCTTGACAGCTTCATAAGAACGTAGAAGCTATTTTGGCAAATTTTTGGCATTATCTGGAAGGAATAATCTAGCCTACATGATCACTGGTATTCACTCAATAACAAAACTCAAAATTATACCGGATTAGGAAGACAGTAATTTGGAACAATCTATGAGCGACAAATAACCTCTTTATTTTTTGTGAAGTCATCTTGTTTTCATTTGAGAGAATCATGCTATGTCCATTTTATTAGGGAGAACGATTTCCACATTGCCTCACTTTCTTTTTTCTTTATTTTTTTCTAAGAATAAGAGTGGAAAAGAGGGGGCTTATGTAACATGTTGGCCATTGTGCATGACTTCAATACAAGATTATATTCTTCCTTTCTTCAACAACATATTGAAATGCAAGCAGTTGACTTCAGTAACAGTATTTTAGCTTTCACAGATAATAGATGTTAGTATAGAAACGGTTGAGAGAAGTCACTGTATTGACAGAAATGACCTTGCAAATCTATAGATTCTTTTATTTCCTTTATAGTAAGAATATGATGTGTCTGTAGGACTTTATCCAGACTTCATGTACCATATTGTCCATGAGTAAGTCAGAACAGAATGGCTGAAGGGGGATATAAACAGGCCATTGTTTAAATAGCATTATTGGATTGCTTAAGGTTTGACTTGGAGTTATTAAGATATTGTATTTCAGAATGACTCATCGCAGTGCCAGTGGTAACAAGCTGCATTTGGTTTCATTTATCAGTGCTATTAAATAAAATATATCTTCTGTGTCCCCACTGCTGCCTAATACCTAGACAATACTCAAAGGACAAACCCTTTCACCTGCAGAATTTGATTTAACAACTCTGTATCATGCAGGCATGTGTTGTTTTCATACTTTTCAGTTTGTTTATTTCTTGGTTGTGTATAGTTCTGAAGAAAAGACTTTCATCTTCTTGTTTTAATTAACATTTGGGGAGATGTGAAAGTGTTTAATTCTTAATCTTTTTGCCATTTACCTCAGGCAGAATCACATGGCCCCACTGTTGCATCAGTGAGAAATTTCTGCACTTGATGCAATGAGTAAGAATGACACTATGGTCTATTTCCAAGTTTGCACAGGTTTCTCATGTCCCTCTCCAGAATTACTAAAGCTTTGCATGCAAGAAATCTAGGTCCTGATCTGCCAATTTACTGCACATGCCAATGCCTGACTGATGACTGCCAGGCTAGGAGAGGTAGCATTTAAGTCAGAGCCTGAGCCTGAGCTTCTGGTGTCCTTGTTGCAGTTGTGCCCAAGCATTGATCTCAGGCAGTACGGAGGAAGACAGAAACTAACTGCTGAAAACAACAAAACATTTTTTTCTTCAGCTTTCCCTCAACTGCATCTGGCTGAGGGCTCCTTGTTTGCTCCAGTGCTCCCCTTTCTCCCCAGATGAATGAAGCTGATGGGGAAATAAAAAAACCCACACCTTTCCCTCAGCTTTTAGCCTCCGCTTTCCAGCCTGGCTTCTGTATGGCTTGGTGGTGTTGCAGCTCACCAAAGAAAGCCCAGGCCATCGAGTGATACCAGCTGGTACCTTGCTTGGAATCACAGCCCAGAGCTGGGGATTGAACTTCAGCCTGGGCACTGAATTAACTGATGGTGGAGGCATGTGTGATATCATACAGCAAAGCTGCAGGAACGAAGTGTTCATTTCCACCTACCTCTCACAATATTCCATAATCCCTGAGCTGCTCTATTTATTTTCACAATACTTGATTGAAAAATGGCTTAGAAATACTGAGAAAATTCTGGTGATAATTGAAATATCGATTGAGTACTGCCATTGATATTCTACCTTGGAAGATACATAGCACTCTGAGGTTATTTCCAATCCTGTTATTTGTTTTCACAAAATGGAAGCCAGAGGTTATGAGCTGATTTCTTATGACCTAGAAACATTCCAGATATAGACAAAGAAGTTGCAATAAGTTTACTGCTTCTTCTGAATTTGTCATTGCATGTAAATGAGAAAGAAAAACAACCCCCCCGAATCCAATTTTTACTGCTAGTCTTTGAAGATTGACAAACTTATACAAACATTTTTAAAAGCAGTGCTGAAGCAAGTTTTTCCAATATTAAAATTTTATTTTAAAATCTAAATAATGAATAAAAATAATTCAAATACTACAAATTTATCATTAAAAAGCCCTGCAGCCCGGATGTCCTGGGTTCAAATTCATACTCTGAAAGAGGAAAGGAGAGACTGATCTTCAGTCATGAGCATAGCCATTACTGGGCTATCTCATCTGTGTGTGTAGGAAAACTCCCTCTATCATTCTTTAAATTGTCAAATTTGAGCCTCAAAACTAAAGGGACTTCATCCCCAAAGAGTCTGAAATTATTTGACAGTTCTAGTTGCTCCTTTTTGATTGAAACTTTTTGTAGGACAGGACTTAAATTCCCAAATAAGTTTGGATTTACCAAAACTACTTTTCCATTTGTGTGTGAAAAATGCCATATAGATATCAGACCATTCATGCCTAAATTCAATGTATTTACACAGATGTAGTATTTGACAAAATTATATTTATAAAACTGTGGCATATTTTTATGTATTAGAATATAATCAAGGTAGATACACCAAGAATGAATGGAGTCTTTAATTAATCTTTATACTGTTTGTAATAGCTGTTAGGCATAACCACCTTGCCAATTTTAACCATTACCAAAATGTTTAATACCATATATGAGTCTGGCTGAAAGAAGAATTCTGTAGAGCCAGCCACTAGGAGACGTTTCAATATACTCTGAAGAAGAGAAGTTTCCTGAAGCAGAACACCTGCCTCAAGAAGTACTGACAGAAACATTGATAGAAAACTGTAAAACGCTAAGTGAACTGAAAAGCTATTGAGCTTGGTATAATGCTTTTTGAAACAAAAAATATTTAGGTTCATCTGAGAAGGGTAATATAAGGGTAAATAAATAGAATAATGCACATAGTTCCTAAGGAGTCATAGTAAGCAAAAACACCATAGCTGAATTTTCTTTTTTTTCATAACAGGAATATTGAACATTTACTTTCTTGTAATAGAGGAACTTAAACCTAGGTCTTGAAGCTGACATTTTGGATCAAAGTTGGATTCAGTTTGGAAGAAGCTTTACTATATAAATCTTAGTAGTTCACACAAAATTTCAGGAAAAAAAAAAAAAGTCAGAGGAAAATAACTACGTTTGAAGAAAGCTTACTGTGTTAAGATTCATATGATTTCGGTGTTAAGATTCTCATAGCAAGCCTTAAACTTGCTAGTGAAGGAGATAAAGCTTGTACTTATATTGTCATACTGTTATTACAGAATTCAGAAACAGGATTGAAAATCCTGTTGTTGACTGGGTAAACCAATCAATTAAACATCAATATGCAGACTTGATACCCGTCTGCAGTGTTCTATGCATGCAACTGTTACCATAAAAACAAAAAATAACAATTTTTGTACATTACAGTTCATTTGAAGGTATACCTGTGCTATGACTGAAGTGTTCTGTGACCGAGGAACTGTCCTAAAATCTTCTCTAAAATAAATATGAACTTTTTGTCTGATGTTTTGGGAACATTTGACCAAAGTATTAGATATATTCATGTACTAAAAGTGAACATCACTGAAATAATAATTCCAATCAAGCAAACAGGAGATGCAGTTTTCTAATATGTTTGAATTTAAAAGGGAGAATAACATATTAAAATAGTTCTAAGCATGTACCTGTCAAGAAGACAGATATAGAGCCTAGAAAGGCCTTAATATTTCTTACTCACATTCATGAATATGTTGCTGGACTGAAACAATGTTTGATTTATGGTGCTCTTAAAAAGAAAAAAAAGGTTGAAACTCTGTGAGGTAGTGTCAGACATGTACGGCATCATTCAGACAAAATAAATGTTTTCAGAAATCAGCTGAGTGATTTTTGCCCAGCTCTCAAAAGCCACTCGGTGTCACTACAGCAGCTTTTGCTACGAGGAGTGGACTCCACAGGGCTACAGTAAGTGCCTTCCACCCTTACGCAGCAAACAGAAAAAGCTAGAGCTGGAAGATGAGTACCACCCACCACAGGGAGTGTGCTCAGAAACAAAAACACCTACACCAAGAATCCCTAGAAGGAATCTTGAAGAACCATTGTCTGGCAGTCTGTTCTGTCTAATTGACCACATCAGTAAATCACCAGGCTTATTCTTTTAGTTCGCCATCTTCATCACCCAAAATGAAATTACTTAGGGGACAGAGCGCAGAGAAGAGTCTGGAGGAAACCTACAAGTGCTCAAGCTCTGAAACTGGGCTTAACAATTTTTTACTGTAAAGTGCAGATGGAGGGGACTTGTGTGCTGGTTTTGAGACTAATGTATAACAGGTTGGTCTTTATTACTTCTCAGGTTTACATTACTGGTTTCTGAGAGAGCTCTTCTGCTCTGTTTCAGAGTAATGTTAAAGATGTAAGTTTAAATCACTAAGAGTCATGGCTTTCAGTCTTCACCTGTTTGATTTTGCTTTCAAAGGGACTGTATGCATCCTACAGTCAGTTACCAGGTCCTAGCTGGGAGCCAGGATCAAACAGCTGAGAGATGATAGAAAACAGGTCCATAAACTACTTCTCACTTCTTCCCAAACATATGAGCACTTCCAACCTGCTTGTTTGATTTTGGCACGGGGCAAGTCCAATTTAAGTTTTAGTCTTACGTTATCAGCTTGCCTCTGCCTTGAAAAGGAAATGCTCGCCGAGGTATTGCTGGGAAGCAGTTTAGGAAGCTGCTCCTTGCTGCCTCTCAGCTGTACACTAATGGCTTCCAGCTGAACTAACTGCAGTCATGCTTCTCCCGCAGCCTGTCCCCCTGCAAACCACTGCTGGAGATGGCCACTAAGCCCAGTCAGATGTCTTAAGTATCAGAGCTGGGAGCCACTGCTTCTTAACAGTAACTTTACTGCTTTCCTGCCTATCTCCAAGTGAGTTCCTGTCTTCAGCTTTGCTCCTGCAGTGGTGAAACGGGGTTAGCATTCGCCAAGGCGGTGTCTGTGCTTCAGCTGGGAGCCATTAACTGACAGCTTGTGAAATGGCAAGGAACAATTTCCTAATTGCCTGTCAGCTGTAGCTGCCTGAGGAACTCTTCCAGCATGTGTCACAGCAAAGGCAAGCAGGTTATTCCAGTTATTTCAGACAACCCCCAGCAGACATTTAGGCTATTCTGGTTTCATTTTTTGTGATGGGATTGTCTAGGAGCACTTAGAAAGTCTGGTGGTTGAGGAAGCCGTACATCCTTACAAACTGTACTTTTCATTACTTGCTCTTAACCCAGACACAGCTATCCGTGAGCACATGGTTGCACTCTGCAGGTGAGGCACAGAGTTAGGAAGTCCCCTGTGACCACACCGGGGATGGAGACTCTACATACAAATCCATGAAGGTTTGCTAGCAACCTGGAGTAAGCCCTGGACAGAAGCACAAGCATTGCTGCCTTCTGTATAACTTGGATGCTGTTTTATTGAGAAGGCAGAGGAAAGAGAAGAAGTTAGCGCCTGCCTTTTGCATGACGGCTTACTGACAGAAGGATTCGTGCAGGAGCACAGAAGTCTATGTTAAGCGCTCCAGCCTCATTTCAAATGGCTTTAAAGCCATGTTTCACTTGAGGCTGTTTTACCTGCCAGGGTACAGAGTAGTCAGGACTGGGGGATGCTTCATCATTATTCTTAAAGCTGAACATCAGCGCAGCCAAGAGTGCAAGGGCCTTCAGGTGGGAAGAAGAAGAGGGAACAAGTGAGTCTATGTGTCTGTAGCCTATATTTTAAAGCTATTTTAGAGGTGTTAGACTGGGTTTATGTTCTATTTCCTAAATGGTTTATGTATTTTATTTTAGGCAGTTTCATCTTAGGTGGAAGAGCATCTCTCAATAGATCTGCATCCAAGAAATGTGCATGGTATCTGCATGTTAAAAATGAAAAGCAGCCTTTCTAACTGCTTTCAGCCTATAAAAGCCTGATTTTTATTTCAGAAGCCTCTTTTTTTCAGAAATTGCTTACTCTGAATGGGTGGAGATTAAACAAATTGTCAGGGGATACAGAATTGGGCCCTTGCTTAAGAGCCCAACAGGACTCCAGGCTGGCACCCAAGTAGACCAGAAGCAGCCAGGCAAAGCTATTTTGGAAAGGTAGCTGTTGAGTTTCATGCATGAGATTGGCAGATAGCTTAAAAACTGTTAGTTCCATAGATATCTACGTCTCCAGATGGGTACCTCTCAGTAGCAGTCTTAAAACAGGGCCTGAGGACGGCACCTTGCAATCCAGTGCGTATGTGTTACTCTGCCAGCTATAAATTCAAACCCCAGATGGCTTTGTGCTTCATACTGCTAAAAGACCTCGCTGATATGTTAGCGTGACAAGTGACCAAATCAACAAATGAAACCAACTGTATTAAGTACTAGAAAAGTGCCTCATTCAGAGAGCAAAGGGTATGCAGCCTTCTGAAGTCCCAGAGCTGTAGTGTTCTGCCATTAAAAAACTTGACTGTTGGGGAAGATACAGCCGCCTTAAATTCTTATCTTAAGCAACAGGGCTTATGTATTTTTTTTGACAGTGTGTTTGCTTGAGCAAGATCTAGTCCTGCTGGAAAAAAAAAAGAAGCTGAGGCTGCTCACCTGACTGCTCTAATTGTCACAAACTAATTAAGTGCTTTCAGCTGTGTCTATATCATGCCGTTGTTTACTTGGCTGGTTCACAGCTGTAGGTGGCTCTTCCAAACATTCCTGTGTTTATTACTTGTGTCCCCTTTTTCAGGAGATATAATATTGACAAGCATGTCAAACTGAACTTTCACACCTTGTCTTGTTAATAAATGGCTTGAAAATGTGCTGATGGTCATTATAAGGGAATGTGTAGAAGGCAGAGGTGGGTGCTTTGGAGGAACAGTCACCCTTGAAATTCCAAATCTGTAGCTGCTTTCAACACAGACTGAGTGACCAGCTTCTTTCAGGACTGGGGTGTAATTCCAAGCATCAAATGCTGATTACTTTTTAGAATATTGTTACAACATACATAATATCCTTCTAGCAACCAAACTATAATTACAAAAGATATATCATGTTTCTATTTTCAGGTACCTCAGGTGAAATTTTGAAAAGTTTCATTTGTGAACTGAACTTTCTCTTGCTCGTTCTTTCCCATACATAAATTTATAAAATGCGTAGTAAAAATCTAGCTATTCTAGGCTTCTGAAGCTGACAGTAAGCCAGTGTTTAACTCCTATCCAGTTGCATTATGCCTATATATAAATCAAATATCCTTTTAAAAATTACTAAACACACAATTTGTGTGATATGACTAGTGAATACTGGCAGCTAATTTTGATTTATCAACCCCAACTGACTAACTAGACATCATAAATTAGAAGTGATGAACAAATTCTTATAAAATTTGGCTTTCCTTATTTGAAACTGGTTTGGTTTTGTCTGAAAAAAAAATGCAGGATATTGTAATAAGTTTGTTGTCTTTTCTTTTTAAATAGACCTTCCCAATCATGTAGATGGTTGACAGAAACACAGATCCAAAGTTTGCCTGCTCAGCACTGCCATCCAGACTGACCCGCTTTTTTCATGCTGTTTGATGTTTGACATGTAAGTTACAGAAAACATAACAAGGTGCACTTGTGCAGGATGAAATTTGGGGTTCCCCTCCAACTCTACACTTCAGAAGGTAATGCATGAATACAGAAGATATAAAATCAGAATAATTGGTTTTCTACACCTGCTTTTCTCAGGGCTTTGTAAGTGACTACATATTTATTACTATAAATTTCATTCAAGTTCACTTAGTTTGAGTATGAGCAAGTCACAGTCATGTTACTGGAACTGTATTCACTTTTAGGAGAAGCTATTCCTGGGAGCAAATCTGAAGGACCTTAGCAGGGCCATCCTGGGCCTCAAAAGGCCCCTCCTTCTGAGTGGAGGGAGGTCTTATCCGACTTTTTTGGTTTACAGGGGCAGCACTAGGTAGAAGGGACCAGAAGTCAGTCAGTGTTTGAAAAAGTCTGCGTTCTGACTGCAAATTTGGGTGCATAGACTAAAGGTAGTAGAAAACATGCTGCTCCTGGCACCTGTGCTGTGAGTACCCTAGGAATAAAGACATAGAAACAGAAGAGTTTGGTACAAAATGGCTATGATAAGGACAAGCCCTGACAGGGAGCATGAAATAAAGATGCAGTTAAGACTTGGAGACTGCGGGCGCACCCAAGTCAGCTCTACATTAACTAACCCATGTGCTGCAGGCACCACAACCCAAGTGTTTGCACAAGCTAATCTACCCTGTTTCCTATTTAACAGTAATCCTCATGTTACTACTGTGGCCTATCAAGCTAAGATATACCCTCATCCTCTTAGCAAGGCTGGGGGGAGGTGGGGGGGGGGGAAAGGAATAAAAACTTAATGGGATGACAGTTCCCATTGTTCTCAAATTGCACCCAGATACAGTGGAAGCATTCCACTGCTGCAGCATGTGTTCAGTGGTTACAGTCATGGGCAACAGTAGAAAATCCTGTGACAAATAGATGTTGATCACTTTTGAAAATCTCACCCTCAGTTTTTGCTGAACACTTCTATAAGGAGGCTCCTTTATGCTCAGTGCAGGAATGTAATAGGAATGCAGTATGTATAACATTTATATGTCATTAGCATCATCATCATTATCATGATGTGTTATCTGTCTGGCAATCTGCTTGCAATATGAATGACAATTCTTCATATTGGTTGTATTTTTCCATGAAGCAGATAATTATTGCTGGCAGAGAAAGGCAGCTTGGATTTAAGAAGGCACCAGATGTTGCTAAAACTGCTTTTAAACTCTTTGTTGCTTCTCGGAGCTTGCAGCACAGAGAAATTGCAGCAAAGTACTGTTTCACCAGAACTGGTAGCCTAATCTCTTCAGCTGTTTCTGTTACACTTTAGCACCAACGTCTGTGTTGTGGACACCCAAGGAAGCCAGCGAATCTAGTCCAGGTCCTCACTATGGTCCACTGGCATCAATTAAAGATATTCATGGCAGCTAGTATCTACCTTGTTGAGAACAACCATGACTGGGACACATACCAAAGGATAGATCAGCTTGAGGTAAAGAACCAAAAAGTTTACTTGAAAGCCAAATATCTTTCAAAAAAAAAATATATTTTGCACTGAGTTTTGGCAGCAGAGGGCCAGGGTCTGACACTGGATATTGGTTTCAGTATCAGCTATTTGAGGATATGCATATTTGAAACTGGACACCAGTTTCAGAGCTTCCTACTTAAGAGACAGATTCCACTTGTCCAAAACCTGCATTTTCCATGGGTTTATCTGAAGGTCTACATCACATAGCTGCAATTGATTACTTGAGTGCTCCTGAACAGAGATACCATCAAACATAATTTTATTATAGGTTAATATAAAGGAGTTGGGAAGGTAGTTAAGGAAGGAAAACAACTGGACTGAACCTTTTGCATGAGTGTCTTATCTATGACAAGAACCATTATCAACACACACTATTATATACACAGTAATTTTTGGATCTCAAGAAGTACACATTTTATTTTTTCTAGTTTCATAGTGCTTTGTTTTCTTTGTTTCCTTTTATGTTTGTCAGCTTTCTAACTTCCCCCAAAATGAATGACACCATTTATCTGCTCTAGAAAAAGGTAGTCTTCTGTTAACTAAGGGATGTTTTGTTAAGTTTTAAAGAGAATTACAAACAGTTTAAAATCACAGTAAGTTTCTTTTCAAGATCTCTTGGGTCTGATTCTTTCTTTACAGACACTAAATTACAAAAGTGAGACTGCTTTTGTGATATTTCACTGGAGATACTCCCAATCCTACAGCTGTAAAGCAACAAAGAAGCAAGTATCTCACATAGATTTGAAATCCTCCAGATTATGCTGGGGTATAGTGCATAAAGGGCGAGGAGACAATCATCCTAACAATAAGCCAGTCTATTTTAACCTCAACAAAGAAAGTCCTTCAAAGAAATCATATCATCAAGCGTTCATTTTCATTGATAAAATGTGTAGCTATCCAATTGAAATAATGATTTTGATTCTCTTTATAGATAGTCGTTTGTGTCTAAGATCCATTCATAAGCCAGATCCTCAGCCAAGACAGGTCAAACCACCTTCATTTCCTGTATCACGATCTATCAACTGAACATCTTACTATCTGTAGGCAGAGAAAAGTTCAGTGGAAAGAATAGTTGGAATGTTAAAAGTATTAGCATTTAATTATTTTTCTTAATTAAAATGTCACATAAAATGTCTCATATCTAGATGCCAAGATCTTGTTTTCTAAAATGCTATGCCTAAAAGACATAGGTTAAAGGTTAAAATTAAACGCAATTATATTCCTCAGGAATAAAATGGATATACATTAAAAGTATAGTTAGGTTTAAAAATCATTTAAGCTTTTAAAAATTACAAAGGAATATATAAAATGCAAATTAAAGGAGGAAATCTTATTTATCTCCCCTGTTTGTATGGTAATTGGCTGCTTTTAATGAATTAATCTCATGCACAGACTCCTGCTAAATTAGACTACCTATAATGTACTCTCTTCAAGTAACTTCACATTCTCATTATGGCCTCCCTAATTTCTAAAGTAAAATTAATACAATTAGGGAGCAAATCAATACATATTGATCTCGAGTTACTTCAATGGAACAGAAGAGTAACACATTAAAAGGAGGTGATTTTTGTTAGCATTGATTTTGTTAGCATGCTGAAACAACAGTGTTGGAGAATTAAGTCTTAAAATATTTTCCTTCCCTGAATTATATCCTCTGGTCATTTTGTATTTTCTGTGAAGCAAACATTTTTGCATGGCTGTGTTGGAAAGAAATGAAAAAATAATATTTTCACCCTCTGTGTTTGGATGACTGATTTTTTAATGGCATAGTTTTCTTATGGCAAAAGACATTGAGTATATTTTCTTTTCATGGAGATCAATTTCAGGCTGCAAATTATTTCATCAGCCTATGTTTCTTTTTCCCGAGTGTAGATTAAAGGTGGGCACATGCAAGAAAACACTACCTGACTAAATAACTGGTAGTATACTGGAATATAATCAAGCATATGCAGTGAGGAACTTGAGTTTCATAATGAGAAGTAATGGAAGCATTCACAGAAATCAAAGTAGCAATGCTTTTCTATATACTCACCAACTTATTTCATGTGGAAGAAAATGACACTTCCTAGCAGAAGAGAGTAAGTTCTTTTTATTATGTTCAGGAGGACATATTGCTATATAATGGCTTTAGACTGGCATTTATTAGTAAGGTGTGAAGGAAAAATAATAACGTGTTACCTTGGCAGCTGAAGTCCATATTCTAAAAGTTGCAGCCGGGGATGGAAAAGTCTCAGGTGGTTCTAGACAAAGACTTGTGCTGCTCCGTGTTCCTCTGGAGCCTCTGCAGGGCACCAGGCTGCTGCTGCAGGTAGACTTTACCCAAACTCATAAGAGCGTGTTGATTGAAGTCAGGGGCAGTTAATTTGCTTTTCACATCTTAAAGTCTCTACAGAGCGTAAACCCTTTTTCCTAACTCATATTTCATTTCTGTGTTTCACAGCAGCTTTATGATATGTGAACAAATTCCCTTGCTGCATGTGATAAATCTAAATTGCTTTGTTTAAAAAGGTAATTAATTTAGAGTTTTCCTTTCAATTTTCACACCATATGAACATGAATAAAGCTTTTCATGGTGTATAAATTTATGTACAGTGATTACCCAAATGAATGGCAGAAACAGCTGCACCTTAAATCTTTACACTGAATATTCTGATTTACTTGAAGTTAAATTGCAGATTCTGGTTGCATTTCAAACATTCATTTAAACATAATTTTAGGGAAACCATAGTAATACATACAAGGGATGCTATAAATATTACAGGAAGAAGAGCTTTTATGTTTTCTTTACAAATATACAAAAAGTTTTGTATGTAATTTTGTTTACTAAAAATGGGGCTTTGATGGAGGCAAGGCTAGTTGACTAATGGTATTCTACATTAAGTTATATGTTGATACATTTCTAATTCAGTAAATTGTGGAACAACACAAAAGTAAAACATACCTGGCCTTCTACATGATGGGTGAGAAAGCTATTGCTTAAGATTAAATTTTGTCATTGAAAAAACAAAAATAATTTTAACACGGTATCTTAGTGAAAACAACGTGGGTGTAATGTAGAGGCTGCCTTCACTAAACCATAATGGTTTTTTTCTTGTATTAAGACACAACCCCATTCTAAGCTGGCAAAGCAGATGATAATGGCATTTAAAATATTTTTTTTAATTTATAATTTAGGTAAAATTTCTCTGTTATAAACAACGACAGTTGTGCAACAATGTGACATTACCAGGAAAAGTGGGAGACTTCTCTTCTTCTCATATGTATGCTTTATTTAATAATAATTTTCACATGTTCTTGATCTTGGACCCTACTTGAACAAATAAAGACCTGATGGTAGCAAATTTTGACTTGAGGCAAAGTCTGGGCATCCATGCTGGAACTGAAATAATGTCATCCAGTCTTGCTGGATGACAGTTAATTTGCTTTCAGGTTCAAAATGAACCTCAAGAAAAAGTGTCAGGGGAAAAGGCACCATTGTCAGACGTGGACTGACCCTGGAACTCAGGAAATAAATGGCACTTCCTGCTAGTGTCCATGAAAAAGAAATTGAATTTGGGAGTTATTCCCACCAAGAGCAATATTCCAGGTCAAGGATACCCTATCACTGAGTCAGATTTGGATCTCAGGTTCAAGTTCTCTCAAGCTGGAGTGAAAGACATGGAGAAATATTTTTCTGTGAGTTCACTGACTGGTAAGCAGAGTTATAGAAAAGTGAGGATTTTTGTATTTGAGTTCTTTTAGGAGAAACTTTTTTTAGGATCTAAATGGCAAATGATTTTTTTTTCCTTCTTCTTTCCTTCTTTTTTTCCTTCTCTTTCCTCTTCCTCCTCCTCTTCTTCCCCCTCCCTTTTCCCTTTTTCCAATTTTTTTTCCTGATTTTCCCCTTCTCCTTTCTCTCTTTTTCTACTTTTCTTTTCCACATCTTCAGCAACCTTCTGTTGCAGAACAGTTCTTTTGACATCATATAAAGATTCCCATACTGAGACCAGAAGGGGTAAAGAAAGTCTTCTTGTTAGAAGTGGAGAACTATCCTTTGTGGGCAGAGTTAATGTCCAGCATGTCATGCAAATGCTTATTAAGAAAAAGAGGTAGAGGTACTAAAGAAACTATAGATTCATTCAAAGCAGGAAAAAAAAAAAAAGAAGCAGAGCCATAAACTGAGGGAGAGCTAAACTCGGTGCTGGGAACTCACCCATGAAACTAAAGTTGTCTAAAGCTGCTGGCTCCAAGAGTTCATCCATACTTGTGCTAGTTTGGTGCAAGACCGAGTAGACAGTGCTAAGTTCACTCTTGTGACCCAAAGATGAGCTCCTAATTTAAAGGACCCTTATTTTCCTTTTAATTGGAAAAGATTGGCCAAATTCGCATTTGGCTAAGGCAATTGGAACAGTATCACAGAAATGGGAAAAACTGCGTCTTTTTGTGGTCTCTTCTATTCCTAATTTTTAAGCTATAGCTAATATATTACTTGGCCAGAAAACAGGTAAAATTTGAAACTCACAAAAATTATTTTTTCAATGAAAACTTTGCCAAAAAATCACAGGACTGTAAAAAAGAACAGAGGAATTACAAAATGTACAAGAAAGAGTCAAGGTAAAGCTCAGGAGAAAATAGTTTGAAGGAAAGCCATTTAAAATACGGAGGTAGTCACAGAGAAGCTTAAATGGAGGAGAAAAAATGAGGTAGAGGGACAAAAAATGGGAAAGACAAGTAAATGGAGTCCTCCTGGTGCCTGCTTCCTGAGACAAAAACGTCTGGTTTTGTATCTAACCTGTGTGTGCAAGTCTGGAAAACCACTGGAAGGACTGCACTGCGAAGATTTGCTGGGAGCAACATATTTGCGCCTGAATAGCCATACAAATAGGATCGAAATCAGCAAAGCCAGAGTCCTGTGAGATCCTTCCTGAGGAAATTTCTGTGGATATATTCTTCCCTTAGAAGGAGGTAGTCTGTGTCACACAAGATTTCCTGAAAAAGTAAGATTTATGGAATGGACTTGACATTTTAGGAAAAGAGAAGTTATCACCCTCATTTCCATATCCACACCTGGATAAATTTCCACCCCAGAGAACTGTTGAGAAGAAGATATTGATCAGTAAGTTAATTTTAGTTTAAGTATAACACTGAGCTGGACTTATATTTACTTTTGGACTTCAATAGTTTTTTATCTTGCTTACAACATCTCTCTTGGGATCCAGTGGGAGATTTTTTTTTTAGTCATTGTTATGAGTCTTGCTAATCCATTGAAAAAAGCCTTCTAACAAACAGCCATCACCTCGTGGAGTGGTAGAGAAAAGATACCTTTAAAAATATTGAATGTTATAAGGGCAAAGGAAATATGCCAGGATATGGTGATTCTGTGACAGTGAAAATTCTAAATTATCATTTAAAATTCCTCTACCAAATCAGATTTACAGTCATTGTGGACAAAATACAAATGAGCTATTGCTACTTTGTTTTCTAGCCCACATAAGCTGTTCTAGTAGTACAATAAGAGCAGATGAGCATGAAGCTTTTTTCCCCCCTTTCTTATGCCTTTTTTTAATGGCATGGGAAGGTAAAAATTGTATTTGATGAGAAAAAACAATAAAGCAATCACTGTGAGCTGGCTATCCTCCCCAAAATCTTTCTAAACTAAAAGAAATCTAAATACAGAATGTCATGTCTATATAGCCAAAGTCAAGAAAAGTCAAGACATCCACAAAGTTTTCAACAACTACTGATCATATTCTATAAATACTCTATTTGTAATCCTGTTTTCTTGTTAAATGTGAAGCTTAATAGATTATTGATTATGCTGTAAATTCTAAACCATAAAATATACAAGATCTATGCAGTGGTAACATTGAGATTGCTCTTATAGCATTAACTTTTATGTTTCCTTACTCTCTGGATTTTAGCTGCAACCTTAAATGTTACATTTTTATACTGAGAGTTCATGTAGCTCTAACTAAAATAAATTGCACCCACCTTTAGCATTTACCAACAGACTAGTAAAGTAAGACAACGGTCTTTTTATTCAAAATTTGTTGTGACAGTCATGACAAACATATGGATAGTAACAGTCTTACAAGCAGGATGTGTATCTGTTTTACTAGTTCAGAAAGGTCTGATTGATGTGAAAGACCAAGGTCTCTCTAAAGATAATTTAGCCATTTCCATACAGTTTACGCTTGTGTTAGCTGTATCCTGCAAGGGGACTCCCAGGGGGATTTTCTCTGACCTTCCCTCTAAAAGGTAACACATAAGAGATTCCTAAAGGAACCATCATCTAACAAGACTAATGATAGCTTCCATGCCTATTATCATTCAGTGAGAGCGAAAGAGACTTTAAAAATGCAGTACCACATTCCTCCCTTGATGTTTCTCATGATCTATTAAGGTATTAGATGCCAGATAAATTAATCATTAAAAACTTACAGTTAAGTCTTTACAAATAATAACCAGGTGTACTTTGATTATTTTTTATCTCACTATATATATTTATATATTTCTGTCACTAAGCACAAGTGATACAAGGCAATTTGTTTATTAATGACTCATGGCTAGCTAAAGTTCACAAAAAGACCTATATTCTTCAGCCTTTCAGTGCATTAGAAAGTTAGGAGGATTACAGAAAACCATCCGTTCTTCATTTCTGAAATAGCTCATGATTTGTCACTCAGCTATTCTTTAATACTATTTTAGGGAGTGTGAGCTATTGTGATGACTGTTTATTAGTGCATATAACCTACCACTTGATTTATTTTTTCCTGATTAGTAGTACTTGCCTTAAAAGTTGCTCCAATACAGAGTTACTACAGAGAAATTGCTTGGGAACTAATTTTTATTGAAGCAGTCTTTCTTCCTCATCTTAACATTTTTATCATAAAAGAGATGATCTATATGCATGTTTAAACCCTTGTCACCAAAATATGATTATGGACATATTTTTCACTGTTATCCAATGTATATTTTTAATAAAGAAAATTAAAGCTCTTTTAGAGCAGCCATGATTTGTTGAATTTCACTGTTGCCATAAGAATCTATTTCTTTTCTTCGGGGTTTGTATTCAGTTAGTCCCGTGGGGACCACGAGCCTGCATTTCTCTAGTGACCATGTTGCCTTCTACAGATTTTAAACTTTTACTTTAAAACAGGAAATGATTGACCTGTATGGCTGGAGCTTAAGTTTCCTGATGTGAGCTAGTTCAGCTCTATTTCTAGATCCCTGGATAAGCATGTATTTGCACTGAATGTGGATAATTCTTGGTGTTTCTCTGCTGGAATATAACAAACATAGATGAATTCAACAGAGTAATTCTAAATATGTTGTTAAATGCCAAAAAAGTATTCCAACAATACTGTTTATTTCATGAATCAGCATGTTTATATTTTTTTTCAGTCTGATGCCTTAATATCCATTTAGCTTTATTTTATTAAGAGTCTTGGTTGTTATATATGGATATTTGGAAAAGTTGCATCAGAATCTGGACTATTCATTCAACCAAGGGCACAAGATTTCTCAGGTATTTCACAGCATGATGTACTGATATAGATATATATAGAGAGATATAGTAATGTACAGATATATTACTGTATAAGAAGGCTATCTGGAGGTCTTTGTGATTTCCTGGCTTTTCTTAGTGGATCCATGTCTGCTACAGATATCACATAATTTATTACAATCTAAATAATATGACAATCTAAATAATAAGGCAATCTAAATAATTATGACAATACTAAATAATAGAATGGACTGGCCAAAGGCAGTAAAATCACACCCTGTTTTCAGAGGTGGTTGCTCTGCATATAAGCAGAGAGATGAGTCAGTGTGGAAAATGTCTTCTATCACAAAACCCTTTCCTCCCCAATGCACTGATTTCAAACATACAGGAACATGCTTAATCAGTAAGGAGCTGTATTGTGCATGGCATCCAGGAGAGTATTCAGGAAGAAAAGATGTACTTCCTCTCTCTCCTTCATCCATTGTTAGACAGCATGGCAGATTCTCTACTGTGGCAAGTATACACCAGCCAACAAACCTTGTGTGCTATGATGCATGCTCTTGTGGCATGTGCCAAAGCTCTCCTCTGCTTCCCTCGAAACAGTGCGGAACAATACTATGCTAAACAGTAATGACAAAGCCTCTACTGACTTTGGCAGAGGCAGCACTAAACACACATCTACACCCAAGGTATCTACATCTGTGGTGTGACATGACAACTAATACTAGTTTCCCTCTCTGAAGGTAGCAAAATTTAAACAGAAAAGAAAATTGAGAGATCAAGTGATGATTAGTGAATCAATTAATAATTAATTTAAATAACTGTAGCTTTTTTCCTTCATGTCATTTAAACAAGGTCTTTACTTTCACATGTTCTTTGGAAAGATTATTCATTATTTCTGGAGATAATCCATAAACTGCTGAAAACCCAATAGAAATATCTTAGTGTATGTTTGATATCTGGAATCCAAAAAGTTTTAGTGATGAAAAGTTAAAGTGATGAGCAAACCTATGAGGGTGGGATTCCAATCTGTATAGTCATTAATATAATTTTAGGTTTCACTTTTCCCTGGTTTCTTACAAATATTTTGCTATTTGTTTCTAAGGCCTACAGCTTCTATCCCACAATAGGGTTCCAGTACCAGTAGGAGATTCTTAGTGTTGCAGTAATGCAACAAAGGACTTACTAAAAAAATCTGTTTTCTGGAGAATATTCTTGCCACTACCATTAATTTGTTACTATATTCATAGAAAACATGGGAAATGAATGAAAAAATACGAAGTGATCTGTTAGTTAGTAAACCTCACAATTTATGCAAGTCGATGGAGAAAGGTTCCACTCCAAATGGTGTGAGCTGGCTAGCACAGATCATACCTGAAAGTTAACTATAATCAATTGATATTATTTAAGTCAGTTCTCATGTTAGGTGTAGGCTTTCCAAGAATTTTCTAAGAATCTACTGGAGTAGCCATGTAAGTATTTGAAAATATTTTTGCATGATATATTCTGAGTCACTTACCCATCTCTATCACTGGCACTTCAACAAAGAAAAGGAGATGTGAAATCCCTTCACAGGAGAGCTGTCCTTGAGACTGCGTTTAGTGGAAGAGAGAGAACTCCAACAATTAATAGAGTCATAGAATCATTTGGTTGGAAAAGACCTTTAAGATCATTGAGTCCAACTGTACCTAACATAATTGTTATCTTATTCTATAGACATTCCTCTCCTTTCTTCTAATCCATTCGTTTAGATAGATATCAATATGAAGTGCCTTTTTCTGGTACTGAAAATATGTTACACAAGGTGAACTGCTAATAATGATATTTACAAATACATCAGCACACTTCAAGTACCTTCATGACATAGCTTCCCTAAGGGTCAGATATTCAATCTAGTATTGGTCAGTAATGGGACTGAAGTATAACGTATTTTTCATACTGTTATACAAAGTACTGAAAACTAGGAGTTGTACAGGCATTTAACCAAAAAAGTCCTGACCTGGCAAATCTGTGAGACAAGAAAAACAAGGTGAAAGACAAAATGCACCTAGAATTTTGAGAGTCCCCACAATAAAATAATTTCACAAAAATTATGACATTAGCCAGAGGGGAAATGATTAACGATAGCATCTTCAGTTTCCTCTTTTGGACTCTTTGAAGGCTGGAAACCGGCTTCATCCCATCTCTCTCTCAACATTTACCTCATTAGGGGTCTGGTCCTGGTCTGACCATCAAGGACAGATCAGATCTTAGACAAGCTGAATTGCTTTTGAAGGTTCGTTTCCCTCTCTCCAGTAGGGGAAAGCCCTAAAAATAGAAGCCTTAATTTCAGCAATATTTTTCTGACCAAGAAGGGAGTAAATGGCAAAGAATACTCATAGAATATAGATCTGTTAACCTCCTTCAAGGTGGATTCAGGTATGATGGTCAGCTCTAGGATGGCTTGCTCCTTATTCTGGTAGATGAAAGAAAAATTTGGGCTGTTTTTCCTTCATAGCAAGGGATGAAACATAGTTCTAAATGGGTCAGAGATTATCACTTAAGTTAGTACACATTGTCCGTTCAGGCGGGATGCAGCAGTGAGGTGGCCCAAGAAGCAGTTGTGCAGTGGGGTAAGGAAGGCAAGCAGAGACAGAGAAAAGCTATGAGGTATTCAGCATATGTAAATGCTGAATTTTATTTTCTAAACAGAAGGAGTTTGATCTTGAAGATAACACTGCGCATCCGACATTTTTCCTATTAGCTCTATGTAAGTATTCTGTGCATTGATAAATTATTATTTGGTAAACATTTTTCCCTTTCTAACATTTCTCATTTGATTTCCTAAGTACCCTATTGAAGACTTATGTTCAAATCCTACAAATGTAGAAATGAATTATTGTCTATAATGTTAATAAGGAATAAAAACTCCGACATAACATTCATATAAGGCAAATGTTTTATTATGGGAATTAAAAAGGAGGAGATGTGGAATCTGGAGTGTGGAAATGATAGAAATGCGGAGCACTGTCATAGGAAAAGAATGTTACATGAACAAAGGGCAGCGAGGAAGTGATGGAAAAGCACATCAGAGAACCATTCTCTTGCTCTGTGGCCTGGCTGTTTCTAAGCATAATAAAAATGAGAGATACGAGGGTAATAAAATTCATACTAGACACATCCCTAAAAAGGGAACTGACCAAAGAATAAAAAAAGCACTTTCCTCTCATATGTTTTAAATTTCCCAGAGTGTATTCACCTCCAGTAGCAAAGTACAAAGGTACCAGTGGCCCCTGGCTAATTTAAGATATAGGCAGCTCTGACGAAGGGCAATGTATGCATGGAGCAAAACCTTTAGGGCCATTCTGAGGGACATTTTTTTTTTCTCCTCTGTTCATTTTACAGATGTCTGCATTGTCACGAAATACTGTGAATGGTTTAGGAAAGGATTCATTTTGGATGCCTGTAGCAACTGTATGTTTCAGGACTTGTGGGTATCATTCTTAGCTTCATCAAAAGCTTTAGATCAGATGACTATGCCTTGAGTTCTTCATTTCTGTAATAAAATCTAGCCTCATGTGACTTCTAATGAAGCATTATGCTTTAACTTCAGCTTCAACATTACAGAAAGTCAGAGTGGCAAGTGTTCAATTCACTATTTAATAGTAAATACAACTTTTTTCCCCATCATCTATGTATGTCTTTTCTGCATCATATTGTCTTGAAGCTTTAAACTTGTTGACAATGAAAAATACAAATGTGGATAAACTGTTTTTCACAGCGTCCTTTTTGAAGAGCTCACTCATGGGTGCACAAGCACAGGTGTATGGGAGAGAGTTCTGCAGCATCTTTCCAGCAGGTCACTGATGTATCGGTCTCAGGTCTCAGCCATGTCTTGACCCTTGTCTTGCCTCTGCTTTAGTTCCAAGGAGTGCAGAAAAAATGTGGGGATATCAAGAGAAGTAAGAAAATTTAAAAAGAAGGGACAGAACACTTCAAACATCTTAATTAGATCATCACTGGAACTAGCAAACCAAAAATGTAGCTGTTTCAGAAAGTTCTTGTTGCAGATAATATTATCCACAGCACAGTCTTCTCCATGGAATGGAGACTCAGGCTAAAGCCGAGGAGCTTCACATGCTAGGGTGGAGTTTAACAATACCTTAGCAGCAAAAGTGTCTGAAAGTGTAACTTCTCCCTCGCTCTGGCTGCTAGTTTCTGTGTCTGTGTTGCAGCTTGCCACCAACTATGCTGACAGACTCGCTTTTTAACCCTTTTTCTGCACACCCACTAGGACAATTACAGAGGAACAGATGAGAGGAAAAGACAGCACAGGGATGGGAATGAACCATGAAGGGGAGAAAGCAGGTCATCTTCTATGAGCTCTGGTAGAGTTTCTACCAGTTCTGGTAAAAGAAGCAAAAGAAATGCAACTTCAGCCTAAGTTACAACTACAAAAGGCTTATTTATGAAGAGTTCAGTTTAAAAATTAATTTTGGTGCATTTTTCTCATCTCAGCTTCTTTAGGAGGTAGAGATCCATATGCAATTTTCTCCCAGGCTTTGAGAGCAGTGGTTGGATAGCTACAATTAACCTTCAAAATGGACATATTAAAATGGGAATCTGTATAAGTCAACAGAGAATGTTGTATTCCCTCTTGGCCAGCACTTCCCAGAAGAAATTTTTAGTATAACACCAAAAGTAGATTTGTTTTGTCCCATATTTTAAAATATTTGTCACAGTCCTTTAGTTTTATCTTGAAAATTTCATATTTGAATTCAGATATATTGAAGGATTCAATGAAAATTGTATTGCAGCTGCCTTGTGCATGTTACCCTCTATCAGCTTGTCGACAATCATGCACTGTGAAATCCATAAGTCACCACATATTTCTTAAAAATACTTGCCATGGTGAATTCAGAATAGAGAATCCTGTCTACAAAAGAGAAGAGAAGCATTTGGCACCCAACAGTGAACTCCTGAGCAGCCGGAGGAGACTTAACACATCTTTTTTTTCTTTTTTTTCAGAAAGAACATGCATTTCAGAAAAAAAAAAATCCATCAAAATCTGTTTTCCCTTTAAAACAAGTTTGACTGAAACTTTCAGCCACCTGTAGCAGTCTCTTAGGGAGGTTGCTGCTATTGCTTAGAGAAAACTGTTCTTTATATCTTTTATTTGTTCAAAAGATTTTCAGTGTCCTTTCTGAGGCACTGCCAGCTATCTTCTGAATCAGTAGACTCTTGTTGCTATAGTAATTAAAGCCAAAACTAGTGCTCCAGTCAGAAGACTGCAGGGCAGTGTTTGTTCCTGAGCCGCTATTGCAAGCAGGACCGTATTTACACAAGCTCCCTTGGCTCTTCTGGCCAAGAGTAGCAGAAAAGGAATAAAACAGACATGCACACTCAAATGCACATGCACACACTCTATTGGAAGTATGAAGATTTTATTCAAGGTAAGCATTTTAGGGATACAGCCCCAGAAAATTCAGGGGGTGTACAATTTTGTCCTGAATTGCATGCCACTGACATGTTTCAGACAGGTGTGAAGCTGAGAAGAGACCTTAAAAGTCTTTAGGCATTTTGAATAATATATTTTCAAAGGAGTTAGGTGTCTGAATGCTTTTGAGAATTTGGCTGTAGTGCTGCTAGCTGTTCTGTGGCATCTTACTGTTAAATTTAAAGGTGTTGGAGGGAAGGATTACCAACAAAATAACTTAAAGGCATGTATTCTGACACCTATTATTTGTATGGGTTCAGTGGGAGACTGGAGGTGTTCACATAAAACACTTCCTCATTCACTCCCTCTCTCCTTGCCTCCTTTCAACCTCATACTTCTTTCTTGTTCTTTTCCTTTCTTCTTTCCTTCCTTCTTTCCTTCTTCCTTCCTTCCTTGCCTTCTCTGTCTGTCATTTTTTCCTCAGAGCTATGACTAGTGTACAGGAGAAAATCAAGTCCTGTTCACACTGAAGACAGTGGCAAAAAAATGCATTTTGATGCCAGCAAAATCAGAAGTTGATTTGGAAGTATCTGTAAGGGTGTAATTAATAAAAAATAATTTAAAAATCCTTTCTTCAAATAAAAAATTATCAAGGGCATTTTACTACCTGGTAGGCTTGAGGTGACTAACATGTAGTCCTCAAATCAGAAACATTAGACAAAAGTTAAAATTATCAAATGAAACGGTTCTGTAGAGATTGGTAACTCAAAAACATTTCCAGATTTGGAAGAAATAATTCTCCTTGCCCGTGGTGTAAATCCAGCAGTTTTAAAAACAACAACAAATACTTTCAAAGCCAAGAACTGATTTTTGGTGCTGAAGTTCCTGCATATCCAACATGAAACTTGTTAACGTCTGATGAGGACATGCACCAACCATGTCGTAGACCTCAAAGTATAACAATTTGGGCACATGAAAACAGAGGCAGTCAAAAATCATGAGTTCATTAGAAAAAATCGGTAAAAGAGGATTTTCAGTCCAAGTTAACAGAATTGTCAGTAACTCATAACATCTTAAAATAGGAGGAAGAAGCCATTTAGTCCCTTTATTGAATAGAGAACTTAAAAGCAGGGATGAGAGCCCACAGCACTTCCTTCAGTGATGCAACACTGTGTCATTTCACCCCCAGGCTGGGACCTGATTGCACCAAAGCAGATGTCTCTGTGCATGTGAGAAAGAACGAAGGAAACGATGTGGAAGTAGTAAGAGCAGCGGAGACACAGTTACCAAAGCACAGCCTGTGGGGCACCAAATGCTAAGTGCTGGCTTAAAAGGAGCCCACAACTGCAAACATGGAAACTGTCTTCTGCTTCTTGATTCTTGCTGTCTTGAGAGAAATAGGACTGGGTTCCTTTGGAAACAAACAGGATGACATCTGAGGCACTGCTGACTCAATTTTTCCTCTCAACAAACAGCCCACGGGGTCCTAAGTTTTGGCTAAGTGCCTAGCTAAAACTATTTAAACTAATTAATATTAACATTGTATGATGATAACGTGTCCCATACAGTTTCCTATTTACTATATGACTACTATATGAGACTATATGAGACTTCTACTCCAATGAACAATTATACATTTCTCCATAAAAATATTTATTTCTCATTTTTTCTGTTGCTTTTTCTTACATGTCAATACATTACAGATAGGATGCTCTGATACTTCTGGTGCATGGTGCAAGATGAAAAAGGATGAAATATCAGCCCATACATCTTAAGATACCATGTTTTTGTCATGTTTATAACAGTAGATAGCAGTGGTGTCACAGCATGTGTTACCAATTAGCAGATGATTCATTTTAGTAGCAACTTCCCTGTAAAGGCTTCAATATTTCTGAGCACAAGGACTGTGTCATTTGGCTAATCTGCTTATTTTACTGTCCAAACCAATGCTTGCCCATTCTTTGAATTTCATGTTTACATTCAGAATCCTTTTGACTGCAGGTTTGGGAAGCACCAAATGCTTCCCCATCTGGGAAGGTCATTTTAATCCCCAAAATGGACTTGCTGACATGAAAACAACATATTTGGAATCACTGCCAACTCTGGGCTGGTCCTTCGCAAATGGCACTTCAGGCATGGGGCATGGGAAACAGACTTTTATTACCCACATGTCCTATTTATAGAAATGAAAGTAGTTAGTAAAGCATATTATTCACATGTTTTGTCTATTTATTAGTGTTATTTTCCTTTTGTTCATCACCCAGTAACTTTCTACTGGCCAGCAGGATCCTTAAGTAGCTGCCTGCCATCACAGCTGCCAATGTTAAGTTACATACTGCAATGCTGAGCCCAGCCTCTCCCGAAGGGAGTGATATATAGGCTCATATCTGACAACAACGGAAAATAAAAATGGGGCTGTATAACCACACAGAGCAGGAGGTTGCCTCGGGCAGCAAAATATAATGGGCTGCAAAATGTTAAGAGACTGTTTACACACTGGCAGCCTATTGTGCTGCCCCAACACAAATCATTTAATCCAGATAAAATTACATTGAAGTATGTGACCATATATATATATAGCTGTAGGGACTATGTGAGGTGTCCTTCAGCTGCACACCCTGATTTCCCTGTCGCAATTAAATGTGTCTGCAACTTTACCTAAGAGGCAACACTTTCTAAATTGCCTTGGGTAGAGGTATCCACATATTTTTTCCAGCTGGGGACTATACTGGTTATTTGCTGCAAGCAGGAAGACCACATATAGACTGTTTGGGGTGGAGCGAATTACAGTTACGCCCAACTAATATGAGAACTTGTGTTTTAAAGCCACAGTTCCCACCTCAGCTTGATTCAAGCAACTCTGCTAGAATCAATGCAGCATATGGAATGCCAGGATCTTACTAGAGAGGTCTTAGGCACCGCTTTGCTCTTGGCTGTAGCTGGCACTCGTGGCTAGGACAGCCATAGGACCTAGAGAATATCCAGTGTTGGATGGGGCTGTTGATAGGAATGGACAGTGTTAAGTCTGAGGTCAAATAATTGGTTGATGCTGACCATGTAGAAGGAACTGCTGCTAGAACAAGAGCTGTCTTAAGCTAAAAGTCTTAAAAAGGTTGTGTCCATTTGATTTGGAGATATATATGCTTCCATTTTTGAACGTCTATGCACACTTTGCTATCTATAGATTTGCATCAGTACTTTCACCAATGCATCTCATAAAGCTGTAGGGTATTTTGGGTATTGTAGTCAATGCTTAATTTACAGTGCAGTAATTCTCCGTCTAATTACCTATAGCTTCTTGGCTCACAGTCTTCATTTTGGAGTAAAAAAATACATTAAAATCTACAGCTATCTAGTACCAGGGTAAGATTTTAACCTCCCTCTTTTTTTTTTAACCATTTTTCCTGTAGAAAGAGCCTTAATTTGGAATTAGTTCAGCCTTCCCACTCAGATATGCTTTACCTCAAAGGGTGAAAAGGTGAAAGGTGAAGTTGGCTTTGTAAAGAACTGGTTATCAGCTACAGAGTCAAGATTTTAATTTCCAGTGCACAGTAGCCTGAATAAAATGAAAAGGCATTTCTATAAAAATAAAACTAAGGAGAGCTTGGTGAACGAGACAAAATTTTTCCATTAGTTTTTGGTTAAAAATTTACATTATTTTATTCAGTCATGATTGTGCTTTGTGTGTGTGCTGATTTTCTGCAAACATCGGAGAAATTGAATTTAAATGTCACAAATATCAGTTTCAAAATGATGTGTATAATTGCAGACAGAAACAAACCCTTACATTTACATGCAGAAGTAGTTTGTGCTGGAAACTCTAGGGGGCTCATCCAATCAGGGGAAAAAAATCTGTACTATTTTAACTAACTAAGAGCACTTAAGTTTTGAACACTTGCATGCATATGTATTGACATAAGAAGAACTCATGAGTGTAAATTTCCCTATGTAAATATACTATTTTAATGTAAAATACAACTGGTCTTTAATGTTTGTTCTGTGACTGAGAAAACAATTCATGAGTTACTTAAAAGCCTGGATTCTTTCAGCATTAAAATGGCACGGGGAAGGTAAGATGTGAAGGAAAAAGCACACTGCAAATCAGCTCGAACATGGAATTGATGAAAGCTGAGATGAAATAGATGTGAAAAAACCTCTCCTTGCTTCAAGTCATCAGCTTGCTGTAGTGGTTGACTCCAAATACACGTTTGCTTTTTCTTTAATTCTAGAGGTCTAGGAATATAGAACCACATCCTTCACTTTGTATTTAGTGATCCTATAACTTAGGTAATTTTCCATTTCTTTGTCATTACTTAAACCCCTCAAGGCTCTTCCTATGAAAACTCACATCTTCCCAAGTTCCTGGATCCTTAAATTTCAGAAAGTCTTTGAAATCCTTCAGGGCCTGAGCTATGTAACAAGGTATCATGGAAGGCACCAAATGAAGGAAAGATACATAAGAAAAAAAACAAAGTGAAATATCTAATTGCAGAGTGTTTTGAAAACTTCTGTGTCACTATCAGAAAAGTAACTAAGTGCACCATCCTGTTCTAAGTCAGCTCAACCTTTGGTAAAGGCTCTCCCCATAGACACCATCAAATGATTCCACCCGTCTTCATTATTGCAGTAATAGCAACAAATGCTACTGGGACAAATCAGCATTCATTGACATCATTGATCTGACATGTTGAATTGTAACTTAAGTTACAGTTAAATTCCCTGCACATGGTCAAATGGAAATCCCGTCACAGGGATTAACATCTCAGTATTACTGAGCAGAATAAAAATGATAGGCAACAGATACATATAAACTTCCCTGATATTTCACTGTTCTTACACCTGAAGAGGTTAACAGTAAAATGGTATCTTGGCTTCTACTCAGCTTCTTCTGACTCAGCTAGACTATTCCCCTTATTCTTCACTGTTATGAGACAATGCTGATAACTCTATGTGCAGTTTTTTCTTAAGAGTGTTGAACAAACTGTATGACAGCTTTTTTCCCCCCTTCCTAACAGACTTCTCCTCTGAGACTCAAAGTACAATTCCACTCATTATGTGCTGTCATGTTTTATTAGAAGTTACAGCTGAGCTAAATAAAGCATTTTCTGTGTAGCTTCATTAGACAGGAAAACTATGATTTTGCATAATCTTTTGCATTTAATAAGAAAGGAAATGGACATATGATTTCACTTAAGTTTGGCCCTAATTCAGTGGAAATGCTTACTGTTGTGCGTTGGCCTCCCAGTGTGAGTGTGAGGGAGCTTCCGTCTGAATCAAGTAGGCCTGGGTGGGAGATGGATCTGAGCACAGCTCTTCAGAATTCACTGTACTCTCTCCAAGCGTTGTGAATTCACAGGCTTTGAGTGACTCCTGAGTAAATGTTCAAGCCATATTGGAACCACTTTTTTGGTTATTCCTCACGTTCAAAACTTGCAAGGAAAAAAAGTTAATGAGAAAAAGTGAGTAGTTAATAGGAGAATGAGACTGTCTAAGGGCAACATAGCTTTACTTTTACTTCTGTTTTATTACAAAATAAAAGTTCCCCTGAGCATTTTAGAGGTTAATATTTAGTCACTAGATCTCCATTTCATGTGTCTTCCTAAATTGTGCTTAGTTTAGGGACTGATATAACCAAGCCCATGTCCATATAAACATAAACAGAGACACATCCAACAATGAGTGCTTTTACATTTTGCTTTTAGATGACTCCAGCCCTCTGTTTTTACAGAGGATTTCCCCTCAGACCTAGCTTTGAGATAAATAAACAGTGTTAAAGATGCTCATTTTACTCATTCCAATATAATAAAAATAATAACACCTCACTATTTTCTTTGGAGGTTGATAACTGGATCCAGATCACAGGCTCTGTAAGTCTTTCCCTTTGGTGACCTCTTACATTTTTTTTTACTTATGTTAGCTTTTGTTTTTAATCTCCTTTAATTTGTTTTATGTTTGCTTCCTCTTCTTTTACTCCTGCCTACCATTTGCAATGGGAAAAGAGCACACATCAGCAGAGCCTTTCAGGTAATAAACTTTTTCAAATTCTTCCCAGCAAAACCTCTCAAATTTTTGCTTTGGATATGTATTAGAATTTCAAATCTGAATTCTTTCTGGATACTAAATTTTAAAATGTCTAAATTGAGCCCAGATGAGTTATTAAATTCAAGTAGTCATTTATGGCGGAAATCTTTAATCCAAAATTAATTTTGATGTTAATTAGAGGTATAGAATTGTATATAAAGTCAATATTGTGCCAAAATACGCCTATGCAATACTCACTTTAGAGTTTTATTTTAGTTACAGCAGGATGGGTTTAAACTCTAAAAAAACCATTTACTTTGGTACAGGAAAAAGTAGGAAAGAGTTTTTTAAAAATGCACAGTAAAAAAGGTTAGAGAAAATCAGCAGGCATGACAAGCCTAGAGACCATAGAGAGCAGTACCACAACATGAAAACCAACTAAACTCACCTATTACAGACACTTATATCAAGATGTAGTGAACTGACATCTCCATGCGCCTCTTTTTCTCTACTAACTGTAACAGGAGCATAGATGAAAACATGATATTATAACCAGTGTCTAAATTTTAAATGGTTAAGGCAAAGGAAACTATTCCAAATCCTCCAGTTCTTGAAAAGGAAGCAAGTATGTTCCCATTACTATAATGAGTACAAGGTTATACTTAAATGACTTAAGTATAGCTGGCTTCTTTTTTTTTAATAGTAATCTGATACTCTTAGCACTTTCAACTCCTAATAAAACCAGCGAGAGAACTTAAATCTTGGGCGTCCACAAATATATGCCTACCTTTGGGCATGTTTGTAGTTTTGCACAAGTCAAAAGGCACTTGTGTAGGAGGGAGAGTGGGGGCAAACCACTGGTGAATCAAAAATCTTGAAAACAGGAATAAATGATACAGTCAATGTTGTAGTGGGAAGCAATGGAAAACTATACCAACCTCAATGTTTAAAAATACATCAGTGTAACAATCTACTTTATGGGCAGCATACAAATGGGAATTTGAAAATAAACTTTAAAACTGGCATAGTAAAAAATGCATTTCAGGCAAACTAATTCCGCAGTGTAGGATAATGGTATGTCATTTGAATGAAATGAAATCTAAATAAGCAGCAGCATTACTGAGCTTCAAAACACCAATGTTTACATAAAATCTAAAAAAATTTCTACTAAAAATGTGGAAGAAAAGGGAATAGTGTTCATTCCTCTGTACCCTACCTTAGTAACAGAACAATTTCTGTTGAGAGACATCCAGTTGGAAGAAACAAAATCTCATCCTTGCAGACTTAAATAGCCAAAGAACACAAGAGGAAATCCTGGTTAACATCCATGTAATATCTGTATACAAATGAAAAAGTATACTATTAAGAGAGAAAGAGTCAATGAAAGGCCAAATGTAAATTGAGAAGCTGAGGACTGCAATTTAAACCCCTGGAGATATCTCCACAACGGATTCTGCATGGAAGATGAAGGGATAGCCCCAAACTATATCAACATATTGTTTGTTAATTGGCTGCCATGTGTGGCAAAATCTTTTTATATTAATCCCATAGCAGATGCTGGTGAATATTCAGTGTAAAGTAGAGAAGAGTTCATGTTAGCATTCCTAGAGCTGTGATTATAGCCCATAGAATCATGGTTGTAAATGGCCTCTTGGGATAATCTGTGTATAAAAGAAGGACTCCAGATTGAGAAAATAAATCATGATCAAATATTATATAATTTACACCATTTGCTAACTAAGAGAGAACATTAGGCCATTAGTCCATGTAAATAGAAGAACAAATGAACAAAAATGATAGCCAGGGGCATTTGAGCATTCAGCTTAGTTTTGTATTTGATGTGATCAGTACTATGCAAAAACCTACCTTGGCTTTTGTCTTTGGGTCTTTTTATTTAATAATGATGGTATGAAGGCAAAAGACAGAGCTGTATTACCAAGAGAAGTGATTTATGTGCCATGTCAGCTATCCGAGACCAGCTACCCAAAGCTATGTCCCTACCTCTGCTCTGGCAAGCTGAGCAGCTGCCATTCCCACAGCCAACAAAAATAACTGCTGCCACAACAGGCAACAAAAGCAGCGCTGTGGCACCTGCTACCTTGGCCAGCCGAGGCAATGGTAGGCTATCATTCAAGCCAGCGGCAATAGGGCCACATAAAGCCAAACACACGCCCTTGCTAGCTCAGCTGCTGTCCTCTCTGGGCACAGCCACGTGCCTGCCAGCCAGCTTCCCTCTCCCAGTTGCAGCCCTTGGGAAGCATCATTCAAATATCTTCCTCCTGAAAAGGAGAAGGCAAGAGCAGGCAGGGTGCTCTATCTGTGCGACAGAGAGCAGCTCGCAGAACTTCAGTGGGACTCCATCAACTTTTGCTGCCCGAACACTGTTTTCACGTCATACCATGTAGTCATGAAGTAAAGACTCTGACAGGCTCTTCAGGTCCTGCCGTAAGGATGTAACGTTTAGAACGGTACAAGTTATTGTTTCATAGCTGGTTCAACGTCTCTCATAATTGTTTCTTTTGGAAACAGGGGAATGTGACTACAGACTGTCCTAGATTCTGTCCTCAGTTTCTCAGCATTGGAGGGATGTTTAGCACAACTCTCTGGAGAATGACAGCCTCTGTCCTGCATCCAGATCTTAGTTTTAGTAACTCTAAAAACCTATGAAGTGAATACAATTAAATGCTTTCTGTTCTTACTGGTATGTGGAAATAACACAAAGATAATTTTACATCATATAAAGTAACACCTGACTCTCCTTCATGTTACCAAAAGAGTGACAAACTCCAGGAAAAGTTCCAAATTTAAACTTCCCACTTAAAAATGTCAGATGGGTTCACCTACTTTTCTTTGAGCATACGGGTTTAGATCTCTGGAGCACCTACAGAGGGAGTTCAAAATGATATTAACATGGTTATTGTTTGATTTTGAGCACAGTAAATCAGAATGATTAGCATGACTGTATTTTGAATATCCTAAAATTATTCAGGATGTGGGGTGGATAAAATCTAAGAATGGGCAAAAACTTGGCCTTAATGAAGTTTGGCTATCAAAAGTTTTAAAGAGCTAAAGAACTTGAAGGGGAGATATAAAGCTTTACACTTTCTAAACCAATTGCCTTGCCATAGCCGTAGACTGTTCGCTCACTTCTTTTTTTTTAACAAATAAATCAGAAATGCAGACAGGATGAACATGGTAAGTCTCTTCATCTGAGGAAATGATGTGAAGTGGATGCATCTGTAATGGCAAACTTAAGAGATGTTGGCTCTATATTCTCCTGAAGGAGCAGGATTTCATTAACTAAAAAGAATGGGAACTGAACTTGCAATTCATGGCCCACACAAAATTCTGAAAAAAACAGAATTTATGTTTGTTTTCACCCAGTATTTTATTCCAGAAGGAGTAAATCCAAAATGAATACTATTGTCCTTATCTCTAGAATGGAATGGGACTTTTAGATGAAGCGCGTTTCATCAGAAAGTGACAGTTTATCAAAACTGGGATATTTGTGAAAACACAAAAGATTTTCACAAATTTCCAAAAGAACAACAGCAGGATTCCTGTCGAGCTGATCCTGAAGTCCAGCCAGCTTACCTGGCGTGCTAGCTGAGACGTCTGGGATTTCTGGCTGCCTGTCACAATTCTGAGGTTCTGGGTGCCTGAGCATCCTAGTTCCCACCCTGTGAAGCCAACTCCTTCTTGTTTTAGAAAGGCTGGAAAATATAAATGAGATGAAATTTTCAGAACAAAGTACCAAATATGATTTCTGGCTTTTGACCAGGCCCTGTAAGAGCTAGTTCTAACATGTATCAAGGAAAAGAAGAATTCAAAGCTGTTGAGACTGTTGTTTGGGGGGGGGGGGGGGGGGTTGAGGGTGAAAAACTGCTCTCTTGCCAGTCCTTAAATTTTAAATTATTCTTTATGCTATAGCTGAATGACTTCGTGATACATTTTCCACCAGCTGAGAGCTTCCTTCTAGTATTCAGGACTGCAGAACTCAATGGAGATATTTTGACACCTGCTAAATGTACATGCTTACACTAGAGTAAAGTTGCTCTAGCTCCTCTTCTTGGCACCTTCTGCCTCATTTAAGCCACCTTATCATCTGAATGCCTTCTGCAGGATCCTACCTTGTTTAGCAGAACAAGTCTCTGTGCTACCTTCCACACTGGAGTAATTTGTTCACGGTCCTATTCACATGGTGCTGTGCTATTTTTGCAGTTAAACTGACATTTTATTTTTTCTTCTCTAAGTATAGCTTGATTTTCTTTTCATATTTCAGTTTCTCTCCGTATTTTTTATCCATTCTCAACTCTTCAGTTAATTTTTATAAATATATAGTGAACATACCATACTAAAAAGTAAACATTTACTGGGACTTGGTATAAATAGACTTCTGTGGTATACATACATTCTAAATTTAGAAAATACTGTGGTAAAGGCAATGCCACAGAAGAGTATTTGTTTACTTTTTAGAGGCGCCCTAGTTATTTAAGTATAATTAAGTTAGACTCTATTTTATAGGGTTTTGTCCATCACTGGAATGTATTATTGGCACTAACAAAATTAACAACAAAACCCACAAATTTTTCACTATGCTTTAGAAAGAAGTTTTCACCCACATTAAGAAGCAACATGACACATTCATCATATCATATTTCAGCTTGGACAGATTGTTTTCACAGCTATAAAAAGGGAAATTGTAAGAAATATGGGTAATAAGTCTATGGTAAAACAAAAATAATTAGATACACGATCAATTTATTACTAATATTTATTCTTGTGAAATAATATCATTCTGACTTTTAATTAAATGTACACTTTACAAACACTATTTGACTGTCAAAATTTTCAAAGAATGTCATTAACTGAAGAAATGAGGCTGGTTGAATTATTTGCTTAGCAACATTTGGCTAGCAAATAATTTCCATACCAGCCATGCTCTCTGGAAACAATTTTTTCTCTTAAGTATTTGCCAAAATAATGTCTGCCAATAATTTAAGATTTTTTTGCAATTTGTTTCCACAGTGCTAAATTCCATACAAGTCTTGTGTGACTGATCACTTCAGACATATCAAATTGTTTCTAAAATATATTTTTTAATTGTATTTTTCTCTTAATATCTATTTATTTATTGAGAAACTTTTTAAAAATATCAAATATTCCAATACATTTCTGGTATGAGTTTTAGTTGAATAAAATATTTGTGTAAAAAATTAGTTTTATGATTTGGAGCATTTAAGCCCAGCAATGAAGAGACACAAAAGAACCATGCCTTCCAGCTCAAATAGAAGGAAATTACAGTAATCCAATTAATTCAGGTCATAATACCAATAATTTATATTTTTTCTTCAGTTTATTATCACAACTATGCTTTTCAAAGAAGCTTGTCAGGTGAATGAGATTCTAATTTCTATTATTTCTTTCCTACTTTAACTTGAAAACAGTGATTCCTTTTGTGTCTGAGGGGAAAAAAGAGAACTGTAAAGTTACGGAGCTTTTCATTTTGAATGCATAAAAATACCAGCTGGTTTCTATATTTTTACTCATTTTTATTTGCTTTAAAAAGACCTATAAAATAACTTATAACTATAGCAATTTTTCAAACAAAGTTTAAAATGCAAAATATTTCATTTTAAAGCAAAGATATTTTCCTTGTTTCCAGCAAAATGTGTAACAAAACCTGTTAAAATTTTCCTTCATTATGTAGCTGGTATGACTATAAACTGTTTCTGCTTAAAGCAGTCTCTGGAAGACACTACGATACCTGCCTTGGCTAGGAGATATCCATGCCTGCATCCCTCCTCTACCTGATGTGGAGTTGGATCTGAAACAGGTTTCTCGTATCACATGAGAACAAGTCAGGTATTGGACTTGTAAATACTTTACTCGTTCTCTGCATATTAACTGCAGAATCTGCTCTGTTCTTTAAAATGGAGCATTTATTAGAATACACAAGAACATAAGAATGAATATGATGGGTAAGGGCAGAAGTCCACCTAGCTTTGTGACAGCGACCAGCAAGGGACACATCAGACAATGGTGGAAGTACAAAGTGACCTTTCCCTGATAGTCTCTCCCAGTTCCTAACCTGCAAGATATCTGGAGCCACAAGTGGTACCAGGATCATGACATTTAATAACGCTTGATGGAGTTTTATTCTCTGATTTTGTCTCTTTTTGATCTCATTTATACTTTTTACATGTGATTTTTCCTTAGGAAAAAGAACTTCCTTCGTTTTCCTTTATACGTGCTATCTGATCATTTCATTTGGTGTCCTCCACATCCTGAGCTATGTGAAACATCGAATAATTGTTTCCCGTTCATCTTCTCTCTGGCATTCAGGATATTATATTCTTCTCTCATATCTATTGCCTGCTCAGTTGAGTCATTTCCAGACAGAACTGTTCTGGTCTATTTAATTTCTTCTTATCTTCTTGTCATCCCTTTCATCCTTCTCTGTACTGTTTTTACTGTATCCTGTTTGATATGTTGCAACCATAACTCCAAGAAGCGTTGAAGATTTTTTTTTTTTGCTTAGTTGTCTATTCCTTCTTCATAAGAAGTCATAGCACCCTGCTTGCTTTTTGACCACTGAGGAGTACTGAGCTGATAAAGTCAGAAAACTCTCTATAGTGACTCCAAGAGCCCTTTTATGAGTGAAAGTATCTAATTTATAGTCCATTGTCTGGTCTCTGGCTGAATGCTTACAGTTATTTTTCCATTAGTGCATTATTTTGCATGCACTGACATTGAATTTAATCTGCCGTTTCATCGCCTACTCACTCAGTATTTTCTATCAATTCACTTAGCTCTCACTGCCACAGACTGATGTTGTTACTGCAGTGCTTGCCCTCTTTTTCGGACCATGTATAAACTTTTTTTGGAACAGGCTGCCCAGGGAAGTAGTCAAGTCCCCATCCCTGGAGGTATTTAAAAGATGGGTAGACGAGGTGCTTAGGGACATGGTTTAGTGGTGGGATAGCAGGGTTAGGTTAACAGTTGAACTTGATGATCTTAAAGGTCTTTTCCAACCTAAACAATTCTATGATTCTATGATTCTATACTAAGCACCATGTGTTGAGGAGCAGATCCTTGGGAGAAGCCATTTATTAAATGGTCTTCACCAAAGAAGAAAAAATAAAAATTTAATGCTCAAAGTTGGTAGTTGGTGTGCTAATCTAAGAGACACAGGCTCCAAGCACTGAGCAATGTGTATTTATTATTAATAATTTATTTTGCGTCATAGGGGTGCATCTTTTGAGTATACCCTTATATAATCAATAATCTGGTGGTGAAGGCACTCTCCTGAGACATGAATGGTCTTGATTCAAATCAGGCAGACATATGTTTGAAGACAGATCAACCGTCCTTGAGCTGAGTGCTCTAATCACCAAACTACTGGGCACTCACTCCCTAAGGGTACTTCATGTCTTAGGGCTTCTTTTTTATTATTTTATTTCTTGGGATTTGTGAAGGATTTTTTGTGAAAGGGTGACCTGATTTTGGTGCCAAAAGAGGGGTCAGGACACAGAACCTCAACTTTCCCCACAAATCCCAATATATGCTGCTTTTAGTCTGGAGGAAAGAACCTGAAGGTGTGTGAAGGATGGGGATTAGTCCTTGCCAGTGCCTTTGTGTACTTTTTCATTTAGAATTTCTATCTGGATATATTTTTAGGCAGCTCCCTTCCTAGTTTTCTGCCCCCCATCTCTCTTGGGTGGAAGGTTTTCTCCAGTTATTGAGTGGGGAACATGGCTGAGGACTCTAAATTACACCTCTGGGCAGGACAGTGTTGATGAGTTATGAGTTCACAGATCTTGCTGTGAATGTAGACCAGAAGCCTTTTTTAGAAAGTGGTTTGACAGGAGCTATGATATATTTGGCTATAGCTTCCCCCTGCCACAGCCAGCTCAATTCTGTTTTAATACCAGGTTAACAACCAATCTATCACAATGTTTACCACCAATAGGGGAATGGTGAGTGTAGTTTTATTTTTTAAAATATGTTCATGAATAAATAATATGAAAATATGGCCTTGTTTCTGATGGAAACATGGCTTTTAGATTGGGGGACTGGAGTGGGAGTGAGGATGGAGGGACAGGCTCCCTCCATCCTCGCTCCATGCCATGGGTGAGTTCCAGTGTTACTGAAGGCCAGGACAGCTGACATGGGAGAAAGCTCTGTAATTAGCCCAGGCTGGGAAATGCTTAACTTGGTGTTTGCATGGCTTAGATACTGAAGTCAGTGACAAGACTGAAAGCCACAGGGAAGCTGGCTTCACCAATTCCGGTGGTCATCAAGCTATTTGTCAAACAGTGACATTGTTGAATTACTTTGTGTTTGGCTAATACATTGAAATGTAGAATTTAAACATGAATATTACATACATTGCTATAATTTTCATGAATTTTTAGATACTTTAATGACAGGCAAAATTTGATTATATTTTGGGGGGTATAATTACTTAAGCCTAAGTAGTTTAATAACCTAGATAGCTTAGTATTCCACCTCCTTTTTCAGAGGAAAAATGAATTATCTGTTGAAACCACCAACAAAAGTGCCTTCATCTTGTCTGGGCTGACTGTGAAAGGATTTATAACAAATTGTTGTCAGAGCATTGTGACCAGCATTGAAATAAGTATGCCTGCTTGAGATTTGTGTGTGTCCGTAATCTTGATGCTAAGATTGAACAGCTGCTGTGTACCTGTTGGTAGCGTGTGTTTGCCAGGGTAAAGCAATCTTTCTTTTCTTGCGCTTTCCTCTGCTGGAATGAAGCCAACCAAGTTCCGTAGAAAAAAAAATGGGAGGGAATGAAAATATGTAAATCAACATCTAGTAAGGGATTATATTATGTAAGCTACTGACATCCTTCTCTAACAATGTTTTCTCTCTGCATTGCTAAAAAAATGGAACACGGAGTTGTCAAAGTTTTTATTCTTGCAGTAGGAACTCTGCATTGTCCTGACTAAGCCTGAGGTGACAATCAGCTCAGCCTTTGGAGAGAAGTCAAAAGACTTTGAGAGACAGTCCTTAAGTCCTCTAAAAATATTTTAGATGCATGTGGGGAGTCTAATAATTACAGAGTCATTGGACCAAGAAGGGAGACAAACTCAAACAATTTCACTGCAGGTGCGTGGCAATGTACGGCAGCATTCCTGAAGTCTGTCCATTAAAAAGGCACATCCAGCACATGTCTGAAAGAGGGCAAAATGCTACATATGCCATCCTGTAAAACATGTTTCCTCTGTGTAAAATTTATGAAAATAAGTAATAAGCTATTATATTTTTTATCTTTGGAAGGGACAACTTCAAGCAAACAAAATATATAAAATGGAAAAGCACTAGTAAAGAAGACCTGGAAATAGTCTAACTGAAGCAGTTCAGAACTCCAGCGTGTGTTTAGAAATGCCTGATAATGAGAAATGAACAGGTCCCACAAGCTTGCATGACAGGAATCTACCTTGCAATTCTCTCCAGTTAGAGCACACAGCTGGGAGGTCAGACATTGCCATTAAAATGCCCGCCCCTACTCAGAAAGAGGGAGATTGGACTGTTGTTTTCTCCACCCAGCTGAGTGCCTTAACCACTACAGCCTGCTATATGATATTCTGAGGTTACCCTCTTGTTGGAGCCTTTATACAAAATGCTAAACAGCACGATGATTGGGATGCTTGGCATCATGATGTGAATTCTAATCCCTTCAGGAAAAAGGGAAATTAAATGCTTACAGTGCTTACAATTGGGGCAGAGATCAATGAGATGAATGAAGTCTTTCCCTTCCTGCACTTTTGGCACTTGTATTTTGACTTAATCTGTATTCTTCCTTTTCACTCAATTATTCAGCAAATTTGACTTTAATTTGTAGACAACTTTGGGATGACCTAAGATATTTTTAACATACTGACTTTTAAAAAAAAAGGTGTTTTCTTTGGCTGTAGTTATCAGCACAGTAAGAAGAGTGGGCCAAGAAATCAGCAGTGCAAATCAGGGTAACCAGATAACATGTTATCTGATAGAATGTAAATATGAGCAGCAACTGCAAGATTGGAAGGGGTTATGAAGTGGTCTGTCAATCAGTACGGATGACAATGCACAGATACCAAAGGGAACGCATCACTAGGAACTGCAAGGTTAAAAGATGACTGTGGGAATTTGGGAAGAGATTTGAGCAAGAAATAGAGAAATTAATGATTCTTCAAGTACCATGTACAATAGAGAGGAAAAAACAGACAATCATGAATATTGACTGTGATGGCATTTGAGGACCGCTGGACCACAGTCCGGGGGAATGATATGTGGCAAGCAGCATGGATTGCATCTGATCACAATGATAATTAATCATACTGGAAAATGATCAGAAGCAGCCATGAGAGCATCAGACTAACCATAAAAAAGGCAAACACAGCCATGAATCTAACTCAGCATGTGGTGAACAAATTGAGCACAAGATGGAAAAGAACATAAAATGAAGATGCTTTGTAATGACTGATACGCTCCTAGAAGTCTGAGAAATGAAAAAAAAAAGAAAAAGGGTTCTGACTGATGAAAGAAAATTTGAGGTAATTGGCTTTTTCTGAAACCTAATTGGATAGTCACACACCTGGTCAGTTAAAAGTCCTGGTGATAATCTGTTCAGGAAGGATAGCATCCATAAAAGGAGGTGCTGAGCTGGCCCTTCATTGTGGGATTGCCATAGCCTGTTTCATGGGTGCAAGTGGAATCAAGTATTAACTAATGTAGCCCGAGATGGGGCTTGGTGGAGGACAGTGAATCAAACTGGAGAAAGGCAACTTTTATTCCATTAGTCTGAACTATCTGGAAACATCTGTTAGGGGGATGTCATTTTGAGCTGATAATTTTCTAATGCAACAAGATAGATAACTGCATCTAAAGTAACTCTACTCTGGATTTACTTATTACAGATTCATCTACTAGATCTTTGTGGTTGCTTAGAGGACCAATGATCTTTACACTGAGAAGAGGGAAAAAGAAAATGGCCTTGGAGAAACTAAGGGTAAGATACGGGAAGGCACGAAATATCCTTTCAAGATATGCAAGAGATACCTTTCCATAGGAAGGTGACTCAAAGAACAGAAATAATCTCAAAGAAATATGTTCCTGGTCTATCAGTGGGGAAGAATTAGGTATCACTAAGCAAAAGCGTTGGAAAGCTGACACGCTACTCAGACAAATGACTTGAGCAGGTTAATGGGGAATGCCTGAGGATAGGAGGAATGCCTGAACTGCCATTTTTCCCTTGAATTCCCAGAACTGGTTCTTTCTTATTTATTAGGTACTTCTATCCATTAAAAAATTAACATAATATCTTAAGATAAACAGTGAAGAGGAGCTCATGCCTCCAGAGTTGTTAATGGTTATAATGGGGGCACTTGCCCAGCAAGTAGGTGACTTCATCTAGGCAGGCCTCCTTAAGGTTAATGGGATCAAAAAACTCTTTTCTGTAGGATGTTGCCATAACTTCTCAGTGCAGGAGAAAAGATGCTCCTTCACTGGAGCACGTTAGTATGCTAAAATGAATGCCAGAGTTGGAGAAGACCAGGTAATTTATGCCTTTACTCTGTAGCATCTTGATTAGACCTCTGTTGGATAAGGTAAAAAAAAGATTCCAAACACTGATCCCTGGATTGCTGTTGTTGGGGTTTTTTATTTTAAATTAAGCAGTTATAGGATTGCTGGTCTGGGCAATGTCCACCATAATCCAGGCCTCCTCCCCTTTCTAAGGAGTTAAACATTCCAGATGAGTGTTTAAGGCCACTACCTGAAGGCAGGACCATCACAGACACTCTTCCCTGTCTGGCCATCTCTTAAAAAAGCAAAGCAAGATTAATTTGAATAAAATGGTTGCATGCCAGTGCCATGTTTGGCATGCTATAAGAAAGCTGGTATAGAATTTCAGTTTTAAGGGGTATAGAAAAAAATCGCATAGAAGAGTGGTGACAATATATTCCATGCTGAAGGAAAAGCAGTACTTTCTACTGGCTGTACAATAGAGTCCATTAGTCATGCTAAAAGGCAAGTTGAAGAGTGACTTGATGGCAATGGAGAAATACTTTTTTGGGAAAAGGAGAAAGCCACGCTGAACACTAAAGCTTTTGTTAGGCCAGGGAAAGTTCAAGTTAAGACACACTGGCGGTGCTTTTAGAAATTTCTTTCTTAATTATGGGGGCAAACTATGAAGCTGTAAGGTCTCGTCTACCCTTGAAGCCTGGACACTTTCTGGAAGGTATGCTATAAGTAAAACCATGTTGAGCACAGCACGACACAGCACGCATCTGGCTATGCTCTGAGCCAAAGTGATATTTCAAAACTCTCTGTAAAAACTAAGCAGCATATGAACAGTTTTTTTGAATAAATAATTTTGGAGGTGTGAGGGTCCAGATCATGGAAACAGAAATAGCAGACAATGCCTCTCCCTTAGGATATCTATTATTTTTCACTTTTCATAGAATCATAGAATAGTTTGGGTTGGAAGGGACCTTTAAAGGTCATCTAGTTCAACCCCCTTGCAAAACATCTTCAACTAGATCTGGTTGCTCAGAGTCCTGTCCAACCTGACCTTGAATGTTGCCAGGGATATCATTCTGCTTTTATAACATGCTGCTGTTTTCTTTGACTCCTAGGCAGGGTCAAAATGAAAAGTGATGGGTAAGGGAAATAGATTGTATATACTAACATAGAAAAGAAATCCTCAAAACATTGAAAATGGGTATTAAACCTTTATTTTCCCCATCACTAATTTCTAGTTATTAATATCCTGAGCTAATTTCACTGCTCTGAAGCAGTACATCATGCTACAAAATCTGGACCCCTATCCGGTGTGGAGCCAGGCTCTATGTGCTCTAAGAAACTGGGTAGCTGGTAAATCTCCTGCTGTAGGTTGTAGGCCTTATCACCCCACATCATCCCTGCCAGGCAATTTGTGCACCGGCATGTAGCAGCAGTTAAATGAAAAAGCCTTTAGGCGATCCTCTGGAGTTGAAGGTGAAGCGCCTGCTGCACAGGAGGCAAAATTGAGAAATGAAAAATAAAAATGTCACTGCAGAACAAGTAGGAGAAATCCATAATTATTTCTACTTTAAGAAGTGTTATAGGAAAATCCTGCTGAGGGAACAAGCAGGATGAAATTTCAGCAGAAGCTGGGCAAGTGTCCCTTATCTTCATGAATATGTTACCCTTATTGTTAGATAAATTGATCATCTATTTTTAAAAATATTATACATTGATGCACTAAACATTGTTTACATCATTCTGAGACCCCCCTACTTGTGCTGTGCATGGATTATTTTGTCCCTTCTGGTACAGTGGCATGTTTGGGGAGAAGCACGGAGGCCATGCCCAGGAGAGACTTACAAAGTCTCTCAGCAGGACAGGAGAGCAGAGTGTGCCATGGGACAAGCAGCCTCACTCACTCGTGGGAAGGGCAGGACTTGCAGTATCATTCTAATGCACATCACTGTAGGATTTGGGAATTTTCAGCCAAATGGTATGAGGTTAAAAAGTGTTGCCATTTTTCATGAGAAAAACATATTTGATAAAAATGTCTAGGTATTGGAATCTGACTTTATTCTTTATCATAAAGAAACTATAAAAGAAAATCTACTAGTTCAGTGGTAGGTCAATTGTCTGAGATATGAGAATCCTATATTCAAGTGTGCCTTTTAGGGTGATTCTGTTTCTCAGATATGAGTCCATTAGGTTTATAGTTTGAATGAATTAGTGTTTCCAGACAGGTAAATACTTTCCCAAACATATTTTGATCAGCCATGATTATGTTAAGAAAAGTGGGCAAGCTGTGTTTTATGAAGGGAATTTCCAGGCAAAAATGTGTTTCTGAGATATGTCTATGTCATGGTCATCCCTGACAGCTAAAATAGTCAACAAAAAGTTACAGTAACTCTGAGGCAACTCTGCTTTGGGCCTCTCTGAGTGCTCAGAACCAGGGTGGCATGAAGCTACATCTGCTTCCACTTTGGTCCTTGCCTCACCTAGATCTGATCTTCGGCATGTATGAATATTCTTTCACTTCCTATGGTGCGAGATCTTGTATTTCTGGCTCCTGTAAACCTGCTTATACCAAATCAAAGTTTGGGACTGGTTACAGGTCCATTGCATAGAGTCTAGGTTAAAATGGATTTGACACTCTAGTTTATGTTAACTTCATCTGTTTGTGTTAAAACTTCAGTAATTGCCTGGTAGTCTTACTCCTTTACTAGTCTTCCACTGCTTCTATCCCCCAGGTACAAGCCCCTCTTGCACCCCAAAAGCTGTAATAATACTGTGTGGTGCTAAAACTAATAGGCTGTGCCCCACATCTCTTCAAAGTGAAATAACTAATATTAAGAAAATATGTTCTTGCATTAGCATTACCTATGACCTACATTAGTGAAGGAAAAATTATGCATCCTTTTCTTATAAGCAAAAGTATGGCCTCTGGTAATAGGAAACACAGAAGCATTTAGTGTGAGTTGGGAACAAGAAAGAGAAATTTAAAAATCACACCCAAAACAAATTAGGAAAAAATAAATTTCCCTAGCATAAACAATTGTAGATGTACATACAATAAAGAGCCTGCAGCACCTTTACCCTTGTTTGCACAAAATAACTGGCCATTGGACAGTAAAACCTTGTGGAAACCTGGAACTTCTCCAATATCATGTTTTTCTGAGAGCAACAAGTGGAAGAGAAACACTTCATACCTTTTCCTTAGTGTAGAGCAAATCATGAGTCTGTTCTCAAAAATGTCTGCGGAGTACAGTTTCTTTTCAAAAGTAATTCAGATGCTTGGCCCAGTCTGCAGGAGATTTAGGTAACTGAGTCCCATAGACCTCTGCAAAACAGACCCTCTGTCTTAATGCCCTTCTAGAGCAGTGGGGTAGCTACCACTTGTACCTTTCCACATTGCCCCCATGCCTCAAAGCTGTTCTCATTCATCGTCAGAACAAGAAGGAATGAAGTAGAAGCACACTGCAGTATTAAGACCCTATAACGTGCCCATGTCTTCTCCGAAGAAAAGTAAATACCCTGGTCTTCTGATGTATGTATGTGTTTTTGTGGTTTTTACCCCTCCAGCATTTGAGGATGCTTAGGTCCTTATGAAATATAGCTAAGAACTTGGATACCGGAGAGCTTGGTGCCTCCCATGATATTTGTCGAGAGGTTGTTTGTAGTTGAGGATTTCCACAGATAATATGCTCTCTTTTCTTTTTTTTTTTTTTTCTTTATGTGATAGTAGAACAGGTTGCTCACCATGTTTTAACATTTAACATTAATGTTTAATTTTCTATATATTACAATGTGTTAAGAGGTTCAGTGGGAAAAAACATAGATAAATAACCAAGTTATCCAAATGAGTCTTTCATATTGTTCCCTTTTTAAATACTTTTTAATTTAACACCTATTTCTTTTCCCTTCTTTTTTTTAAACTGGTCTTTATTTTAGTCATGTGACAGGTTGCCAAATGTGTTTCAGAAACCAAACGGTATATTAACATCTACTGGTTTCTCCTTATCTACCATGTTAGTAATGTCTTCAAACATGAGATCTCTTGCCCGATTTTATGCTTCCCATCTTTAATCAAGCTGTGTCTTCCCAGCTGTTGTCCATCTTTAAGACAGTTTCTAGAGATGAGCTCTGTTAAAATACTCATAACTCCTAAGGTAGGGACAGAGGCTGACTCTGAATTTTCATTTGTAGCTACTTTGCCCAAGATAACCCTCACAAATGTCAAGATTGGAAAATGTAAAAATTTGACTACTGTCATACCAAACTGATGGTTTTCCAACCAAACCTTTAGTGGTAAATGTTATCTGCTACTTTCAAGCCCTTTTGAAATTGAATCATCCTATAAAAAGATAAATTTGAAAGTCAATGCATGAATTCCAAATCCTCATTTTCTTAAAAGCACATGGAGATACGAAATATGGATGATGTTTTCCTAAAAACAGTTGGGCTAAACAAGTTCTGAGACTGGCTTATTCACATGTAGTACTGAAGATTTGAGTATCTCTTAAGTTTTATCACTTAAGTTCAGTGTTTTAAACAAACCAATTTGCTTAATAACAATCTTTGACATTACCATAAAGGTAACCAAATGTGCAACTTGGTTCTTGTTAGTAAAAGCAGAGCATCCAGCAGCATATAAATCATAACATTATTTTTAGACTATGCATCACTTCTAGATTCATAATTTATCAGATTAGCTTGAAAACTATTTAGGTAGAACTTTGGATGGTTGTAGTATCAAAGGATATATTGTTAAAAGTAAAACAATGGAAGCTTCCAGCTGTTTTCATCGTCGTTGGTGTCTGTAGATACCATAGGCAGTTTTTCTTATTTACAAATGATGTCATATTAGTGTTAATAAAAAACATTTATGAGAAAATGCTCTCTTGCAACCCTTAAAGCAATTTGTAGGATTAGTTCTATACAATACAGTGTAGGATACTGCACACTTCCAGTCCCTCTATTCATTATGGTTAAAACTGAATTAGCTAGGATTATATTTAAACAATATTAACTGCAGCAGACAATTTAGATTAGTGAAGAGCTTGCGCATAAAATGGGTTTATAAAATAACACGGAGTGTGGTAGGTTTTGTGCCTAATGCAATAGCCTTTCTGTTGCGCCCTGCTAACCAGACCATTTGTCTGAGGTGTGAGAAGTAGCAGCAACTATGAACACAACTGCAGGAGTGCAGGATTAAGTAATGAGAGTCGTATTTAGAAGGTTTTGAATGATAAGCTTAGGTGCATGTGCCCAGCCATTGTACAAAGTCCATAAACCCTATTTTTCTCATGTCTGGGTAGAAAAGCAAGCACCAGTGGTGTTTTAGTTACATCATCCCATTTAATAATATTTGTTTAAGTTTGCCTGAAGACACCTATGCTTTCAAACTGACATTTTTCAGGCCCAGAGGAAAGACCAGTGGGTTGATTAATAAGGTATTTGTACACCAGTGGTTAGAAAATATTTGAAAAGAAGGTTTACTTTAGCAATGCATTGTTTTCAGGTACTTTATTTTTCCTAGCTTGAGCGCGGGCTGTGACCTTAAAACTGAGCCAGTGCTGCCACCTTGAGGATTTTCTTGAAGCATCTCCCTCAGCAGCAGTGAAAATTAATTGCGCAGACTAACTGCATACAGTTTGTGTACTCGCTTGTATAAGCATAGGACTTATATTAAATAACAATATCATATTAAACATGTATACTCTATGTAAATGCACAGGAAAAGATAATGACGCTGTGACAAAAGTTATAAACACAACCTAAGAAAATTTAGAGAGGAGCTCTTTTACAGACAGATTTAAAAATAACTTCTCGTTATCAAGCGATCAAGATGGGATACTTTTCTTGACAATGCTAGGTAACATTGGTCATACATAGAGGCACCGGTTCTGTACGTTAAATCCAGATGGACTTAAGGGTTCCAAGGCAACTTGGCATGGTTACAGGACCAAGCTCATTTACATGACCTGGGACTTAAGGAAATTGACTGTAATTACAGATTATCTGTGATTTCGGATACTTAGTCTTAGATATCTTTTGTTCGTGCCTAGCTGAGATGGGAAATATATCCTGCAAAGGGATCCCCAAAACTGCAGCCCTGCATCAGAAACCAATATCAGTCATTGCTACAGATCCACATCTGTGTAGGATTCATTGGGGTACATCCACCTGCAGGATTTAGGGTACTTTTTCTGGGGCTTTGGAACTACAATGCTGATTTTCACCACATTGAATGTTTATAACTCTGTTCATCAGTAAAATCCATAGGCTGATGTTAAATGCCTGTGGAAAGAGAAAATTTTGAATGGAATCCATAACACAAAGTACTGATGGGTGAAACATGCACATGCCATTACAGACAAGAGGAGGGCATCAGGAATACTGTCCTTCTCAAAAACTGAGTCTGCTCAGGGAGACTTAAATTCACAGTCTGGAACCTCTCCTTGTGTTAGGCATCTGCACCTGCCATTTAGAGAACAGACGATTGATTTGGTCTTTTTGGATACAGAAGGAGATGATGATGATGATGCTACCCTCTTCACACTGTTGCCCAGCGGCTACAGCACTCAGGAAATATAAAGTAAGAGTTTTAATCCTTCCTCATCCTGAGTTGGTGCAAAGCAATATCTCCTACTGCCCAGCTGTCTTGTACTTTCCTACTGGGACTTTTCCCCGAGTGAGTGCTGGAGAATGGTACCTCTTGTACCTCTTTTTTCTGTTGTTATGAAATGACAAAGCTTAGCTGGTAGTTTCAACAACAGAGATGAAGGGTGGCTCTTCCTGCCTATGATTAAGGTCCATTGTGTTACCAGAAGACAAAAGATTTTAACTTGAATAGAGAATGGAATGAGGTGTCTTATTTCGGAGGGAATGCTCTTTTGTATGAGCATAGCCTCAATGCCACCTATTCCAATGATGAGTGAAAGTGAAGGTAGCTGCCATGGTTTGCACTAATTTCAGTGTTTTGGGTTGGTATGGTTTAAGAGCATTGATTAAGCCAGATTGAAAAGAAGGTGAAGAAGGAAGAAAGTGAAAGGATGCTTTAGTTTATGTCTGGAGTTGGCCATCTCGGGTACCTGTAGGCAGGGAGCTGGTCTGTCCCCCAGTGGCAGTAGTTTGGAACACGTAGAGAAGACAATTTCTAGAGGTGTGGAAACTTAATTGATGAAAAGTTAGTCACCACTGTCTCCCTTGAGTTGAAGAGAGTTAGCAGAGCTGAAGCATCACAACCTTCAACTTCAGTGTTCAAATTCTCACCAACTCCCACTTCAGTGTCTAAATCTCTTAATAGGCTTAACTATGTATACTGAATTAATATTTCACATTGACAAGGATAGTAAATTTCATCACCCAAGACAGAAATTTCATTAATAAGCTCTATAATTAGCTTAAATTTGGTTTTAACTTGGGTCAAAAAATTCTTCATCATTAACCAACAGCAACGGATCTACAAGACATTTATCAGGTATGAGTCATTGCTATTAGGTGAGTGAGCAGCTAAACACTCCTCTGCCCGGTCATGAGTACTGTGAGGTATTCTAAGTGATTTACTGATAGGTAAAGACATTAAATACATGCTTATACTGCACATAGATGACCGTATGGCTGAAGAAGAGCATAGAGCTTTAAAGAAACCTGACACCAAAACCCTACCTTTGTCTGAGAAGATCAGTGACACAGAAAAGGATTTGGTGGAGGGAAATGATAATACTCCTTAAACTTCAGTTGAACTTCATTTCTCCATGCATCTCAAGGCATAAATATGTTCCAAGCAAATTTTAAAAGCTTTCAATTGCAATCAGCAGATGAAGTTACATCTGCTTTGCATCCATCCAGTTTACATCACTGCAGAATTTGGCACTACTACTCTACCAAGTTCTTACAGGGAAAACATTTCATTACTGGCATGCTTTTATTTATTTGTTTTTGCTTAAGATAACACAATGATGAAACAACTGGATTTTATTCACTTACTTAAATGCATTTCTTGGGCCACTCATTAAACAATAACATTAAAATAACAGGGAAAACCATCTGGCTTTTTGAAGTTTTTTTCAATACATTACCAACCACATCGAGTATTTTACCAGGAAATAATGTCTTCCTGGACAGTCTGGATCCTTTTCCACATGCATGGAGGGGAATTGTCTATGTTTCTATCCATTTCTCACTTCAGAATAACTGGCTATCATGTGGTGAGGAATGCAGAATTGTATCACAGCATTTTGTATATGTGTATCTAATGGGGAAACGGCCGGTCTGTGTCTGTGTGTATACAGTTATATTCCATACATATTTTAAGCAGATAGTTTCTGATTTTTTGTTCTTAAAGGTAAGACTCAAACTTTGAACTTGGTGCTTTAAGCATTCAGGTGATAATATATTCATATAATATTTTAAGTCGTTGGAAAGGCTATCATCTAACAGAAAGTAGAGGTCTCCACTGAGAGCTGACTGGATTTCAGACTAGCAATTCCCACATAACCTTCTTCTGCCAGAAGATGTGAGGGAAGGAAGAGAAGAATCCAATAAAATCTGGTGTATCTGTCCAAAAAGGGCTTAGGAACACACACCAGATTTACAGCAAAATGAGAGAGATTAGTAAAATCTTCTGGTCCAAAACCCAAGCTCATCATCATACCAGTTTGATTTAGTTAAATAGGAAAACATGGATAAACCCACCACCACCACCTATACCTTGACTGCACTTTCACTCTCCACACAAATTATTTCTTCTCAGTGATTCCATGTGAGCAGGCTTTGGAAACATGGACTGCACTACAGATTCATTGAGTGGATGTAAAAATGGTATTAGAAGTTTGTTTATCGATGTTTTACTATCAGACTGGAAGGAAGTTTTAGAGGTAAATTGGCCAATACTGTGGTTGATAAAATAAAAACATGCTTATTGCAGTTGCATACAGGGTGACTTACAAAAAAAACAGGATTAAAGTTCAAAATGAACAAACCAAGGAAATGGTTTGAAAAAAACCACCAGGTGCAACTGGAATGCAAACTTTTTCTCTTATGCAGGAATAATCAACTGCATGAACAGACTGAGGAATGACAGGCTACAGGCAATAGTGGTGCTGAAAAGCACCTTGGGGTTATAGCAGGTAACCAGCCAAAACCAAGTCGCCAATGTTGTGATGCTGAGAAAAAGATTAGCATCATACTATTGTGTACAGAGAATGTCATGTGCAAGCTGCACACTTTCTGCTACTACTGCTTCTGCTTTTTTGGCTACCTATATCTAATGTCTCATCCACCCTAAGGGTCTTCATTTTAAGAAGTATGTAGACCACCTGATGAAAATGTCAGGAGGGACAGGAAAGGTCAAAGATCTGAAAAGCCCTCTCTGTGAGGAACTGCTCATGGTGGAGGCAGATTTAATTAGGAAAACAGGGAAGACTAAGAAAAATTTACCAAAAGTTTTCAGATACATAAGCTAGATACACCGAAACATAAAAACTGGGACCAAAGAGGAAAGATCTTAACAGTTCCCCGTGCCTATGTGAGCCACATGAACATTAAAGCCCTGAGGGAGTTGAAGCACTTACTTCAGTGATGTTTTTAAGAACAGTTTCAACAAATGTTTGTCAGGGTACATAGTTGACTTTGCGTTTGAAGCATGAGGGTGGAGTAGGTTATCCTCTGGTATCTTTTCCTAATCTATTTTCCTATTGCATTAATTGAAAAGCCAGCAACAATCAACATTTTCCAGGCTAGGAGGGTTCAAACTGTAGTAAGGTTTACTAGATTACTATACTAGTAACCAAATGTTCCTCCAAGCATACAGGACTGGAAACTGCCACTAGTGCCACAGAAACCATCGATAACAGATGACCAGAGCACAGCAGGGCCTTGTAGGCCATCTGCTGCTAAATTTCCTATTTCCTCCTGTTTTCTTGATGAACTCTATAGAGGCAGTGATCTTTTCTACCTGTCCCCAAGATATTATCTAAAGAGGCAGTGTCGGATGGTATACTAGCTACTAGTGGCATTTCAGTATCCAGGAATTCACACTGTGATATTTATGAATGAACTTTCAAGTCAGCAAATACACAGCATCCTGAGGTTTCCTAAATTCTGATCATCATTTGAGCCAACTGCAAAATTGCTTTGTTGTACCAGAAGAAAACAGAGTTCAGTTTGAAGATCTGATCTCTATTTTTGCCTGCCTTATATTGTCAGATGATGTCATTTGGCCAGGGGGGAAATATTATTCTTTCAATAAGTGCTTGTAGCATTTCATCTTCCTCCTTATTTTACCCTGTAAAATTGTGGGTATTTTAGCAACACAGTATCCTAGATCCTTGGAAAAATGTAATCTAACATCTGAGGGGAAATAGTTAGATAAATATTGAAAGAATAGGCAAAATGTGGAAAGTTCAAAATTAATACAAAATACAAGTGTGTAGTTGTCTGTTCTTTTTACAGAACATTTGAACCAGTAAATAATTTTAATTTAAAAATGATATATACATATATATATGTATTTGTTCTCCCCACATACCTACAGATCCATTTATCTATGAAAGCTACTTAAATGTTTCTACATGGTTCAGATATGCATGTTATGTGTACGTGAATATATATATATATATTATGCATCTCATTTCAGTTCAGTGCTGGTTATCTAATTTGAGATAAACACAGTTCTGTTTAATCTTCTCTCACATCTATAAATACTGTGGATATAAGTGCTTTTTGTTCTCATAAAATTTTTGGAAGGCAAGGAATAAGGTAAACAGAGATTTATTTTTTTTCTCCTATATTTTGAGTTAATGATTTTTCAAAAAGAACATCTTTGTCCTAAATCAAAACCACACAGCCTGTCAATGGCTTTTGGTGATTTAGAAACAACTGTGGATCATATGGCATACAAAGGAAGAATGAGTTCACTGAAACTACCACCAAACAGAATTTTAGAAGCAGAAATAGAACTGGGTAGGAAGTGGTTTTCCTGTCCCGCGAAAGTTTTCGAGATCTCGTTTTTCCCATTATGCCTCAGAATGAAGCCAAGGCCCACCGAAGATGAGAGGGACAAAGATAACAAAGCCTAGGTCTGTCAAAACAAGAGAAACAGAGGCGTAGGGTGAACAGGTGAGCTCACAGCATCCACATTTAAGTAGCCAGTTAGGTAGAGCACTTCCCTGGGGCAAGGAGCAGCAAGGTGTAGGCTCCTGTTCTGACCCCAGCCTGGGTCCTGAGCCTCCCCCTGGGTGACTGAGAGTGTTCAGCTCATGTCACCTGCATGTTAGACTGGCAGTATAATCAGTTACTAGACTGTCAATTATTTGATGCAGGTATCTTGTTTGTCCATCTTTGTTAAAATTATGGTGGTGATAAGCTGCTATTTCCAACAAAAAGTTTTCCAATCCTGGGAAATCTCTGCCCTTGTTTAGTTCTTACAGAAGTAATTTACTCACAGTGTCCAACCTAGAGGATGCAAAATTTCCTGTCAGTGGTTCTAGTGGCTGCACCTAAACTAGAGATAAAATCTTGGTCCCAAATCCTCAAAGGCATTTAGGCACCTAACTTCCATTGAAAGTTGAAGACCATACCAAAAAAGAACAATTTGGCTATTGCCACTGCAAGCCTGCAGACATCTGGGGCCTGCAATAGAATCCAGATGAACTGTTTCTGCCCCAGTCCCTGAAGCACTGGACTGACTTTGGCGACTGAGCCTCAGTAGTAGAATGTGCCGTCAGAGCAGTCATACGCTGGGGATGATGGAGAACTATCCTGTCCTGAAGAAGCATTTCAGAGCTTCTTGCAACTTCAGAAGGAGTGTCTATGCTGTACAGCAATGGACTGCAATAGCTGGCTCAAGCCTGCCCTTGCTGCCACATCTGCGCTACTATGAATATTTCAGAAGACTGAAGCTAATGTATTTATTTCTACCCAAGGCAAATTCAGACCTTTTACTGCAACCTAAGCATACACGCTGCAGAGAGGAGCACACACAGCTCCTTTGCTTACTCTGTAGGCTTGAAAAGAGAATAAGCAGAACAACAAAAGCCCTCTGGCACCGGCGTTGTTATAACTGCACAATGAAGCTGCAGACTTTGTCTTCCACTTATGGTGCCACCATATTCGAATCCCACGGATACTCTGGAGCTGTATTACGACAGGTTAGCTGCATTTCCTCCATCCTCCCCGCATCAGAGCCTCCAACATCCATTTCAGCTGCAGAGGTGAGGAAGGCAGCCCATCCATTAATAGCAACCCTGTCTCCAGTTGATTAGCTAGATCCCTGCTGCTTCTTTTCCGGTGACATCACTGTTTCATTTCTCTAGATTTCTCCTGACATGAAATACTCACGATATCGCTACAGCAGAGAGCACTGGCCTCAGGCAATAGTTCAGAGGAATGCTAATGCTCCAGGTAAATGGGGCGACTTCCGGAGGAGTAAAGCGAAATCTGCTTGCCCTCCTTTGTTGCTTGTTGATATAATTTCATTCCCAAATCACTTGATGGCAAAAGATGACTGGATACTTTAAACATCGTTCTCACAGAGTAGAAAGAGAACAAGTGGTCTGCTGCACAGCTGTGTTCAACCCACCCACTGTACGCAGAGTGTAGTTCAGCCTTACTTTCTTATGAGGGTAATAAGTGTGCACATAGAATGAAATTAAGAACCCTTCCAAGTTCCGGGCCAGGTGCTGGGCAGATGTACGGCAAGGGGGTGGAGGGACTGTAGGGAAGTACTAAGAAGAAATCTCCTCTTGTAGGCCACCACAAGGAAGCCTTGTCCAGGTCTGTGGCTTACCTGGGTGCCTGCAACAGAAAAAGATGGGAGACTTTTGCTCAGCAGAGGATTTAGCCTTTTCATGCCTGTCTCCACTCAGTAGCGATTCCACTGCTCCTTTGCTTTCATGCACAGAACTAACTGTTACAGCTGCATCTCTTCCTCTGCGCCAAGCTCTGACACTTATTTGCAAAATGACTCTCAGAAGTGAGCAAGGGGCTGGATTTGTCTCCTGGTAGCTGTTACTGATTTTTATTAGTACTTCATTTTGAGGCAACTGTATGAAAAGAGCTATCTGAAATCTGCATTCTGTTGTTAGCATTCAATACATAAATTTTCACAAGTGAGATTTAATATGAGTCATGTAAAAAATGATGAAGACTACACCTAATAAAATTAACTGTTTATACACATTCACTATGCAGTCCAGATCATCTCTTTCTGTTAACTAGCTACATTGAAATTTGCGGTGACTGATAAACTACCAAAGAGAACAGCAGTTAGCCTGCTGTTATGAAATGTCCATGTAGCTCATTTGGCTTCATGGAATGCAGTAGTGTTAACACTGTCTACCATTTTATATAAATATATTTTTAATGCTATTTAAAATGAAAAATGTTGAAACAGCCAGAAGATGTTTATTCTCAAGTCCAGTCTTTGCACTGTCTTCTACTTTTTTCTTTTTTTTTTTAAGTTCAAAAGAACAACAATGACATCCAGTGGTTGTAAAATTCTCCAACATTTTTTCCTTCCATATTTGACACCATAACTAGTGTAGAAAATAGATTTATTCTTAATAAAACTGTAAACTAAGATACAAACTGTAAGAATTTTTTTCTTTAAGAAATGCTGAATAAAAGTGCAAGGCCTTAGCATGTCGCCTTGCCACATTTTACAGTAGACATTTTTTAGAACGTATGAATGCTCTTTAGACTTTTTTTTAGTAGCCTTGAATAAAATTAGCACATACTTTTTAACACTACTTTACATCCATAAGTACTTCATAGTATCAGCCCTTTCTTTCCTGCCTCCTATGCCTGTTTGATGCATTTAGTAATCAGGAGTAACCTGTAGCTTTTCTAGAGTGTTATGTACTATACCATTCCTAAAGGCAGGTGTGTTACGAATGAAAAATATCCCTTATCATTACTTCACCGTTCCTTAAGAAAAAGAAAATACAGATTCCCATAAATATTGAAAAAAGAAGTAAAGTGGTGAAGTCTACGTAATTTTCCAAGGTCTGTGAACCAGGCTGGAAATGAGAGGGAACCTCCCAGCCTGAAGGTCAATCCACGAATGCAATTTAATTTTCACTGCTGGTAAAGGTCCAAAAAGTAATAATTAAAATTATACAGGAGTTTATTTGAACAAATCCTTTTTTATCAGGTAAATTACCAGAGGAGTCTAGGAAATGTACCACCCACTTTTTTTCTTCTCATTTCTCTGAGTACCTGCACTGTCCACCTTGCAGAACCCACCACAACAGGAGGCTTCCACACCTCCACCTCCTGAGGCACTGGGGTGACCCAGTCCTATTCATTATCGTAAGGGTGAGGAAGCCCTGTGCGACGCCAGCTACTGATGGCATTCTTCATCTAGTCTCTGGCGCACACAGCGTATGCTATCTGAAATCCCTCCCCTGGTCTCAGGCAGCTTCAGGGCTCCCAAGCTCCCATTCTGCAGTAGGTAAATCACTTGGCTTCAGGAGCTGGAAACAATTTAGGGACTTCCCAGGGAGCCAGGCAAACCTGGAGCTGCAACAGGGAATGCATGGATTTCAGTTAACCATCAACATTTTAAGCAAAGATGGATTTATGTGGAGGGAAAGGGATTCAGCAGTCTCTCCTGTGGCCAGTTGGATTTAATGAGACAGCTCTTGCTGTGGAGATTTCTTTCCCAATCTAGCAGCCCAGCAGGGATGAATTAATAGGTGGGCTGCTATTTTTTGTTACATAGTCATTCTCCTTTCCTTCAGTTTAGCTTGAGGTGGTGCACGTCAGTACATTTGAGAACACTAAAATCAGTGTGAGAAAACTGACCTGTGCTTTAAAACAAACAAGTTTGGAAGAATAGTACTGTGTTTCTGTTCTCCTGGGAATAAGTCTGCACTTTGTGCTTTGTGAGATTTGCTGTATCAACAGTATATTTTATTTTCATTCATCTGTCTGTATTTGGCAGAGGTACAAACAGGCTAGTTTTAGTTTGAGAACTGTACCTGGATTGACATATCATCTGCGCTAGAAAATGAATTAAACTAATCTTGGCCTTTTATCCTTGTTAGTGGTACTTGACAGCTTCTTTCACCCCAACATTACTTGGAATTATTTACTAACTTTCATCAACAAATTTCACTCTGTGACCTTCTGAATGCCTTGAAAATATTCACAGTCAAAAACTGAAACCACAACCGTTAGTTTCAAGAGCTATAGACTGTACATTTCTTTCCCCTGAAAGGATTGGCATGATACTCTCTCAAGCAAGGAAATGCATTTGCAATCTTCCCACCTATTGCAGAGATTGGAGAGGAATCAATGCTCCTCCTGGTGTATCTCTTGGAGAAATACACTTGCAATTCAAAGAGAAATTTAGCCCTTGATTTCTTCCTAACATGGTATGCATGGTTGGTTAAGTCTCCTCCCAACTGCATTTGGGCTGCAAGTCTCCATAGGAAACAGGCACAGCCCTGCTAAGAATTGTATATGCCTTTATGAGTTTGAAAGTATAATTACTGGAGGAAAAAAACAGGGTGAGGTGGGAAAAAGACTCGTTAATGAGCAGTGCGATCTGCTTCCCTTCTCTAGCAACTCACCTTCACTACATGTATTGATCAACGGTGAAAAGCAAAGGCAAACGTAGAATAAAGGTGTTCTATTTATCAATGCATGTATAACAAAACCTTCATTTTGTATTTCTACAGACATGATTATGTTTATGTAAGTAGACTATAAATTATATATTACATATACATTTAGAATAAAGTGTAGAGAAATTAAGAGCATAACTGAAAAACAGTGCAAAGTCTCTGACACTGCATAGATCTTGAAAAGGAAGAAAAATCTTCCCTAGGTACACATAGCACAATATTATCATTATTCTGCATTATCCTTTATTTGAGGCCAGAACGCAGCCAAAAAAAGAAATCTCCATGGATATCAACTGGCATCGTTTTACAGACTTTGCATTAAATCGACTTACAGCTCTCATCTTTAGAGCCTCTGTGCCCATTGCCGCTTCCACCACCCACACTAGAGCTCATCTCCTTTCTCCTCCATCTCTTCTGCTCTCTGGCTGGTCCCCAGGGACCTCCACCCAGGGTTTCTGCCCACCTGAGCATAAGGTAACACCCACAGAGAGAGCACCTCTCCCAGCAGACAGCCCACATTTGTTATGGAGCACACACTGGAGCACAGTAAATCAAAACTCATGTTTTTGATGAAGAACAAAGCGCTTCAGCAGCCCACTTTGACGGGGAATTAGCTAAGCGGTTCCCCTCATCAGTGGGAGCCATGGGCTAGTTTCCAGGTGCATCAAAAAGAACTGTTCTGTGAAAACAGAAGATTAGTTGACTTCATTTGCTAAAATACGTGCTCTCCCCTTAGGAAGAAAAAAAATAGTCCATGAATACTTGCAGACACGCAGCAGCAGCATTTCACTTTTTTATTATTGTCATTAATATTACCTGTGTGCTTAGCAGTTCCAGGCAAGACTGAGGAACAGAAATGTGCAAGCACAGAATAAAAGCCACAGTCCCATACTAACAAGTTTACAATTTAGAGACAGCAGATGGACCCAGACAGATGGCAGAGTACAAGGGCACTATGAGACAGGACTGACCTCAGAGCAGCCTCCTGCCTAATGTTGTTCACCTTGTGTAAGCTTAATGGCCAGGTTTGGCATGATATTTGAAGAAGAGTGAAGTAGCATCAACACCTGATACTTACAGCCCCTTATAATAAAAACGTGATAATTTAGGAGCAGAAATACATATATATACATTAATGTGTATACGTCAATCACCTCTCTCCAATTTTAGTGTCATGTGAAATACTCACCACATTAGGCAAAATTTCATAGAATCATAGAATAGTTTGGGTTGGAAGGGACCCCTAGAGGTCATCTAGTCCAACCTCCATGTAATGAGCAGGGACATCTTCAACTAGATCAGGTTTCTCAGAGCCCCATCCAACCTGGCCACAAACATTTCCAGGGATGGGGCCTCCACCACCTCTCTGGGCAACCCATTCCAGTGTTTCACCACCCTCATTGTAAGGAATTTCTTCCTTATATCTAGTCTGAATCTACCCTCGTTTATTTTAAAACCATTACCCGTTGTCCTATCTCTACAGGCCCTACTAAAAATTCTGTCCCCAGCTTTCTTATAATCCTTTAAGTGTTGAAAGGCCACAAAAAGGTGGCTGCAGCCTTCTCTTCTCCAGGCTGAACAACCCCAACTCTCTCAGCCTGTCCTTGTAGGAGAGGTGCTCCATCCCTTGGATTGTTTTTGTGGCCCTTGTCTGGACCTGCTCCAAGAGGTCCATGTCTTTCCTGTGCTGAGGGCTCCAGAGCTGGATGCAGTACTCCAGGTGAGGTCTCACCAGAGCAGAGTAGAGGGGCAGAATCACCTCTCTCGACCTGCTGGCCATGCTGCTTTTGAGGCAGCGCAGGATACTGCTGGCTTTCTGGGCTGCAAGTACATGCTGCCTGCTCATGTCCAGCTTTTCATCCACCAGTACCCCCAAATCCTTCTCATGGCTGGTCTCAATGCCTTCATCCCCCAGCCTGTATTGTTATGAGGGGTTGCCCTGATCCAGGTGCAGGACCTTGCACTTGCAAAATTTAGAAGTCGTAACATCAGTTCCTGCATATGCATTCCCTTTGGCTCCCACTGCTATTTTTTGATTATTAATTTGCCAAACCTGAGCAGTTTCTCTGACAAGATAATCATCAAGTTAGCTGTTTTTATGGCATAGACAGTAAACAGATATATAAACATTCATTGATTTATATTCTTTGGAGTATTTTTATTTTACAAAAAAAAGTTATTTTGTAAAAAAGGGTACATTTTAGTTTGCTTAAGACCCCAACTGTTAAAAATAATCAAGTGTAAATCTCAAACCTTCTGAAAGCCTTTGGGTTGAATATCAAAACTGACAAAACCAGCCAGGAATGTCAGTGTAACGTAATAAAGTTGCTCAGGGGTTTGCGTTGTCAAACTTCAGAAGTTTTGTAGTTGCTGTATCATAAACAGAGGAAAACTGGTAAAGTCATTTTAGTTGCAGCTCAGACCAGGCAGGATCTAACCATAAAAGCTCTGAGCAAGCATGTTTTAGGTTGGCCAAAACAATAAAGCTTGAAAGTGCCAAGAGTACAGTAGCTATGCTTGTAAAACAGACATTTCCAGCTTAACTCAGGGCAAAGATGCTTCAGGGCCCATGGCTGTAGTGATCTCTGAAGTCCATTTTTTTATTACAGACAAGTCTTTGGTTTATCTGCCAGTCTGTCCTCAGTTTCTGCTGATGAGCTGTGTCCTTCCTGCAAAATTCCCTTTTAATTCTGAATCCCATTTTTCCTTGGCTGTCCAAATAGTGGCAGAATCAACTAGACATGTGAAGTCTAGTTTATTTTCTCAGTCCAATTATCCTGACTTTAATTTATGAAGTCACAGTTCATAATGCAGACCACCTGCCTCTTTTTTGTCCTTCTCTTTTATCTAGGACAAAACAGAATACTTTTTTCTCTTCCACTTGATGCTTTATTATTATATTTTATTATTATTCTTAATGCCATGTACTGAATATTCACCCCTGGTGCTATCTCACGCTTGTTAAGAGTGGTACACTGAAGCATCTTTACTTCTGTCTTCTCTTTTAGTGCACTTCCATCAGACCCGGGTTTCGCCCTCAACTCACTTTTCCTGTTTTTAGACAGGATTTCTGGACTATCGCACTCTTACTCACAAACATATGGGTGACTGGCCTGTTTTCTCAAATCAGACAACTTTTTACCCTTACCAGTAGTAAGCTTAAGAGAAAAAGGGCTCTGAAGTCACTAAAGAGACACGGGCACGTTTGTCTTGCCCTACATTCTGTCCTCTCTTTGATAATGGATACGCAGAAATCTTGCTTCTTGAAATCCACCCATAAAATCTACTTTTGGCCAGTCTGTTCTCTTTAAGCAATTCTGTTCTCAGTTTTAATACTGCCTGTTCAGTTATACAATAACACTTTGACTTTCTGGTTCAACGCATTGGCAAAAGGAGCCTTGTAGCTGGCTGCTACCTGGCAGCTGAATTTTCCTAACAGCAAAGTCACTGTCTCTTAGTGAGACCTTTGGCTGTGGGGAGCTTTCCCAAAGCAGAAGTTGCACCCACAGTAAGTTAATGTCCACTGACCAGTTTATCTGTCGTGGTTTAACCCAGCTGGCAACTAAGCACCACGCAGCTGCTCACTCGCTCCGCATTCCCTCAGTGGGATGGAGGAGAGAATCGGGAAGGAAAAAAAAAGTTAAGAGCCGTGGGCTGAGATAGAGACAGTTTAATAAGAGAAAATAATAATAATAGTGAGAATGGCAACAGAATATACAGAATATACAAAATGAATGATGCACAACACACTTGCTTACCACGTGCTGACCGATGCCCAGCCCGTCCCGAGCTGCGATCACTCTCCCCGCAAACGACCGACCAACTAATCCCCCCCCCCAGCATGACGTTATATGGTATGGAATAGCTCTTTGGTCAGTTTGGGTTAGCTGTCCTAGCTGTGCTCCCTCCCAGCTTGTTATGCACCTGGCTGAGCAGGAGAAGCTCAAAAAGTCCTTGAGTAGTCTGAGCACTGCTTGGCAACAACTAAAAACATCAGTGTGTTATCAACACTCTTCTGGTACTAAATCCAAAACACAGCACTATGCTAGCTACTATGAAGAAAATTAACTCTATCCCAGCTGAAACCAGGACATTATCCTTCACAGAACAGTTCTGTGGCTGGCAGCAAGGGTATTGCCCAACCAGAAAATTAGAGAGGCAGAAGCCCCGTATTCCCCACCTCTAAATGCTTCTGCTAGTTCCACTTATAGCTCAGTACATGCCCCTTCTCTTATACTCCCTACCCTCTCTACTGCATTACTTGAAAGTGAAGCCACTGGAGTGTAACTGTTTTCAAAAATATGTATATTTTTCCCTATATTATTCGCTGGAGGATCAGGGGTCTGCAAAGAAGCCACAATGGACTTAATATTTTGCTTCCTCCATACCAGATTCATTGTGTCAACTGAACAAAGTTCCTCTGTACCCAGTAAAGAATAGAGCAGAAATTGTTGGCAAAACAGGCACAAGCTGAGGTAGGGAAGGACTAAATGTCTGCCCTGTGTTACACACCAGCTGCCAAGAACATTTCAGAGACCTTTCAGCAGCTTGACAGCTATAATGCTCCATCCATCCAGCATTCGATGGACCATACCCTTAACATGAAGACTGAGGAACTTTTCTCTGCTAAAGATTCCCATACACAGAAAGTGTATGACCTGGCAATTTGCAGGTTAACGGGTCTAAGTCTTGAGGAAAGGGAGAAAATAGACTTCTATTCTGTTTCTATTGCTAAAAATGCCATATATTTTTTTATTTCTTCACGATCAACAAAGTAAATAATGTGCCAACAGATCGAAATACAAATAGAGGCTTCGTGGGAATTAAATTATTTACTATCATCAGTTTATATTTCAACTTACACTAAGTTAATGCACATGTAGACGAATGTTAATGCCAATGTTTACTATAAATGCAGAGCTACCATTAAAAAAAATGAAGAAAGATCTTAAAGAAGATAAACCATTCTAGATATGGAATGCATTGTAAAGCATTGTCAGATATCCCAAAGTTTTAGCATTTGCCATGGATGTCAACTTTAGGAGTACAAGAACATGATGTCTGGGTCAATAAATCTGATTTTCTGTAATAACAGGCAAAACTGCTCTGTTGAAAAATTTTTAAATAACAGCAGTTGCTGATATATGGCACTGAAAGTAAGACTATAATTTAAATCTCATTTAGAAATATAAATCTCTTGTGCAAAGAGTATGTTTGTATGCTATCACATAGAAGATCAGAAACTAGCAACTCAAGATAAATATTAAGTGGGAGTCCAATGTAGGCTGTGCACAGCTTTATGTTTTATAATCTCTTAGGAGCTAAACTACAAAAACTTCAAAGGATTAATAACATCCTTAACAGACAACCCTATTGTACAAGTGTCCTTTAAGCAACTACAGTTTAGCAGGCTTGTTGGTAAATAAGATCACTTGAGGATAAACATACTTATTTACAAATACAAATTAATCTTTCCAAAACAAGCTTCTTAGTCATCAACCTTTCCTGTGAAATCCATATAGGTTATTTTTCATGTTCAGTTATTCTAAGACAAACAGAAAATTATACTCAGTTCACAGTAATTAGCTTGATTAGCCTCACCTTCTTATTCGGGTATATTCCTAGAACAGAGACCTTAAAGTGAGTATGTTAACAGCCTCCTACTTTGTAAAACAGTGTTCTATGTTAGAATATAAAAGCCTAGATAAACTACTAGATTATTATTCTTTTGACTTCTGTATGGGTTGCTGTGGGATTTATCAAATTTTTTTTTTAATGAGGAAACCCAATTCTGCCCACCCCAAAACTACAGTTATGATCTCCCTTGTGACCAAAAAGAAATGTGTGGTTTTATTTCAAGACAACTGATTGGCCTTATTTCTTTTAATGTAAAACCTGACTGTTGACAGTGCAGAGGGGGTTATCATCCTGCAGAACTATTTCAGGCTATCCTTATTCCTCTGCTCTGGTGTTTACCTTGGTTAGCTCTGTAGATACAAAATTTGAGCATCTGCACTAGAATTTTACATCAGGACAACTACTTAAAATTTTCAGTAAAAAGCAACCACAAAACACTGCTGTTTTCAGCCAAGAGAGTCTATGGTCCTTTGAGTGTGTTAACACCTCATTTGTAGTGAGCTGAGGAATGCATCTGAATCTGATCTTAAACAAAAAACTTAGGTGTGCACAGTGCAATTCAGTATTTCAGCCATGGCTTTTTGAATGGATCAGGGGATCTTGAGACACCCAGGTAAGGAAAGAGAGGGTGAGAAGAGAAGTCCCTGGTGACACAGGGAAGGAGAAAGCCTCAAAAGGAAGAACACCAAGAAAAAGAGGCCAGTTGCAGGTCCTAGAGCTGTTGCTCTGCCTCAGCAAGAAATGTTCCATTGAAGCTGGGAACTGCAGCAGGTTAACGTGCACAGGCAGGAGATCTTGGAGGCCCTAGCAGAGTGAGAAAGACAAGGCAGTATTTTTTTGGAGCCTGGCCCCAGGCAGCTTCAGCTCATTTTAATCAAAGAGGAATATGACTTTCTTCTTCTTCTTTCTTTTTTTCTTTTTCTTTTTTTTTTTTTTTTAACCCTAGGGGGCATTGTAACCCCCAGCCTCTTTACTTTCAGTCTTGCCCTTGCTGCGGACTGGCATGATCTATTGTTAATGTTTGAATGGATTTCTGTTCAGAGTGGGATACCAAATGCAGGCTTGCTGAGCCACAGAAAATAAATAATGGACAGGAAACCTTGTTTTCCAGGCTGAAATGGAGTGGGATTGGGAGTAAGGGTTAGCGAGGGAGGGGCTGGAAAGGTAGTTGGTTAAGATTTATTTGGCAGACACGTACAACTATCCCGTTTGAATTGTATCTGAATTAATTAACTTCATCTGTGTAAACTGGGTCAGTATCCTGTAATTTCCTAAGGGTATGGCTGTATCAGGAAACTGAGTAGTCAGCAGAGCTGGTTGAATAGTTAAAATAACCGATTTACAAATATTTCCAGGAATAAAACCACTGAGTTTCATTTCTTATGATTTATAGGGCAATATAGGAAAATTTATCTTACCTGAAAAATGTCCTTTCTGTAAGAGGGGAAGTCCACAGCTCCTTGGGTTTTGCTCTCATACTTTCCACTCTCTGGAGGCAGAGCCAGGCTGGTCAGATGAGGCTGTACATCAGCAAGTCTCACGAGTTTCCAGTGCAGCTTCATGGAAAGGAGTCCTTTACAGCTCAATTCACAGCTAAGCTGATAGGAAAAAAAAAGAAGAGATCCACACAAACAATTTCTGCTATGGAACTGTTTATAGTCCCATGACAACTGCTTTTATGTTCCATAGCATCTCTCATAAAGATGTGTATAGTCGGGAGGCAGAGAGAGCATTCACAATGAAAACACAACACAGTTTGCAACTGTTTGCTTGACTCTGAACCGCCCTTTTCGTGCCAGGTAGTAGCTGAGGTCTTCTAGTTTTCTTTCTAGAAGAAATCAAATGTATGCAAACATCCGCCCAGGAAAGATCACAGGTTTACTACAACACAGTACCCATTAGATGTCAGGGAATGTAAGAAAATCATGAACGCAAGAAGTATGTCTTACTGCCTCTCCTTTAAAAAAGAAAAAGAGTATCAGTTCGGAAACAGTATTCGGAATTTGCTGCTTCCTCCAGATAATGGCAGGATCTGAGGAGGTTTGCCTGTATAGTTTTGAGAACTTAAGAACAGAATGAAAAAATATTCATACATTTCTGTGTATGTTGGAAAAGAGCTGCCTAGCCTGAAAGCTTCCATGGCTAATAAGGAACAAGCACACATATTTAAAAGAGGAAAAGAGATGCTGGCTTTTAAAGCCTTGGTGAAGTATTGATTTAGTCATCTAATAACTGGGGCCTTACCAGCAGGGTGTGATTTTAATTTCTAATTAATGAGTAGGATTACAGATTATCATGATGAGAGATTTCTGAATGAGACATTTCATTTACTTGCTTTTTAGAGATTTTCTGACATCAGGGTTTCTCAAGGATTTGTGGTGGACTTTTTTTTCAATTTTTGTGGGGGTTTTTTGTGTTTCATATGTGGCTAAATAGAACCTGAAAGAAACTAATTTCTTTTAACCAGTACTACTTCTCCTGGATAAGACTGTAACCTTAAAATACCTTCCTTAGTGAAAGGATTGTAAGGCTAACAGCCTTCAAAGATGAGAATTTACAAGTATTTCTGAAAGAAAAAAAAAAAAAGATAAAAAGTTGCTTAGTCAGGGAGTTTAATTTCCAGATAGGAATAGTTTTCATTAATACAGGTGTGAGAACCTTGTATCTGGTTGTGAGAGCTGCTCTGCAGCTTTACAGAGTCTATAGTGATCTAGAAACTGAACTCATTTATCGCCTGTGGTAAATAAAAAAGACGTCTTTTCATTTCTAACTCTATCAGTATTGCTAGATAAACAAGAGAGAGAGATAAGGTCTTTGAACATGTCCTGTTTGCTGAGTATTTTCTCAAGGTTAAAAAAAGTATGGTGAGTCCATCTGGATAGCCTGCTTTATTTCTTCCTCTCATATTATCTTAATTTTTTTTGTCTAAGAGTAAAATTTTGTGGATTACAAAACTGAAAAGAAATTTTGAGGGAATCTTGCATCCCAAAGGAATTACAATATGTAACCAGTATTTTGCTTCATCTTACGCCATCTTACTTTCTTCACAGACTCCAGACACAAGGACAAAATGAAAGGCCTTGAAAATTAATTTTGAAGATGAATGACCAGAAGTTTCCCTGGTTTTTTTTCTAGCAAATCAAAGCTACATCAGCAACAAGCTATATGGCCTTGCAGATGCAGACACAGATGTCGAGGTCTCTGAACTACTTCAGAAATTGGAAGCAGCACAGTCACATCAACATGACACCCTATCATAATTAACTAATGGCTATATGGCTGCCACAGCCCATTCTAATATGTTGCACTGGTTTATGTGCCGTAGACAGATTGCGTTTTGCCAAGCTTTTTGGCTATCTCTGCATGCCGCTGCAGTGCACAATACCAATGACAATAATATTGCACAGAGATGCATGAAGAGAATGTATAAATCCATGCAAAAAGCTAAACCAGTGCAGAAGAAAACTTGGGACAAGAATATGTTGTTGTCTCATTACATTCCCCTAAGACGCATTTCTTCAATCTAATTCACAGCAGGCTCTCAGGACCAGTAGTGATAAAAGAAGCAACGTGGGAAGTGACATTTAATTGAGTAGGAATTCACAGTTAAATTTTCAGTTTTAAGCCTTAACTCATTTCCATTCCTTTTTCCTATGGCTCTGTGACGTTTAGTGGTTTGTGACCAGTACAACAAAACTAGAAAGTACCCTAAGAAAATTCCTAGTAGGAAGTTACAGAGATTTGTTTTGACAGAAAATAATTTTGACACTCTGGATAATAAAACAACAGAGCTTTTTAGTGTGCTAAGTTGTTGGACTAAGATAGGGTTGATTTACTAGGCTTGTATTTTGATAACGTATTTGGGAGGTTTAAGCTGTGCTGGTATCAAAGATATTGGTACCATGTTTGTACAATAGCAGTGACCTTAATGATGCTGATAAAATAGATACAATGTATGTGCATGTTAATTTATGCTAAACAATAGAATAAGAGGCACCAAACATATTGTGAATATATTATTCTAATAGTTTTAACATATATATACGCATTTATATATGTATATATCTCCATGAAAGGAAGGCAGAAGTAGTCGGCATAAAAAACTTGTATTTGGAGCACCTTTTATAACTGTTCAACACTTTATTCTACCATATCAAGCTGGTGTGGGTATAAATGGGTTAAAAATCAATTCTTGCATTGTATGTAAGAAGGCTTCTTTAATTTTTGTTGTGAAGAATGCTCATGCTGCCTTCTGCCTACTTAACACAATAATACTTGAAATCATTTCAGATGAATAGTGGTTTCTTTTCATTTCATTTGTTGTGTGGCATCCTTGTTCACAATCCAACAGGAAACAGGAATATCATGAATATTAGTAAAAGCACAAATTATTCTTTTCTGCTTTGCAACAACATTGTACTGTGGTTTTACTGGATATGCAAAAAGAAAAAAAAAAGGAAATATACTTTCAACCTAAAGCTAAGATACTGTTTACAGTAGCATAAAATGAGACTGCAGTTATTTGTATGTACAATGTCAATTAATTAATTAATAAAAAAACTCCAAAACAAACCAACAGCAAAACCCAATTTTTTCAGTGTTTCCAAATCCTGGATCTGGCAGCTACATTATCAGCTACTAATTACCCTGCAAGACTGATCTCCTTTACAGGTGGTGGGCTTTAAATTGGCTTTGGTGGGCTGCAGAATTTAACATAAGCTGTTTATCTCAAGGCCAGTCAAACAGATCTTACGGTCACAAATACTGTATTTTAATAGCTGATGTCTGATGTTAAAAAATTATTTTGGTTTCTGGGATCCCACTGTTTACTTAAAGAGCATTTGCGTTCTATTTGGTCTAACGATTTACACATTTCCATGAGCTTTTAAATTCCTTTTCTGTACTGCAAAGTAATGCAGATCAGACAGCCCACTTCCTCCATAGCAAAGGGGTTTTTGTTTGTTGCCCTGTCTATGTTCCTTAGGCATTTCATGATGAGGAAAAGAAACCCTGTGCAAGTCAATTTGTTCAACTGACTGAAGTATTCACACAGATTTAAGCACATGGGTAGAGTTATTAAGACATCGAGACTTTTGTTTCTAAGCATGATGGCTGCTTCTGTTGAAAAGCTATTCCTTATAAATATTTCATATATGAAAGTGCTTGCAATTTTTTTTTCTCCCCACCCAGTAGGTAAAATAAAATTGGTTTCCACGCGAAAGACCTAGTGTTTAAATCCCTTTACTAATAGCAGTTATGAACTTTCTTAACTTTATGCAAAAATTTCTCAGTTTTACCCTGTTGCCTGGTATAAGACCTTTCCCATGTCCTTCTGGGGAGCTGCTGAGGATCCTGTCTTTTATCTTTTCTCTGGTCTTTCCTCAGCTACTGAGCAGCTCTGCTCTCATGTTATCTATTTTTTCTTTTCCCCCAAAGAAGGGTGAAAGTAACTTAATATAAAGGAAGTGAACACTTTTTTCCAGAATAGGATGGAGCTGAGAGTTTGCTTCAGAGTGATAGGATATACTGGTTTTCTGGAGGTTACAAAAAACTTCCTTAACAGTAGAAAAAGTGAGACAGGGCAGAAGCAGGCAGTATTGAGAGAAGAGGCACTCTGAAATAGAAAGATATATTTAACTAATGAAGATTGGCTGAAATAACTGAGGAGAAATCATTAGTCTGAAATAAAATAAAATCAGAAACAAGGAAGAGGAAATCTGAAGGAAAAATTCTAATGAGATAAAAAACATGCAGAAGGTAGAGGTGACAATGAGAGACAGAGGGCATCATCAGAGACAAAGAAGGGCTGGGCACTAAGGGACCTACAAGGACGCATACAGAAGGAAAGGGAGAGAGAGGAGGAGAAATATGGAAATACTGATAATAAATTGTCTTAAACTATTGAAATGAGTCCTACATGGATTAGATATTTGATTTGGTATGTTTATAAAATCCCTTTCTAAAGTTATTTCTGTCAAGAATCCCTGTTTATCGCAAAGGTTTAACAGATAATCTTATGGCAATATTTAAAGCCAAGGTGCTCTCTAGTATGCCTGCCTGTTTTATTTTTATTTCTATAAATCATACCTTTTTATGAAAACACTTTGTACTTCAGCACATTTTTCCTGATTTTTATTTAGCACTTTTTGTACTAAAATAATGAGGAAAAAACCTTTCTTTTCTTCTTGGCATGTGTCACTGCTATTGAAAAGGCTTTTTTCCTCTATTCTTTTAATTGGTTTTATTTACTGATGGGATAACAGCAAACTGTTCTTCTAATATCAATGATCTTTGGGCTATTACATCTTTTGCCTCCTCCTAATTAAACATGCTGAGTTCTAAATCTGTGGCCCAGCTGGTGTCAACAACAAGAATTCAGCTTTTATGACCATGAGACCCCCTTTAAGAATCAAGGACTTCTAGGAAGAAACAGGATCTGCCTTAGCAATTGGACAAAACCCCATATTTTCCAACAGGCTTATCAACCCTGCAAGTAGAGCTTTAAACTACAGATGATGGGGAGGGCAATATACAAACGTTGGAACTGTTGGACTAGTGTTGGCAAGCAAAGGGTGCAGGGGGATATGGATAAGAGAGCCCTCAAGTTTGCAGATCATGCAAAACTGAGAGAAGTAGTTGATAGATCAGATGGCTGTGCTGCCATTGTGATCCCTATCAGCATGGAAAATACATCTCTAGCATTTCATTTCAACTTCTGTGCATCAAAAGTCCAACAGCAATCCATCTTTTAAAGGCTATGAGGCTGGACTTGGCCAGCCTTTTCAATGTAGCCTACTACACCTCCCTTGGTCTCCCAGGGAATGTAGCATTTCCCAGCAGTGAGAAGTGGCTCTGGAGGAGAACAGCCTGGATGAAGGCTCCTAGAAGGATTAGAAATGGCTGCCTTTTGTGGGACGCCATAATACCCTCTGGGTTTGGTTTATGTCATGGGCCCGAAAGCAGCATGCTGGACTGCCATGTAACAGAGAAAAAGAAATTCATAATGGCAGCAAAATATAGTGCTTTCAGCATAGACACAGACACATGTGAAGAACTGATGAGGTTCTAGCTCTGGATGGCTTACACAGGGTTCATGAGCTAGTGTAGGCTAGTACACGTCTGCACTAAGCGTCTGCCCTAAGGAATGTGCTTGTGATTAAATGAGACTGCTGGGTGCCGCCTGAAATGCCAGGGGACACACTTACCAAAGCATGGGGAGGACCATATTTTCTAGTTTATATTCAGACAAGGAAATGGCACTGCTGTATCCTACAGCTGAGAGAAGGCTGGAGAAGGGATGGGATGTAATTGGAGCATTGGACAATGATTAATGGGATGAAATTTAACAAGTCCAAATGCCAGATTCTGCACCTAGGACAGAGTAATGCTGGGCACAAGTATAAATTGGGGGAGGAGTGGCTGGAGAGCAGCCCTGCAGAAAGGGATCTCGGGGTGCTGGCTGCCAGCAGGCTCCATGGGAGCCAGCAGCGTGCCCTGGTAGCCAAGAGGGCAAACCACATCTGGGGTGCATCTAACACAGCATAACCAGCCGGTCAGAAGAGGTAATTACCTCGCTGTATTCAGTATTGGTGTGGCCTCGCCTTGAGTACTGTGTGCAGTTCTGGGCCCCAATATTTAAGAAGGATGTGAGGGTCCTTTAACACATCCAGAGTAGGGCAAGAAAGCTGGTGAAAGGGCTGGAAGGAATGTCTTATGAGGAGTGGCTAAGGACTTTGGGCTTGATTGGTGTGCAGAACAGGAGGCTGAGGGGTGACCTCATTGCTCCCTACAGCTTCCTGAGGAGGGGACGTGGGGACGGAGGTGCTGAGCTCTTCTCCCGGGTATCCAGTGACAGGATACATGGGAATGGTTCAAAGCTGCACCAGAGGAGGTTTAGACTGGAGATTAGGAAACATTTCTCTACCAAGAGGGTGGTCAAACACTCAGACAGGTTTCCTAGAGAGGTGGTCGATGCCCCAAGCCTGTCAGTGTTTAAGAGGTATTTGGCCAACATCCTTTACAACATGCTTTAGGTTTTGGTCAGCCCTGAACTGGCCAGGCAGTTGGACTGGATGATCATTGCAGGTCCCTTCCAACTGACACATTCTATTCCATTCTATTCTAGTCTAGTCTAGTCTAGTCTATTCTAGTCTATGTAATAGTACCCAAATCATTAGACTAAGAAAGATCTTTGTTCAACCTGAGATTAAAGCTTCTGAAGGTAGGTTTCTCAATATATATCTTTCTACATGTCATTGGTAAATTTTGAGCTTTATATTTGCTGGAATACAGAAAGCTTTAAGGATTTTTTCAATCACTATAATTTAATATTTGGTGTCCAGATTGTTTTGGAACTGTGCATGTCTGAAGAACAAACATCATGTTGTTTGTGTGAATGTCTATCTTATATTTGCCAGTGACTGTGTGTACCCCAGTTTCTTTTACCTGTTTCTGTGACTAATGACGAAATTAATTACACCTGTAGTAACCTGACAAGCCATTAAATCACTTTGTAAACTGGCATACAGCAACAGAATAAATGGCAGAAAGGTGGAGACACAGAATAACAATTTACTTACCAGTTTTGAACTGTTCAGCATTTTAGCTACAGATTCTCTTCTCCATTACGCTTTTTATTGGAAGCTTTCTAAGGCTCCATTCTTCCATAAATTCCTTTGTAAATCAGGTATTTTCATTTTCCTGAAAGTAATTTTATGAAAGGTTGCTATAGAAATCATACCTCTACTGTGTTTTTCCTGGGATAGCTACAGCTGTATAATTAATAGTTCTAGTATAGCTGAATGATCCTATTGAATAAACATTAATTACTTTTTAAGTTTAGTTTGGCCTTAAAATCTGCAGCCCATTTATTACCATAGTCTTCCTACCAGGCAGAGATCACTTCACTTACTGACACTAACCTGTTATTCGTGTAGACTTTTTTCGGATTCAGCAGCTGGTAGGAGATGTTTTTCTCAGTAGAAACCTTTTGGCTTCTGATGTGCAAACCCAGTTTCCAAGTGGCTTTTCTAAGGAGAGTTATTTAGTATGCGACGAGCTGGACAGCCCTGTTATTGCTATTTGCTGAGGAACACCCCAGGATCTTGGCCTTCCCAATTTGAAGGTAAACTTTGCAGATCCTATGGTAGAATATTAATTCTGAAAGAACTAAAATAATCAAGAAACCTTTTTACTCAGTCAGTTCCTCAAACTAATCATCGCATATCATTACAGGCACTCTTTAGGATATGCTATTGAAGAATACTTAAAAATTAAACTAAGCTAAACTGAGCTTCTGAAATTTCATTTACAATTACCTTGTTGATGGGGGCTATAAGGGCTGTCTACTAAGCAGCACACAGATGTTTACTGAGACTTAGTTTTTTTGCAAATGCAGCAATAATTAGAGAAGAAACTTTAAAAACATAATTTTGGCTATCATAACTAAAAAAAACTGTAGAGTAAATCCAGCATTAGAAAATTTTCATCTGAATATTTTAAAACTACAAATAAGTGAAAACAATGCAATATTTAAAGGAGATAAGTTAATAATTTAGTACAAGTTATACTTTTTTTTTTTTATTCTAAGTAGATGAATTAAAAAATGGTTGAATGAACATACTGAAGAAAGTTATGCCTATTCATTATCAAAATGGAAGTGTGTACTGAGTGGGGTTTTGCAGTTTGCAAGGGACACAAGACCTGTCCTGAGACCTGATAGCCTCCATTTTATTTGCCAATCTGGAGGACTGTATCAAAATACCTGTTAATTTGTAGATGATGCAGGAAGTATGGCAAGTATACCAGAGGAAGAATGATCTGAAAAAAACCCAGGATTTAATTCAATAAGAACAAACAGAAGATACCGTGATTAGACAAAAATAATCAGTAGCGCAAATGTCTTGTGAGAAAAAAAGCAGCTACCAGTCACACAGAAGGTGATCGAGATAATATAGGGGATTGTGAGTTGAAAGTGACTCTTGATTTAGAAAAATTGAGAGAGGAGTTAGTGGGACAAAAGCAAGGATAACTGCCAAGAAACGTGAGGCAATCTTTCCGCTCTGCTTAGCTGGAGCACTGCATCCACTTTGTGGCAGTACTCCTCAAAGAGGAGGTGAACCAAGCGAGACACCCTGCAATACAGCAATGATAATCGCCATGGGCTTAGTAATATAAATATTGAGGAAATACTAAAGTAGGCTTGGGGAGGAATCTGAGAAAAAGAAAAGAATAACCTGATCCCTGTTACACATGGGTATAGAAGGCAGAAACATTTGGCTTAAATTAAACCAAGAAAACACAGGCTATACATTGGAAACACTTTCTAGTGGAAGGATGATAACTGACCCCCTGGACTATTTGGAGTCCGTGTCTTTGCTTCTGATTTTGGAAGTCCTTAGGAACAGGCTGAACATGTGAATCAGGAGTGACAGGTACAGTTGTTCCCTATAGAGATTTTTCCAACACCATTTATTTTCTGCAACATATTCGCTATAAAAAGAAGCTCTTTATTAACCTTCCAATTAACAAGCAAGAAAACAGGTTAAAGTTTATTGAATGTTGGCAGATTTACAGATTGATGTAATACAAATTCCTATCTTAATAAGATTATATTCCAAAATTAGTATTTGGGAAATAGCCCAGGTAAATGTTATAAAGGGAAACAGAAAAAGACTTTGCATTTTACCATCTTTGTGGTTAGAGTTTTGTTTAAAATAATGATGGTAACTAAGAGTTAATGGCCTTTGTAAAACTCATTTTGTTTGCAGCTGTTTTGTTTTTGTTATTTGAAACCCATGCTGAGCCTTTCAAGAGAGTGAACACAGTTAAGTTACAACTTTCTATATCAATTCCTTCTTTTTTTATTTTAAGTAAATCCTCTGGTTTTTTCCTTTTACGTTGTGCCACTCAGATGACACAGAGTAGTGAATCATCCAAATATATCCTGCTGACAGAACTTCATAACCCTTCAGCATGTGTTTGGGTACAGAACAAACTTCCATGCATTTAAAATTATCTTTCCTTCAATTTTTGTGAAAGAACTTTTAAAGAATATAAAGGACCCTGAAAGTGTATTCTCATTTCTGGTGGAGAGTGATGGGATCCTGAGAAACAGAAGAGTGCTTGAATTCAACAGCTGAACCTGTCCAGGAAATTATATTTACCTAAGATAATTATAGGTTCCAGCAATTCTCTTGCTCACTAAATAAGCTCTAAGCCCAGGGTTTTACTGAAATGGAAAAATATGTCTAGAGCAGCGGTAGCCAAAGACAAATTTTAATATTGCTACAGAGGGAGAAACTTGAAGAAATCAGGAACTTTGGCTAGATATGTACAGGCATATACCATTGAGACTGTTCAAACACGCCTCATCTCTCCATTTACCCCAACCTTTCTTTTGACAACTGTGTATCTGTGTTTTACTTTAACACTCTCTATGTGCTATATATGTCTTTAGTAATGTGTATTGGTACTGAAACTACTGAGGAAACAGGAGAAACAGAGGAACTGTAAGATTGGTCTTCATAGCTGGAGGTTATGTGGAGATGATAGTATTTGGGAGCTGTAGGTCATTTGCTTTTCTGAATTCTTCATTGTCTGTCTTCACGAAAAGCAGCCAACTACTTTTCCTTCTCCTCTCCTGCATTCACAAAATAAAAATCTAGTGATTGGGAGAGGTCAGTGCATAGATAGAAACTTGTGGCTGACCCTTAGTTCACAGGGGAATGATGCAAAGATGGCTGGAAGGGAAATTAACCAATGAATCTGCTAAGGAAATTATTCTCAGTTCAAGGAACAGATGTGTTTTGGCTGTTTCCTGTTATGGTTTAAATGGGGAGATTTGGTTTGATACCCAAGTTGCAACTATACAGTGAAAATTGTTCTGATCATTTTGATATCGCCCACATACTCTAAAAATTCATGCATCCATATGATCGTACCCATCCTCTGACTGTAGCCTTTGCCTTCACAAGGTTAGATTATGCTCACAATCTCTGCATGATTTAAATCCATCTGGAAACTAAAGCTAGTGTAAAATCTGGCTGCCTCAAACCTGGCTGCTCTTCTAAGAAAGTGTTGTGCCTTTTATGGAGTTCAGTGCACTTTTGCCATATGATCTCCATTGGCTACCAGTAGACATTTGGGTGTTTTGACCTTTTAAGCTCTAAATGACTGTGTACCCAAGAGACTAGCCTCCTCTTGTGTTATTCCTGAGCCAGCTGCAGGCAGCAGGCATGCTGGATTCCTTTTCATCTACCAAAGAGAGAAATCTTGGCAAAGTGTGGGCTGTGATAGCTCATTCAGTCTGCAAACGTGGTCATCTAGTTAGTCCTAACTTGCTCGGTATCCTGAAATCTTTACTGTTTTGGCCTTAATCTTCAAAAGATTGTGGTACTAAGCAGAAGAAAAAAGCAAGATGATTAATGATTAGAAAGGGCGGTCTGTCTTAATCTTTTCTTTGATGGTTTTCTAATTGGGGACCAGATGGAATTGCTTCAGATTAAATGGCACATCTTTTCTTAAGTCGAGAGAAAGACATGTTGTAAACGTGCAGCTCCCTTAATTTAGATTTGGACTTCTTCTGTCCATGTTGCCTAAAACCCATCGGCTATTGTGTGCTTTTTCTCCAAACCCTTGTCCACCTCCCCTTTCCTTGTCTGCATCAGGAATCAGTTTAATAAATGTAACTTGAAGGAACATGATGCAGTCTGAAGCTGGAGCACCTGTTCAGCAGCTGAGGTTGGCATGAGAAGAGTTGAGATGAGGCACAAATATTCTCCAGCTGCTATGCACAAAGTCTATCAAGAATCATCAAGGGCACAGTGAAGTTTACAGAAGTCAGTTATGGTGATGAGGCTACCAACCTTAACACTGATGATGCCTATCGTTCTGGAGAACCATTGTGAGCAAGACCAAGGTGAACAAGAATATTGACTGCTCTGAGAGGACTTTAAGCTGGGACCAGACAAGATCAGGAAGCTGCAACCAGTTTCATGAAAGTGACTCTTCTTCTTTTAACTCAACTTCTGTTCCCAGAGTAAGAAAGCTGAAGTATGGGCTCCAGCTCAATAGTATAAATGGATTTAAAAAAAAAGACATAATGTGGCCCAAAATTATTTGGTATATAAGATGGAGAATGTGCTAAACAACAAACACTAACTAGAAAACTATTTGTTGCGCAATGAGGGAGAGTTGCACAGGAACATGCGAAGAAGTCAAAAGGAAGACTGAAAAAGAGGTAACAGGACAGCTGTAAGGAGTAATAGCTACTAGAGGGTCACTGGTCTTGAAATGAAAGGGTGAAATGAATTATTTGGCACATAAGCTGTAAAAAGGATAACAACTCTAGCGTCTAAGTAGGCACGTTAAATGTTAGAAGTGTATTTCTGTTCTCATCTACAACATGATATTGCCTTAGAAAGTATTCATTTCACTTGCTTAGGAAACAGAAATGCTTTTTGATGAAATATTTATGAGGCAGGCTCAGTTCTATGTTTACTCTATAAAATGTCATCATTCACATTTATTTTTGACTTTGCATTTGCATAGCAACAGGAGACCATTATCCAGCAACAGGAGACCATTATCCTGTAACAGTACTGTGGGCTCTCCAAGGTATATGGCAGATGGGGCTACTCCAGCTAATAATTTAGTTACTTCTGCTGCAGCTATCTGTACAGAATAATTACCAGCAGTACTAATTCGCGTGAATCCCATGTATGCAAGGGAAAGGACACAACGTCTCCAGATAGCGTACAAGAGAATGGTATTTAACCTCTTTCACATTGAATCACAGAAATGAATAAAAATAGGGGAAACAACCAAAATATCAGAGCAGCGAGCTGTGCAACCACAGGGTATTAGCTTGTGCCAGAGACCACATTTTGCTACGACGAATGTCAAAACATTGACGTTTTCAACACTGAATATAAAAGCTACTGGAGCTGAAGCACTTGCCAATAGCCTTGCTAAGCCATTCTAAATTCATTTATGAATTGGAGGTTAATAAAGGAGAAAAACACAGGAACTGAGTGTGCTCATAGCAGGGCTCAGAGCCACTTTTCCCCTCCTGCTGTGTTTACTGACAAGCCAGCACTAGAATATGAAGTCAGGAAGCATTGCAGTGGGCACATGCTGCCTCATCTCAGATTAATAGGCCTGATACAAGTTTCATCAAATTCAATGAAAGGCTTTTAACAATCTGCAATGGGCATAGGATCATTCTTTAACATCTTCCACCTCTTGTCAGGCAGAGGTAAACATGATGTCTAGTAGAGTGCCCACAATGAAACAGACACTTTCCAAAATTCTGTGAAATTTTCTATTAAATGTCTGAGCACTGCTGATAGATTAAAATAGGTGACATATTAGCAGGACAGCAGAGCTTAAAACCCTAAGAGATCACTGCGCTTGGAACTCTGCATTTTAGATAGACAAAGCAGTGGTTGAGAAGGAAAATGGAGACATGGAGGGGTGAAGGGTTTTACCAAGGTCCTTTAATCTTTGTCACTTCTTTTTTCTTGCCTAACATATTTCTTCTTTCATTCTGTGGTTCCTCGCAGACAGGAGAAGCGTCCCCGGATAGCATTGTGCCACAGCTGTTTTCTGTGCCCTGCTGTCAAGCTGCAAAGTGACATACTCTTGCTTATTTAGGGAAGGAGCATATGCCCAATATGCTCTGTGTGCATATACATCCATGAACAAAATATCCAAGTTTAATGGAATTAGGATAAGAAGAACAAACATTGAGAATATACATAAAACGGGTGAAATCCAACTTCTTCCCAGTTCTAGAATCTGTGGTGGGCTGGGGAAGGAGAGGACAGGAAGAATGGAGAAAACTGAGGGACAGAATCACTGAAGAATCAATCCTCAGTAAGCACGCAGTCTTCGTAATGGTACAGGAAAAATGTTGGCAAACTTATGCAACATGAGAGCCAGGGAGGAGTAGAAAAAATGGAGAAGATGGGTAAGGGAAGAAAAATAATGCCATGAAGAAAAAATTGGTCAGAAAAAATACTTTGATCACCAACGTGAAGGTATCATTAAACACATATTATGCCTTTCATCTTAAATTATTTGTGGAATTCTATTACCAGATGGAAACTTGCACCTCTTGATACTGAGCCCCTGAAATAAACAAAGCCTAGAAAACACTGCTAGTCTTCATGCTGAAGCCATCTGTTGATCTTTTGTTTTGATACCATTTCATATTGTGCACACTTACAAGTTTCCTGCCAGCCTACTTCTCTTTGCACTGTTCTGTTTTGTTTTTCTTTTTTTCAGGGATTTTTTTTTTATTGTAATTTTCCTTATAAGTTACTAATTCTGACACCAACAAAACAGTGAGCCATTTCAACAGGGAATTGAGGCTAGGTTTGGGTATGGTCTCATGCTAAAAGCTAAACCTTCAGACCGCTAAAAACTGGAAGGGTTCACAGTCTTATCCCAGTGTAATTTAGAACAGCTGCAGAGCAGTTCTAAACCAGTCTGTCCTGCCATTTCCCAGCAAGGAAATTCCTAGGTATGACTAATGGTGGTATACGTGGGAATAATCAATGCAACATAGAAATAAAATCAATTCTTTTTCCAAGTACCTATCTGTCTGGCTATAATCTACTTTGCTCCAAGACAGAAATATGAGAAATATGTCCTTTTTAAAGCAAGAAGATGGACTGCTCTAAACAAAGGTTTTCTCTTGCAAATCCTACAGTGAGGCCCTCGTGCTACACAGCCTTCTGAAAAGTAGAGTTCCAGCATCTCAGAGGCATTTAAAAAACCAAAACCAAACCAAACAAAGAAACAAAAAAAGCCAAGCCCAAAAAAGAAGAGATTACCAACCTCTAACTGTTGGGGGAAAATGACAAATTTGTATGCCAGGACATCTACCAGACTTGTGCATTGGGAGCAGGACAGAGCATGCCAGTTCCTGACGGATGGGTGCACGGTGGTGGGGGAGAAGAAAATGGCAAGTCAGTGAGTGTATCACATGAATGCAGTTATCTCTGAAACCCTCCACTGCAGCCTGGGAAACATTGGAAACCCCGGCTCAGTTGCCCAGCATTGAAAACTCATGAAGCAGAATTTTTAATCTGAAAATCTGGAGTAAAGTGATAATTATTGATGAATATGGCTTGCAATTCAGTGCCACAGGGAACTGTGATTATTTAGAGCCCACCTTGATTGTGGTAATTCACAAAGATTATTCACATGTAATTTTCTCATTAAAGGCTTCATTATTAAAATGCTCTATGGTAGCCACAGAATATAAAATGCATATTTTTTCTCCCAAAGAATAGTTTCTTAATCAGCTTTAATCTTAGCCACTTGATGTAGAGCACATCTGCTCCTGCTGGGGATACACAGCAGGATTTTGGTAGTGGGGGCCACAGGTGCCCCTGAGGAGGCAGTTGCAACCATCCTATACTGGTCACAGCGACCAATGATTTAGCCTACCACCTGCCAGCACTTCCAGCCATCAGAGGAGAATGTGATACCTCTGCTCAAACTTACCGAAGAAAAAGGGCAAATAGCTGCTGGGGGCAGGAAGTACAGCAGGACACGCAAATGGAGACATGGGGGATGCCATGTGAGGACACACAGAAGAAAATATGGGAGGAGGCCTTGTTGGGGACATGGCAGGAGCCACTCTTGGAAGGAGGACCTCCATGCTGGAGGAGGTACATCTCTGAGGGACTGCGGCCATGGGCAACCCATGCCAGGACACAGACACCTCAAGGGACTATAACTATGTATAACTATGGATGACCTACACTAGGACAGGGACACTCTGAGGGACTGCAGCCCCTGGAGGAAGTTGTGCCAGAGCAGACAAAACAAGCAAGAAAGGAGGTGCAGGAGAGTAAGAAGGAAGGAGCAACAGGAAGAAGGCACCAGGTGCTGACCCCAGCCTCCTGCATTGCCTGTCGCCTCACCGAGGGGCCTGGCCCCAACCTGTGGTGCAAACGAGGGGAGTGGAGATGAGGGAGAGGGGAGGAGAGGTTCCTGGACTGAAGCTGAGCCTGGGGAATGGGGAAGAAAGGACTTTTCCCAAAGTGTTAATTTAATTTATGCTCATCTTTTTTTCTCAGTACCCAAATCAGTACTTAACCATTTCTATTAATTGGCAATAAATTAAATGAAGTGGAACTCCCTGCATTGACACTATTTTGCCTGCAACATTATTCTGGTATAAAAACAATTTACTGTATTTTTTTCTGTTACTTCATTATTTCAGAGGTAACACCAGGAGTTAAAAGTAGTATTTTCACCTTATACACAGAAACTTTGAATTGAATTGACAGAAATACATGAAAAACATGGCCAGTTATGAGAAGTGGTGTCCCAGTGGCGCTGAACTATGAACTGGGAGGCAATGGACTTATTCTAATCTTTATTACTATTTCAGTCTGAATTTGAGCAATTTAATTCACATGTCTGTACCTGTGCTTTCTTCCTCTGCTTCCTGGATTTCCCATTTAAGTGTATACTTCTCACTAAGCCTGTATATTGTATTTCTTATGTTGGAACCATGATCTGACTTTGGACTGCTAGGTACTACTTTAATGTAAAAGTTAAAATAAAATAGCTAATAAAACTAATACCTAAGTAAGCTAACTAACAAAAAGAAGCCATAAGCATGTGAGATTTTTCTCTTAGGTCATGATGAAAGACAACAAATCTCTTGCTGTCATAACGTGAACTACAAGAGAAAAAAGCACATGAATATTGATCACAGCTTGTCTGTTTCTTCTTAAGAGATTGAGATGTATTGATTCAGGGTTATTCTACAACTTCCCATTCAGTCAGGCAGACCAAAAATGGCAATTCAAGAGATGAAAATGTGTTTTCTTTAGAATTCCAGTTGCATAAATTGATCCCAGGTGCTTATTTCTCACATACACACTGCATCATGTAAAGGTACTCAAACGTTAAGACCATTTCCAAAAAATCCTCTAGGAAAGCAAAGCAAGATCTAAGCAAACAGTAGGCCTCAGCCCAAATTATGATCTTCAAAAGTCTACAGCCTAATCCTAAAGCCTCTATAGGGTTTTAGAGATGCAATATTTCATCTTGACAGGACAGTTCTCCTCTTCCGGGAGACCATTAGCTATAAGTGCAACTCACATTCTTTATTTCTACCTGGATGATCTTAATTTTGACTATTTTTAGGAGAAAAAATAAAAAGTGTTAAAAATTTGCTTCCATTTGCTTTTATAGTATACAGAAATATCTCACTGGAAGTGACAATGTCGCTAGTTCCAGTATAGTATCTGCTAACTCTGGTTGTCAGATGAGTATGGATTCAGGTGGAATCTTTTCCACCTTAATCTTTGGTTCTGATTCAAATCTTCTGGTTTGAATGTAATCTACTTCAGTTTACCATTTAAATGATATCTTTATATTAAAACTACAGTTTTTCAGAAAACCCTTACCTGTAGTAAAATACACAAAAATGTGATCAGTTACAGGCACTAGCCTTAGCTGCTAAGGCAGAATTGCAGATAAAGGAATGCCAGACCCAAGTCAATAATTAAAAGCACATTTGTCCTTCTGAGTAAAAAAGTTATTCTATTTCTAAAGTTACTATAAAAATGTAGTTTCTTAATTTAAGCACAGAAGCAATGATTAGCATCCTTCAAGCAAATAACAAGACAAAAGTAATTTTTTGCAAGTCATATCATTTAACCACTTTCTCAAGAATTAGGCATGACGTTGTACATATCTGAAACCTGGGTGCTGGTTCTTTGTCTACCAGTTGTGTTCTGAATGAATCTCCTGATACAGAATGACATGAAAGAATTTTCAGAAGAGAAAAAACAAATCTAGGAAAGGTACTGCTTATAAAAGACATCCCATATACACAGAAGAATTTTTGTGAAAATGTGTGTGGAGACATTCAGTCCACTGAAACATTTTCCATATTGCCTATTTTCTGTCTTCAGTATCAAAGACTTTGAAATACCCTCTTCTTTCAGAGTAATTATTGCTTCACTGGGAGGCTTTTCTTTTCCTACTGATGCAGTAGTCAGCGATTTATAAATGCAGTCTCTGCTCTTCTGGAACACTTAGCCCTTGTGTTGCTGTCAGTCACTATGAGCTGCAAAAGCAAAGTAATTCAGAAGGGACCAAATAGATAATGTGCAGCTTACCTGGTCATCCAGTGTGCACAAGGAATCAAGTATGTTTTATTCAGACAGCATGTTATGCAAAGCCATCAAACAATTTCAACTTAAATTCTTTTAGAAGAAAGAGGTATGACTGAGCAGCAGTGTTGCAAAACCCCATTTCCAGAAGCTTAGTACTAGCCGATGAAAAATACCACTTGGATAAAATTTCCAATGCTTATTGTCAGTCCGAAGATTTGGAGTGTGCGTTTGTGGGAATAGTTGATAAAAGTCTATTCATTTATCCTAAGACAAAGTGTTTTTCAGCCTCTTTTCGTCTCCTGCCTTCCATATTCCTCCCCCCAGTGAAATGAAGTACTGTCATCTGTCAAAAAAATGCCAAATACATCTTGATAGATAAAGTAGAAGTAAAAGGAGGAGCTCACACAACACAAGGAGGTGGCTGGAAGCATGAGAGAGTTGCTTATCCAAACTAAGCAGAGAGGGTGAAAGAAGTTATTTTGGTGTATTTAAAGAGAAATGGTCACAAAACAAAGCAATAAGACTCTGAAATTCAATCCATATGCACAGTATTATTTTTCCTGAAAAGTATTGTAGTAACATGTGCATTTCTGCCAATTCTTATTAAAGGTATGTGGGATATATGTCATACTGTTAACTATGAGCTCATAGAGTTATACAAAAGAATTCCCAGTTTGCTTCTTGTTGCTGTTATTGTTGTTGGTTTTTACCAACTGAAATGGTAACAGATCAAAACCAAGCTAAAATAATAGTTCTTTTTAATGCAGGTTCATGATTTTTAGGTTCTGAATTATTCCTCTGCAAATCTTGGCAGTTGAAGGTATCACATAGTATATGTTCCTGTCAATACTAACAAAGATGTTACTTATTTTATGGTAGCCCCATTTGGCTCACCTCCTGGCATATGAGAAGCAAAAGAAACAAAAATGTCCTCTACCCAAAGGAAGGTAGGTACAAGATTACCGACTGCACCTATAATCATTCCAGTCTGCAGTGAGTAGCTGTGACCTTGGCATGCCAGATATTATTACGCTGGCCATTATCTAGATGGTTGGTGCCACTACACCAATGAAGAGGAGATGGCAGAGAAGATAATATTAGGGCACAAGCTGCTGCAAAGTCAGTTATCTTGTCTAAGAAGGTTCAGCTCTCTCTATGGTCAGAGAGCGAGAGATGAGGGGACCATCCGTGTAATGTAACCCATCTAATGATAAAAACAGTATCTAAGATAGGCACTTCCAGAGAAATTTCATGAGATAACCAGCTTCAACTAGATCCCTAATTTTCACCTGGTGAGAATTAGGCAAGGTGACAGCCAGTCTACCTGTACAAGCTTTCAGTGTCATTTACTTTAGCTAGGGTGTGCTGAAGTCTGTAATCCATCATGTCACTTGTTATTTGGGATAGCTAATGCTTCTTCAGCTATGCACGTACATCTTGTGGTCAGACACGTAATTGCAGCATCGTTCTGTCTGATACAGACTCGGGTGAAATAAATTTCAACAGCTGTATGAAAGAGACCATCCCAGTAACCTGATTGGGTCTCCTGCTGTATTTAAAGGGAAAAGAGTTCTTTAGAAATGAGAACAGCACCTGGTGTATGTGAGACACTTTCAGAAATGGTTACCCTAAATAAACGAAGTCTGAAGTGATTTGTGTAGGCTAAGAATTTGGCTGTTTCTACAAGCCCAAATAGCACTTAGCTAAGATTCTTGGAGGTACTGAAAACAGACTTCTGAGCTGTTAGGAAGACATCATTAATCATTAAAATATCATTTACACCAGAAGCCTGGAAGGTGGCCAGTAAGTCCCTGCTCTTCCTGTGAGGTATTAATAATCCGTTTTAGATTTGCAAGGGACATACCAGGGCAAAACAGTTGTAATAATCCGTTTTAGATTTGCAAGGGACATACCTAAACCAGGGCAAAACAGTTGAAAAAAAAAATCATTAGTGACTTTCATACAGCATCCAAATGTCTGTAAAAATCCACAGTTAAATGAATGACATTTCTTTTTATTCTGTTATATTTTCCAGAAAGCGATATTCAAAAGCTCTAGAAAGGTCTAGGGAGCTGCAAGTTGTTAACAAAGCCAGGGCTTCACACCGAGACAAATCCCCTGTGGCAGAAGGGGCATAAATCTTCAGAGTGCCTTCAAAATCTGCCCTTAAAGCTGTGGAGGAAGCAAAACCAACTGTTTTTCTGGTTGAGCTTTTTAACAATCTTTGCCAATCTCTGTCATGAATTCACCAGTGCTGTCACGCTCATCGAGTATAGGGTTTCTCTATCTCTAGGAAGCCATAGATACGCTGGTAATATAGACCATTCAGATATGGAGTCTAAAACATCTTGAGCCAATTGAATTCTTTGAATATGTGCTTACTGTCAAAATACACGTACCCACCTGGAAAGTGCTGCATCTACCATGCTGCATCTGTATTGCTGTCTAATGAACTTCACCAAGGCACGGAACGCACCTGGAGTTTGCAAATATTGTACAGATTTGCAGAGACCACTACAACAACCACACAGCCAGAATCCTCAATAGTTATCCAGAAGTCCTCAAACTCTGTCTTGTTAAAGTTTCCACCTGGAAAAAAAGTTGATTCCATTGAAATAAAGATATGGTAGCCCTCTCTGAACATTAGTCAGTGCAGTGCTGTGAGAAGATTCTATAGCATGCATGTTCACATTAATAGAAAGAAAATGTTAATAAATAATATGTTAATAAATGTTAACATGTCATGTTAATAGTAAGTAAATATTACGCATGAGCAATTACTTGCAATTATAAAGTAGTTAAAATTTTATCTTATTTTTTAAATTGTAGCATTGAGAAATATTGGCTAGATGAATAAACTGCAGGTAGAAAACGTTGATATTGATTGCTGCATTTTTCTCTAACTTTATAGAAAACTAATGAGCTATGGCAATTCTGGAATTTGCGTATTTTAATGTTCAGTCTTTTTTTGTAATTTAAACTGATACCGTTTACATTAAGTGCATGAGTGGGTCACTACAGCATCTCAGGCTAATTTATAGCTTCTGGCAATCACTGACTCCCAAAGTTTCATACCAGTGCCAAATTTCTGTAACAATTTCTTTTTCAAGCCACCTTCAATTATAAGGAATTTATAGTATATTGTAGAAGGCCATTAATTTTAAGTGTGGTGTCTATTCAGCCAGCCTACTTATTGGTTGCAGCAATTCTAAACTGATATTTTACCAGGAGAAAATAAATCTTTACAGCGTTATGACCCAAATACAGGGGCAGAACAGTAAATTCTCACATGACTGCAACTCTGCTCTCTGTGCAGACATGTCCTAGAACTTAGTGACAGAAAGACTCCAATTTGTGGAGTGATATCTCGGCCCCATTAAAGTCAGTGGCAGAATTCCCACTGACTTCCGTAGGGATTTTACTGATACAATACATTTCCTTGTCGATGTGGTAGTTATTACTCTATATGCCATAAGGCATCGTCCTTCATACAGTCCCAGACCACACACCATTTTAAGGATAAAAGACTGCCTTTCCTAGCATAAAAAACATCACCCATTAGTTCTTTTTTATTTTTTTTTTTTAACTGCTAGCCCACATATATCCATAGTCATCTTAGAAGGTATAAATAAAAGGCAGAAGACAGGACAGCAGTAGCACAGTGGAGCACAGCTAAGCCACGGCCCACCTAGCTGACCTGCAAGTTCTTGCTGCCTATCAGATCCTCATCAGCTTTGCACATTGTAGTGGCCTTGGCCAAAGGGCACTATATTTTCTTCTTCAGCGTAATACAAGCCTGAATTCTTGTAATGCTGAGCTCCTTATCAGTAGCACATGATTTGGATTTTGGTTTGTCTCAAACCGTAAGTATGCTTGAAGAGCCCATTATCATCAGGATTTCATTAGATAAAATAAACAGGTGCCTATACTGCATGTTTCTGAGGAATTAAAGTCGTAGTTATTTGGAGAGAGAAAAAGAACTTACTCAGATGCACCTTTACACACATATGGAGATATATGGCTACTCGTTGTCATGCAGACATAATACACAGTAGTAAGATTGCAGCATTTCATAAAATCTGCAAGTATGTTGTTCAAAATATTTACAGGACATACATTTAAACCTGCCAGGAACAGGAAGGCTGGGTCTCAATATTTTGTTTGCAGGTTTTTTTTGTGATTGTGACCTTTTAAAGCAAAGTATAAATTCAAGATGAACTGATGTCATAAAGTTGGCCAAGTAAGGAACTAATTTATATAAACTCACGTACTAGATATCAAGCATCTGGCTTTTGCTGTAAAATGCATAAAAAGCACCTAAAAACAGTATTTATGTTGGACACTAGAGATTCAGTTATCAGGCTTTACAGTGATTGCTGTCACTTTATTTTTAGCTGTTCTTTATTATATATTCTCCACTGAGTACTTATTTTCCCCAGGTAGCTGGAATTCCAAGATTTTTAGTCATCAATCAAGTCCTGCGGAATGATAGAAAATAAAATAGGACTCTTTTTGAGGCAGTTGATTTCATGCAGTTCTCACATAAACAAAATTTCTTTAAACAGATAAACCAATTTAAGCAAGAGAAGTGGAAGTTAAGAATTGCAGCTGTGGTCCTACAGTAGGATCTCTCTGTGTGAAGCCATGGCAAGAGTGGAGCCTCGCTCATAAAATTTTTGGAGCCGAAAGATACAATAAAATTGTCAGTAAAGATACAACACTGAACTAATCTCTGTAATGGCAGAGCTGGGAATTCATTTAATACTGCTCACATTTTTAAAGGTGCACTCTGTGATTATTCTTTAGAGATTTAAATAATTGCCAAGATGTCCATCATGATAAAATCTCTTTTTTTTTTGGTAACTGTTCATTTATATCCATTTATCTAATAACCATAAATGTGAGCAAAATATAATTTGCTACAAATCCTTGATATAAATCTTTTTTGTAATTATATCAAGTATTCATATTATTCTAACTTTTTATTCTATTATTTTATATATGCTGCACCTGTAGGGTCATCACCAACGAAATGTGGCTCAGGATAATTTTGCTTCTTCATATAACTATCCCACTGTATAGTAATTGCTTTCAAAATTTTGAAGCAAAAAAATAAATGTTTTTAAAAACTCATTCCTGTCTAAGAAAAACTTTTAAAATCATAAAAATAACCTTATTCTAATAAATGCAATAATGATTGCATTTTAAATATGGGCTTAATATCTAAAGGTTATGCAAGTTACTTTGTTATACTTCTACTGCCCAGGCAGTGAACATAGTTACATTTTTTTGAGATTTATGTCTTGTACATCCTGCTTCCAGCTATTTGTGTCCAGATTTTGTTCACCAGAACCAATTAACCGGCTACCTCTTAAGCATGGATTTTCCAAAATGCATCGATTTCTCAGCTCCCACCACTAAATGCTTAGAGACAACTTATTTCTCAACAACTCTACATGCACAAGTGTACTCCAAGTCTGTCTAAAAAATTCTGGCTATTCTGCCAGCATACATTCTTTAAATACTTCTAATGGAGCTGATGATATAACAGCCAATGCCTGGGGTGGATGTTGCCATGCTCTCTGTTTCCTGAGAAAGAAGTTATGAGCTCAAACAGCAACAAGAGAGAATTAAGTGAGGTACGAGGAGAGTAAAAAGTCTGTTCTAAGAGTATCCACATACTGGAGCAGATTGCCTGGTGGTGAGCCTGTGGGGTGCTAAGTGAAGGATGTGGCTTCAGGCACAATCCGGTGTCAAAGAGCACATTGCCTCAAAGGATCACTCATCTCAAATTACATGTCTCAATCCATCTCATCCACATTAATCCACAGCCATTGCAGCCATCGATAATGGGATTCTTCAGATGGTGAATGGATCACAGGGGATCTTCAGAGGATCATTCAGCTGAAGACAGCCCAGAAGGTGTTTTTGAGGCCATGCACATAGATTTTCATGGTCCAGTTCAGCTTGCCTACATACTTTCTCGATCCATCTGTTCTATTACATCTAATTACCTCCATTCCAGTTCATTTAAATGGGATCCCTAAGGTAGGAAAGAGAACTGAGGATACCTTTGGATAACTGGTTGTCTGAAAACAGCCAAAAGAAGTGTCAAAGGTTATGCGCTTGAATTATGTTCTACCTTATTGACCAGCACTAAGCATTTTAAATGATAGACACATCATCTTATGTCTAAGCAGGTTGTGTAGGTGCATGGTTGTGGGTCTTTGTTCTTGGAGGACTAGTACAGCAAGTCCCCAGAAGCATTTGTCAGCTTCTGGCTGTAACTTATTCTGGTCTAGTCAATATAACTGTTGCCATGTATCTTCTTAGAGGATATCCCATTCTCACACAAGAATGGCTCGATTTTTCACTCAGAAATTCAGAAGCTGCTTCTCCATTCTGTGTATGGCTGCTTGGACATTCACAGCTCCAGGAGGAGGATGATTGCTGTCCTTGCTGACCAACCTGTGTCTCAGCCTACCATTATGTGTTCATCATGGATGAGCTCACCTCCATTTTGCAGTAACAGCATGAAGCAAGGCTTGAAAAAGAGTTGTATCTCTAGATAGACTTTTGACTAAGAAAGGTTTGGGGTTTTTTTTCCCTTTTTAGCATATATTTTTTTCCCTGTGCTCCATCAAGTATTGCATATGGACAATAATAATCATCTAAGTAGTATACGGGGGGCAAGGGGGAAGGAAGCTGGGGGAAGACATTACTTGGGAAAGAATATGCATATTATAGTGGTTCACAAGCTGACATATGTTTGCAATGTTATGTTGATGATGATGCAAAAAAATGAAATCCAAAGATCACACTGGGATGTAGAAACAGGAGGGTAGCTTGCAAAATGCATTAATAGTAAGGTCCATAAAGACAGTGTACCTCAAAAGATCTTTATTTATTGAGGAGCAACCTTAAGGAAAAGAGTTAGTCCATATGCCTGCTCTCAGAACAGAAGCTCCAATTGGTGCACTGCTGCTTTTCCTGGGAATAGTCTTGGGAGACATCAAGCTAAGAGTGACTGTAGTTTCAGCAGATCTTGTTACTCATTCTCTGAGTTTACTTTATTCTTTATTCTTGAAATGCAGTTCTTCCTTTTGCCAGTTTCTATGAATTACAAATTCTTACCGCATTCATCATCACTGTTGCCCAAATTGCTCTTACCTTTTTATTCTCAACCACTTCTTTCCAACTCAGATCTTCAGCAGCTGTCAATATTGTGTACCTCAGATGAACTGCTTGAACCCCTAATACTTCCTTCTCTCTCACCTGTCATTCTGAGCAAGCTATACATTTTCTGTGAAACAGCCAGTCATCAGAGTTACCTCACCACCTTTTTGCGATGCCAGTTCGGTCACAGTTTTGGTTGTGCATTAAGCATCCCAGTGCCTCTTGCTTATTTCTCACACTGCTTGCATTACTATCCAGGCATTTAAGTTTGATGGATAAATTTAATCATGACAGAGAAATGGGAAAAAGCATAAAGAAGAGGACGGTGGATCAATCTTCTCTAGTTTTAGACCTCCAAGCTATTGTGTGGACTTTCAGATGCTGCTCTCTCCTCCTAGTTTTAAGCATTAGTCACTAGATTAGCAGTCAGGCACACAAAGTTGCTTTTCCCCTTTCTCATGGGGCACAATACACAACATATTGTCAACACAATATTACTACATGTTCAAGAAAGCCAAAAGCTTATTGGTGACACCATCTCACAACATTCATTTTCCCTGAATCTCACCTGTAAGAACTGAAGACAACATCTCCCAAGCTCTCTGTTCTCACCTGTTTCTAGAGTCTGGTAGCAAAATTCAGTGACTCCTGAAAATATTATTGACAACACACATCTGAAAAAAAATGCAACATGCATATTCACAATTCATGTTTCATTAATCAAATGCTCATAATGTTTATTCAATAATATGACTATTCATTAACGTGTGGCATTCATTATGGTGTATATGCACAATCTGTTCTGGCATTTTCTACCTTTGAAAATGTGACTATGCAACAGTAATGAAGTTGTTTAATGTGGGACTGTGTAATAATACACATCCTGTTAAAGGAATACTTTCAAAGGCAATTTCAGATCTGGTCACAAAAAACCCCAAATAAATGTGTAATATTAGCTGACTTAGTTAAGCAACCGCTTTATATTGGGGTATTCTTATTCTGAACTGGAGCCATACCAGTGTGGCCAGAAGGACATCATAACATTTGACTGTATATATCAGAAAGGACATCAGAAAAAAAATTCACAAATTTCAGGGCCACAAGTTCTGTTTTAGTTGTGCATTTTTTTAACTTAATCACAAAGATCAATAATGGATGCAAAGGAGAAATTCAAGTATCATTTTCATTCAATATTAATGAATCAATATTAGCTTACATTAATAGTGGTCCCTGTAGGCAAAGTTCACTGCAAAAATACAGAAGATGAGCAACCCTTTGAATAAAGTCACCTGCTGGGCTAAGAGAATTGCAAGAATTTATCCACTCTGGCATTTAGCTATGCAGTTTCCCAGCCTTCGTTTATGATGACTCTTGCTCACTTTAGCAGTGCATGCCTCTAACCCATTAGATCTGACAGTCACAGATGGTTTCACAGAAGTTTTTCTGGTATACTGGCTACAAAAGCTGGTTTGGATTGGAATCAAGCTGTTTATTGCTGAATATAATGTTAAATACTGATGGTGGTGAATCAATTAGGTGTTTCTGCAATAGCCGGCACAGCAAAAATAGCATTTACTGCCAAGTAGTAAAATGATTAAGTAGAAAATCTGGAATCTATTTTTTTCAGGTGACTAGAGAGAACATTACCTTTTATAATCATCTGGAGTTCCCTGCAAGCAATTCAAATTTACAGCAATGTAGGCGGGAGGCTCATCAGCTGATGGGTATAATGGATGAATTATGTGCTAGTTGTAGTAAATCTGGGTGTATTGTCACACTCTGCACTCCAGTGACCAGATTGTCACAGACTGTTTGCATACCTTTCCTCTTCCTCAGGCCCAAGTATGCTTTATCTTGAGCATATAGCTGATGCAACCACAGTATGAACTTGTCCCCAAGCTAGGCTGCTTCTCTCTTTTTCTGGGGAGGATAATAAAAAACCCAGTGAAGATAGGTAGAGAGATTCCCACATGCCTTAGAACACACTTTTGATGGGGGTGTGGGGGGGTGGGGTTTCTACCTTTTACACTCAGTAACTTTTCTCTGTATAATTTAATGTTTCTGCCACAGAATAACCTTCATTTGTTTTGTTCATTGCTTTTCATTACTTCTGAACAGAATTAATTTAGCCCAGATTCCATCAACACACTAATCCCCATACTGCTAAAATCTGATCTAAAATAGTGAACTGTTAATTAATCTCTGGACTGGAACTCTGTAATCAGTGTTGGGCTGAGTATTGGGCTTAAACTTACTGGTAGGACTAAGAGTATTTGCTTGTCATAGAAATCATAGCCCTGAAAACATGACTACCAGAAAAGCAAGCAAATAAACAACCAAACAAAACAGCAACTTAATTTTGATTTAAAAAAGTAAGCATTTAAAAAAAAAAAAAAGTAAAAGAATCACAGCAATGAGATTTAATATGGTCTTTCAGAATTCCCTTCCTTATGCCATTGGAATGCTTGGTATACAGATTCTGTTGGTTGAGTACAAAATTCAAGCCCTACAAAGCATTCAGATACTGTCTTACACTGTCATAATAATTACATGTGAGATACAATAGTTTCTAAGTCATTGTTAAAAATTATCACTCTTCTGGTTTTGTCCTTTTTACTGCTGAAGAACAGCAAAGATTTAATGGTGTTAATCAGAAATTAAATAAACAAATGATCAATCAAAATTGATTTTCTAAACATAGCCAGCATGTAAAAAGAAAGTCAGTTTAGAGCCCTACATGGTTAGTAAATGGGAATGCATAAAGAGAATGCCTTAACATACACTCCGTCATCCAAATGGGAGCTCTACGTTTAGCTTCTTTTAAAGAGCAGAGAGCACTTTCTCAATGAAGATGAGATACAGAGATTGGATTTCTTTTTTTTTTTTTTCATTTGGTCAAATTTATGGAAGAACTAAAAACACATTTGCTACATACATATTCTCCCCAAACACATCTATCACATTTCTCAGTCTTTAACCCACTAGGTACTTGTAGTTATGTTCTATGCGCTCCGTTCTTTTAGTACGCTGGCCAATTAATAGAAAAAAATCCCCTGGTACAAAGTCTTATTGCAGCAGCCAGACATGCTAGTGAGTACTAATCTGCATGTAACATTACTTAGATTCAAATGAAATTCAACTAAACAAACTTAGGTTCCAAATTCCCTTCCTCCTAGTCATTAGTGGCCCAGTTCCAAATATGTTGATGGAAAAACCCTAAAGAGCTTTAATAGTCTTTGGACTGAGCTGTGAAATACCACATAATAAATCCTATTCTTTTTTACAGTCTCTTCCCTTTTGACCAAACAGTAGAAAATCAGGCTATTCAAAATTCTTACCACACACAGCATATATTCTGCAACGGGAATGAATCTACATTTCAGATACATAATTCTGGGGTAAAAGGAAGGGATAGGGTTCATTAGCCTTTATATATTCATTGGAGAGATGAAGGAGATTTTGATTATACCTTCCATCTATCAAAGAAGATGCAATCTAAGGTGGACTGCCTTAGCCAATGCATTTAGGAAAGTCAAGAATCTGTAGAAGATGATCCAGGCTACTTAATGTAGGTATCCACCTCTTTCCATTGACAGTACATGAACTCTACAGGAATGGCTATAGTGGCTGTAGGTACATGAGATTCAGGCTATCTAGTGGCACTAATCCATTCTAAAATAATATCTAAGGGTTAACTCATAGCGTGGTTAACTCTTAGTAACAGAAGATGGTGATGTACCCTATGATCTTCTCAATAGCTTTGCATTTAGAAGACTTACTTCAGAAGTGTAGAACTCAGCTGCAGGATCTCCACCTGTGGGTTGTGAGGTAAAACCAATGTCTCCTACATCCTATTATCCATGGAGCAACCCCTGTGAGCTAGACTGTTCTGTTTTGGACCATTAACTGTTTTGGTCACCATCTCTTGAAGCTGGTCACGGCATTTGGCATAAAAGACTTACAGATTATAAGATTCACTTGACTTTCATAGCCTTTATTGGAAAAGCAATTCAAAGGCTCATAAGATAAAATTTGAAAAACTTATTAAGAGTGGGGCAAAACTGTAGGTCTCTCGTACCTTGTCTAAGAACCCTAAAGAAAAGGTAAGAATCAGGTCTCCTCTTTCCCACTTTCCTGCTCCATGATTCTTGTATTCCTGGCAACACAGCGACTCAACCTGAACAGCAGCTCTAGTCCATCAGGCACTCCCCATACCTGCACATTGATGACTAGCACAATTTCCTCACAACGTGGGCATGTACCTGCTAAGCTTGCGATATGCTCAGAACCCAGGTTTCCTCTTCCTGGACTAGTGTTTTCATTAATGCCACTGTACAAAGAGGAAAACATCCTAGTACTATGAACTGAGATGTCTATGCCGTAAAGCATCACTGGAACATATGTGAAAACTACCTCACATCTGCAACTGGCCTATTAAAGGGAGATTCGGCTCCATGCTGACTGGGGAAGCTGCACACCTTTCAAGGAGTCTGCACAATCATGGCAGAGAAACTATTCCCCTAAACACGCTCCCCTCCTTCTCTGTTTTGCAGAAGACTAAACAAAAGGATCACAATGTCCCTTTGCATCATATACATACATTCTTATGTGAGTATGCGGTACTCTTGTCATTTCTGTCAATGACATCTGTTCTTATATTCAAATTTTTCTTGGACCATGTAAAGCCACAATACTTTAAGTCACTATAAATCAAATTAACATGGGAGAAAATATCACATTGTCACACATTTTCTAAATGAGTAGTATAGAACATGTGGTGGTGTTCAAAAACCAGGTCTTTTTAGTTGCGATTTTTTTAAGATAATTAAAAAAACTTCACACAGTTTTCAGTAATTATCTTGTTATTTTGCCTGCCTAGCTTTATTTGCCCTGAAATGGTAAGTGTATCTTCTGAAGCATGTTCAAGGCCCTGGCTGCAATTAATTGATTGTAGTTTCTGCTACTACAATTATGCTAAGCTTTGCAAGTGAATTTAGAATACACCAATTAAAAGCTTCATCAAGTTATAAATGGTACACCTATAATACATTCTTTTTCCTGATTTTTGTAACTATGTTTAGTAGTTCATGAACCACTAATTATGAGAGGGTCATACAGTTTGGTTTAATTAGCTATTGTCACAGAATATATTAATGTACTGCAGTAAGTTATGGCCAGGCTGCACTAGTCTACATATAAACACTTTTCAGTATTGACTAAGAAAACTTGGTGGGTCTGAAAAATGTGCCCTAGGGCTGATGTCTATTGTGTAACAATTCATGTCACCATTTTTCTTAAGCTCTCTGGCCTTCCCTGCCAGAGAATATATTGTTTTAAATAGAACTTGGCTAACTTTCATTCAAACGAAACACGAGTTGCCACTACATACAGTTTGAATGAAACAAGGTAGTAAAAACTTGGAGCTTTGATGGTCTAAAGTTATAGAAGAAACAAGGTATGCTCTGTTATCTCTAGATAATAAAAGACATCAGGCTCATACTTCAGCTCATTCAGCGACCACTGGAGAGATTCTCTTCTTTATTCACAGCACTGAACAAATGATTACATCTTTACAGAGGATGAGTACTAGAGCTTTCAAAATGTCATCTTGCTCTAAGCCATTTTGAAGTCAGGACACAAGATTAAATTAGCAAATACTTATACTCTTTAATACACTTTTATTCTCATGGTTCTTTTCTTTACATTTCTGAAATATACATGTAAGGGTCAGGTTCAATGGATGAAATTCAGAGTACTATTAGAATGTAGACTACTGAAGCTAAAACCAGAGTTCTGGAAAACCTCCCTCATCAATGCTTTTGAAATTTGGCACCACTTGAACTTCAAAAACCTCTTGCTTTGTGACTCTGAATATAATCAGAAAATACACAGTTTAGACATATCTAAGAATTCATGGCCAAGCTCAAACATGGCTGAAGTTCCAAAAACCTAGCTAATCTGACTAAGTTACTGGAGACATCTCATCTTGTAATTACTCATTGAGGGTAGATGTTTAATACACTGAAGGGCTAAAACCCCCCAGAAAATATGCCAATAATATTTTTTTCTTTTTGATCAGAACCAGAAATAAAAACCACGTGCTGTGGAAGTCACTCACACAGTGCAGAAGATGTTTCTGTGGAAACTAGATTGCATCAATGCTGTGTCTATGAGAGCATTCAAACCCTTTGCTGGTAACTGCCTTGGCATATGAGGGATGGGAGAGGAAGAAAGGGAGGAGAGTTTCACCATGAATTGTATTGTGGGGTGAGAATGCAAACTCCCCTGGGCTTGAAGGAGAGCACAAGTGCAAATTTAACTCTGTAAATTGCCTATGTTTGCAGGGATACTTGTATTATGATGTCTATTGTGTAACAATTCATGTCACCATTTTTCTTAAGCTCTCTGGCCTTCCCTGCCAGAGAATATATTGTTTTAAATAGAACTTGGCTAACTTTCATTCAAACGAAACACGAGTTGCCACTACATACAGTTTGAATGAAACAAGGTAGTAAAAACTTGGAGCTTTGATGGTCTAAAGTTATGGAAGAAACAAGGTGTGCTCTGTTATCTCTAGATAATAAAAGACATCAGGCTCATACTTCAGCTCATTCAGCGACCACTGGAGAGATTCTCTTCTTTATTCACAGCACTGAACAAATGATTACATCTTTACAGAGGATGAGTACTAGAGCTTTCAAAATGTCATCTTGCTCTAAGCCATTTTGAAGTCAGGACACAAGATTAAATTAGCAAATACTTATACTCTTTAATACACTTTTATTCTCATGGTTCTTTTCTTTACATTTCTGAAATATACATGTAAGGGTCAGGTTCAATGGATGAAATTCAGAGTACTATTAGAATGTAGACTACTGAAGCTAAAACCAGAGTTCTGGAAAACCTCCCTCATCAATGCTTTTGAAATTTGGCACCACTTGAACTTCAAAAACCTCTTGCTTTGTGACTCTGAATATAATCAGAAAATACACAGTTTAGACATATCTAAGAATTCATGGCCAAGCTCAAACATGGCTGAAGTTCCAAAAACCTAGCTAATCTGACTAAGTTACTGGAGACATCTCATCTTGTAATTACTCATTGAGGGTAGATGTTTAATACACTGAAGGGCTAAAAACCCCCAGAAAATATGCCAATAATATTTTTTTCTTTTTGATCAGAACCAGAAATAAAAACCACGTGCTGTGGAAGTCACTCACACAGTGCAGAAGATGTTTCTGTGGAGACTAGATTGCATTGATGCTGTGTCTATGAGAGCATTCAAACCCTTTGCTGGTAACTGCCTTGGCATATGAGGGATGGGAGAGGAAGAAAGGGAGGAGAGTTTCACCATGAATTGTATTGTGGGGTGAGAATGCAAACTCCCCTGGGCTTGAAGGAGAGCACAAGTGCAAATTTAACTCTGTAAATTGCCTATGTTTGCAGGGATACTTGTATTACAGACTGTCCTTTTCAATAGCAAACAAAAAAAAAAAAAAATACCTGGAACACATACTAGACCCTCCTGAGGACAGGATGTCTTCAGGCTGATGGAAGAATTAGGTTAGTATTACCACTTTTCCACTGGACTGAATTACACCGGTCATAGAATGATCCCTCCAGTATGAAGCAACCCTCACTGTAGTGCTGGTATCTTACCCAGTCACACCAGCTACCGAAGGAACTTGTGTGTCTACCCAAAGGAAAATAGCCAGGGATTGTTTGTAACCTAGCTGTCCTTGGTTTCTTACATTCTTTCCTGATAATCAGAGGTCAGTCAATAATTTGACATCATGCATCACAATAAATAACGGACTTCAGTATGTCCAAATAAGGAACTGTTTGTAAATAATTGTTTCTAATAGTTGTGTATAGACTGTCCTCATTGTGATGTAAGTGGACCTTCAGTTTAGTGTAATTCATTTGGGAAATTAAAAAATTTCTTTGCGTTAGAGCAGAACAGTTACACCTCACTTAATTGCCAGCACTGGAGCATTTAATTTTAGAATAAAGCACTTGATAAAATTATGGATTGTTTTAGAGGTGAAATACAGTCTCTCTAGGATTGTTGCAAATAGTGTATTTTAAACAGCATATTTTTTTTTCCTGTCCTCAGTAGTGGCCCCCATCTGCTCCATTCTATGCCAGTAAGGGGACAGCACACATTGGGGGCAATTCATTGAACAACAGAAGTTTGGAAAACATGGCCAACAGGGTTCAGTGAAAGGACTAGATTTCTTCAACCAATGAAGGAGAGTATTTTTATAGAGGTCTTCAGGTATGCGAAAGGTTTCTTAATAGATTTGGTTTCCCCAGGAGGCAGGTATTACAGCGTACAAGGAAAAAACACACTTGCAGAAGGTAGAGGAAGATACTGAAGCGATTTGTTTGCTTCTCAGTCAATTTTTAAATCTATATACAAATGTTCTACCTACCTTTAAGCCTTAACAGGTAGGTATTCTCCCATATTTGTCATACACTTCTGAAATAACTGCATAGCTGTATGACCATATTTGGCCTCCATATTTGCTTCTCCTATTTTATTCTGTTCCATTTTAATACAGTAGTAGTTATAAGAATATATTTGGTTGTGCTGAAGAACTAAAACTAATCATTAGTAATCTCAATGTTTTCCCTAAGTAACCATTGCAATCTAAGCTCTCAATATAACTTAAAAGAATATGAGATATTGTAATTTTTACATTGTATTTTAGTATTAGAGTATTTTAAAAATTGTATTTTATCTGAGGTGTCATAAAGAAATGAGGATGTTAAAATTTCTTTAAACTTTAAACTTTCTAGGAAGAGTCTGAAAAGCTGTGAGAACGATTTGTTCTGAATATTTCAGTTACAGTATAATTTCTTCAAAATAGTTCTGATTTCCAAAGATTTGTATTTTAAGCAGTCTAAAGAAAAAAAAATGCCTCTGAACTGAAATAAATTGCCTTCTCCTAGAAGTGATATGAATTATCATTACCAGATTTATACATAATCTGAATTTCTTATCAAGGAAGTTAATATCCATCAGCCAAGTTAAATGACTGCAGAGCTATTCAAGCATGTACTACTTCTTAGAAATTGTTTCGCTGTTCTTAAAATAAATTTTCACTATGGGCTTGAAGAAATCCACTGAACTCAAACGAAATACCTTCCAGTTTCCTGCAGACAAAAATCTAAAAACTTATTAACTGCTAAGACTTACAGATCTCACATCAAGATGAAGTTTGAAATGCAATTATGATTATGATTGCATTTTATCTTTGATGGTAGTTGCCAGCAACTACAAGTACTGAACTTTTCTAATTAAGAAATACTTTTTCTGTTCTTATTATTCAGGAGATGCTTTCAACATTTTTCCTTAGGATTGAAGATCTCATTGTTAAGTACTTAAAAATAACTACTGGTGCCTAAGGTTTTTGATTATTTCTTCTAACTAATGAGGCCATATGAGTGTTCTCATGCTATATTCATTATAGGCAAACACAGTTCTCTTCCATTAGAGACTAACTTAAAGTACAAGTGGTAGCTTGATGTTTTGAAGAGCAACAATGGTCTAGAAGGAAAAAACTGTTAGGAAAAAAAATCTCCCTATATTTTCAGTGCAGAAAAAAGTATGTTACAAAGTGCCTAGCTAATTCAAACTCTACACGTATTTGTATATACATCATTTTCCGTCTACAACTTTTGCTTTTCCTACTGCGGTATAAGGCATTAAAGTACACTTCATTGTGGACTCTTGCTTTCTGAGTGACTCTTTTGAGTTAGTCTTTTATCCTCGTCCTACTGGCATTCCTTGCTTGAGAAGAGCTGGCTGCCACAAACCAAAGCTGCAGGTAGTATTAGGTCTCAGCCATGCAGGCACCACCACTGGCAGAAGTGGAAATGTGTAGACCCCTTATCAGGGCAGAAGATTTCACATCACTCAGATCTCTCAACATTAAAAAAATAATTTAGACAGACATATGTGGAGAAGGAGAAAGAGATTCACAAAACTACATGCAGGACAACTAGAAGGATACATCTGTACATAGGAACTGGTGTTCAGTAACACATATCTCTAAAGATATCAGGTGCACACACTAGAAGAAGGACCTAGATGTGCATTGGAACTTATTGTTTCAGCCAGACAAATGCAGCTAAAAAAGATTTAATTGTCTTAGCTTTCTAGCCTTTTTACTGGTTCAACCTGAAAGCTTGCCCAGTTTGAGTTTGTAGCCTGTACTAGTTCTGCTGTGTCAGTGATTGCTATATCAGTCACGGGAACTGATAAGAACTTAACTGTACCATAGTCAAGACCTTGGTGTGACCTGCAAAACATAGTTCCATTGTAATGTGGCCAGGGATTTATCAAAGGGGTTTGAAGGGAAATACTTTCTTTTATTTTTATTAAAAAGACTTAACTACGTGGGTATTTTGCCTAGCCAAGTAACAGCCCCCATAAAAATACATCTTTGACCTTGTTCACATGCACAGAACAGTTGTCACACTGGTTTCCATTGGCAAGGGCTGACCAAGCAGACCATCTGAAACCTGCTCTACAGATGTCCTGATGCTGCGAAAGGATAAAATTAAGGGGGCAGATTGTAAATTTGGTCATAAAGAACTTGTTCATTGGTACTGACACTGGCACTCTTCACTGGACCTTTTCACCACCAGAACAATATTGTCATGGCTGCAGATGGGGTCTCATTAGGCTTGTGAGCAGGTAGAATAACCTTGTGCATCATTGTTTTGGGTATGCTCACCTGAAGATGGTAGCTTGCCAACACAGCCTATAGCCAGCTGGCCAGACAGAGGTTGTACCCCGAAGCTGAGATCATAACCTGCGTAAGCAGGTGAACAGATGGTTAAATAAAGTGGGTTCTGACTCTAGGGGGTTCTCTTAGAGGCTACAGACCTGTTTTCCATGAGCCTTTTTTATTTTCCAGGTATGCACTGGCTTGCCTAACTTGAAGTAGTAGCATGCTGCCAATTTATATAAAAATCAACATTAAAAAGAAAAAAAAACATAAATAAATACAGAACTTCTGGGAAGGATCTTCTGTGAAACTGCCAGATAGAGACATAATGAAAAAAACTTGTGACTCCAAAAAGAAAAGAAAAGAAAAGTGGCAAAGAAGACAAGATGTTTCTTGGGCACAGCACCAGAGTGCTTGGCTCTGAAGTTATGTTATATATGACTGCTGCTGTGCAGGAAAGTCTATAAATAAATGCTAAAGATATATCTTTGACTCCATGTCAGCAAGGAAAATAGCCTCATCCAGTCTCAAATCATGACTTTTCATGCACATTCTTACAAGTTCTTTGGCTATGAGATCATTAATGGTCTGAGGCATAAATAGGAAAAGTCAACTTGAAGGAGAAAAAAAACCCAAACAAACAGGACAATCAATACCTGAATGACCTTCTATATTTCTCTCAAAATATTAAGGGTGGTATAAAAATATCTCTCTCAATGTCTCTGAAGCCTTTGCTTTCAGAAAAGATCACTAGAAACAGATTTATTTTTTTACATAACATGCCCTTGCTTCTAGCCAATGGTAATATGAAAAATACAGACTCAAGCAATAAACAATTGTTTGCTGTGAAAACATTACCTCAAGAACTGTACAGATGAGCCAAGACATTTTGAAGTACCAATTCATTAATTTATTTTTTTTTAAAAAAGTAAGGGCACAGAGGAATTTATTAACTTTTGGTACTGTATTTTCCATAAGTATTTTTCATCTCATATCATACAAGCACACACTTCAGAACTGATAATAGCTGCCTCCAATTAGACATTTTGCAGGAAGAAAGCTCTTGGCGAGTAAACCTAAGATTTCTTATGTAATACCAGGATTATATTGCTTTTTCACTTTTAGGCACATTGGAGCCGTAAGAATATCTAATTTTTTTTGGAATGCAGAGTCAAAAAAAGCACAATCTGTGCTTTTTCTAGAGGTGGCAACTATAATCTTTATTCCAGTTCATCCAGTTTTCCCTTTAAATCATATCTTCCTGGAACACTGGGTAGGAAGAACTTATTAACAACCATTTTATTTTATTATCCCTTTTTCCAAATTCAGTATTCAAACTCATTGCTACTCCTCACTCTCTGTCACAGAGAAGGTAATGGCTGGACCCTGGCTTGGCTTGGCAGAAGTAATAGTGAAATGTATTTACTTTGTCTGGCAAAGTGGCAGTTAAAATGCAAGTGCACTTTCCATCTTTCAAAAACACCCACTTATCAGGCAATTTGGCTCAAGTATTGATTCTTCTCAGGTACCCAGGCAGAGGTGACACTCCCCTACTCTCTCCTCCCCAAAGAGAATGGCTTCTTCATAAAACTGAGCAAGCTCATATAAGCTATTGGGTAGATCTTCTTTATGCTACTATGCACAGGGATAAGAAAGATGTGGAAAACTACGATTCGCAGCACCACCTGGTGGTACTGACTTCTTGCAGTTATTTGGTGTAGCCCTGTGAAGCATCCTGCCTGCATTGCGTGGGTAAGGGAGTTGTTTTCAGGGCAGTAGATGGAAAGAGTTGGGAGTTGCATTACTGCTGTTAACAGTCTCTTTTCGTGGGGAAGTGGGAAAACAGATTGCAGGCATTTGAGGCTTTGCACTGAGTGTCCTATGAAATCACAGAGTCTCCATCTGTGTCGAAACGTCTCTGCAAATACATCATTCCTTAGGGAAAAGCAGATGTTTCAGCCCTCTTCTCCTGGTCAAGAAGGGTATGATGTTTTCAGAGAGGTAAACTCTGGAGTCTTTTGGCACCTTGGGAGAAAAAAATAAGCAAGCAAAACTCCTGTGAATTATGCCTGATGTTTGCTATTGACTTCTAAAATGCCAGTGAATGAGAACTAGAGACTAGGACCAAACCCAAAGATTATCCACAGAAACTCATTTTTCCTTCAAATAAAAGTTGTTTCAAGGGAAACTACTTTGAGAGGAGGAAAGCGCTTATAACACTAAATCCAAATTAATGTGAGGCTGTTCTGATATACTGATAGATAACCTTAGAGAAAGTGGAAGCCTTCAACAGAAGTTCTGCCATGGGGAAAATTCTGAGTTAAACTCTTTTTTCTTTTTTTTTTTTTTTTTTTTTTTTGTTAGTTAGTTAACTTTCTTCTTAATCATTTCTCAGGCCAATACATTCACAAAAATGAATTATTCACAAAAAGATCACAACTTCCCTCATAGACTATCCTATAAAATTTCCATGTGCCACATGAAGAAAGCTCTGTGCCAAAACCCAGAAATTCGAGAAGCCAGACATGCTAAAGAGAAGGGCTTATCACTGCTCCTCTGAGGGAATGGGGTTCCCGACACCCACGGGAGGGAGGCAGCACCCTCCATCCATGAAGCATATCCCTAGTGCCATCCGTTCCTCTCCCTCCACCCCACCTCCACCATAATTTCTGGCTTAATCACCTTTCTTAGAAAGCAGAGGTAATGATTATGAAGTAACTTCTGTGGTCACAGAGATGCTGGATAACTCCCTGGATTTGGTAGACTGGGAATAAATTAATCTGTGCTGCCCAAGGGAGTTTGTGATGAGCATGGCCAAACCACGTGGGCACTCTGAGCTGGGAACTCTGCCATATCCTCCCCTTGCTCTTCCAGTTCTCATGAAATAATTAAAATTCACTATACCAAAAGGAGAGTAAGAGAAAGCATGAATACACAGAGAGCCCAGAGTACCAGTCCCTGCTCCAGTTAAATCTTAATTCTAAATACTTACTCCTCTTATTGCTCTGTTCCAGGAAAACACCCCCCAAATCATCCAAGAGCCATTCTTTCTCTTTCATTACTTGTCCCAAACCAGATACAATGTTTTGTGTGGAGCTCAGATCAGTAAGGATTTATTAACTTGCAGCATGTCACTGATTATGAGTCCAAGCTGTTATGAATCAAAACCAAGTGTCAATTGTCCTTATTAAAAATTAAGAATAGAAAGAAATGAAGTAATGTATGGGCACATAATGGTTAAGACAAGCAAATAAAAGTTTTCATGGCCAAAAATAAGCTGCCAGGTTTTGAGCTTTATCGCCGTAAGTGATAAAAATTGAGTTTACTACATTTACAAACTGACAGATCTTAATTTTACCTTGGAGCAATTTTCTAGAGGTTTCAATTTTCCTTTTGAAAGGAAAAAAAATTTTTAGAATTGCTGTATTTATACCATGCCTGGAGAAAAGCGTAAAGCAGTAATAGTTTTCAGTAAGACGTGGAAACTGTCTGGTAGCCTGACCTCAATCCACCTTGCAGTAGGTATTTTCATTTTTGCCACCTTACTTGCTTTAAGGTACTCAGCATCACAAACTGTCATAAGTTCAAAGATTTCCAATCTGCCACTGAATCTGCAAAGTCAAAACATACAAATCTACATTCAAAGCTATGATACATCCTAACTATTGCATCAGCTTTTTCTTGGATTACAAAGCTAGTAAAGAAACTGCGAGCAGTCAGATGCCCTTCTGTAAAATATTGCAACAGATGCTATCTGCAATTAATTCCCATTTGAGCAAGAATGTGTATTTCAGTAAAATACCTCAACTGCCTTAATAATTGTTTCAGTGTTGCAGAAGCTACCTTTCAACTTGGTGAGTTGTTCCAATAGCTACTAACCACCGAAGTCTTACCTATAAATTGATGTCTTATTTCCACTGTGGCTTTTCTCTAATTCAGTTTTCAGCCTGTCAGTTTAATTGTATTACCATCTGTCTGAGAGAGAGCTTTTTCTTCTAAAACTTTTTTTTTTTTTTTTGGCTTACGTTGATATTCATAAACTGATGAAATTAAAAGCTTCTAATCTTTTCTTTGCTAAAGAAAAGAGATTCAGTCATGTGTATCCCCCCTTATCTCTCCCTGCATGTCTGTTTTCCAGTCTTAAAATTCTCATCTTGTTTTTAAATCTTCTGTGATTCCTGATATGCTGTAAAAACTTGAGCAGGGCCCAGTACTCCCTGTACCAAATAAAGATAGCATCTCTCCTTCTCCTCCTCCTATTGGTATTAAAGTTTATATGTCTAAGGACTGTATTAGCCCCTTACCTGCACTGACTCACCCGAGAGCCTGTGTTTATTTGATTTTCCACGATGACCCACGTTCCTCTCTCCCCCTCCCCTATAACCTTTTCCAAAGCTACCACATCCTGAAATGGACGACCCCCAGTCCCTAAATATGAACTACAGTCTTTGGATTTGGCTGCCTGACTCTACATTCGCCCAGTTTTACTTGGATTTTTCTTCACAGAGGTCTCTGACCAACGCTGGTTTTTTTGGTTGTTTTTTTTGGTTTTGGTTTTGGTTGGGTTTTTTTGAGAGGTTACTTTTCTCACAGATCTGCAAGTGTTATGTGTATCATTACCTCTCTCGGCTGGTTCTGTTGGATTCACAGAGATTCATTTAAGTTCCTTTAACAGAAAACTTTTCTAACCCTGATCTTTTGACAAGAACCAGGTAAGGGAGGGATGAAACCTGCAGTTATGTTGGCACATCTGAGGAGGCAGAAATCTTCGGTAGAAGAATCAGGGGCAGCTGAAGGCAACTGGGCTGGCTCAGGCACGGGCAGGACAGGGAAGCCGGCAGGAGGCTGAGAAACTTCCATTTCCAGAGCAGAGGGCTGGAAGGGGGCATATTGCTGAGGAATGTACCCCTGAAGCTTTCTCTTCCTTCTGAGTGCAAAACTTGCATTTTGTGGTGTGTCCCAAACTGACTATATTTATTTCTAGCAGCCTTTCTCATGTGTCCACTCTACTGAGTTTGTGTTTCTTATACTCTTATGCAAGCTGCAGTTCTCTGAGACGGCATAGGGGGAGTGCCTGGTTTCTAAAGATAATTCGGAACTTTGGGGTAAAACTTTTTTTTCTGCAGGAGCTGAAATGGTAACATCAATTCCAAATCTAGTCAACTGAGATGCGTCTTTGAAATGAAAGAAATCAGCAATGTTTCAGCAAAAATAGATTTCCATCAGATTTGGAATATATTTTGCCAAAATTAAGTGTGAAAGGCAGTTCTGACAATAATCTTCTGTCAGCACTACGGTACTGTTTTGTCTTGGCTTCAAGTGCCTTCCATTCAGGTATATATTGCATATACACCATGAAAAGTTACTAAGAAAAAAAATTAACTAACTCTGCAGTTAAAATAAAACATGCATTCACACGCTTCTAGGAGGGGGCCGTTAAAAAAAAATATTTAGGTCACTACCTTTGCATATGAGAACCAGAACCCATTGTTACAATTTGAAAAGCCTGAACCAGAGCTGTCCGGTTGTCTCTGTTCTAATACAGTTCAGCAGCTGCTGGGGTTCTTTGACACTTACTGTGCTGTTATGCAGATATGGCCATTTCCCTCTGTTCCTCTCTCCTGTTTCCTGAGAAGGATTCCCTGAAATGGTCAGGGAGGTTTAAAACTGTGAAGAGGTAAGTGCTGTGGAAGGTGGAGTAGGCAGTAAAATAGGTATCGTATTTTCCTGTGATCTTTAAACTTTTTTTGCAGAGTGGGGTTTTGTTGGCTCATTTGCTTTCTCCGGGGTAGCTACAGTGCTGGGATTTTATATTTAACGTTTGTGTGAGCGTTTGGAGAAGGGCACAGCCGCGGGCTGCGTGTTGGGTGTAACACGCTGCTCCCTCGCCTTCCGCCGCTGATGGCTGCTGGGCAGAGCTGCAGGTCCGGTCTCAGAAGTGGACAGGAGCAGAGCACGGCTACAGGTGAGCTCTTATTATGCAAGGGCCAGGGGAGGCAGCGCTTACCCCTCCACCTCAGCCCCAGGAGGGGGGAGCTTGTGGGCAGCGAGAAGCTGGGGGTCGCAGGGGGGGGGGAGGGAAGGGGCTGGCAGCAGCACAGCTGGGGATGCCGGACTGAGGGATGCTGCAATTTTCTAAACTTTTGTGCTCTGTGTGCTATTAGCCGTGAGGGATTTCTTTCTTTTTCCTTTTTCTTTTTTAAGGAAAAAAAAAAAAATCCACTTTTGGATTGATGCTTGTCTTTAGCGGAAAGGTGTGCATGTGCCTTCAGCAAATGTTGAAGAAGGTTAGTTGCCTGGGAGAACGATGAGAGGTAGTATCCCTCCAAGCCTGTCTTGGAGAGAAAGATGCTGTGGCATTATTTAAGGCAAAGTGTTTCGGATGGTGGTTTTATAAAGAAGAAAATAGGAAGGTTAAGAAAAGGTTTGTGTGATATGACAGCTATGTTTTAAGTCAGCAATTCAACTTTTTTTAAAAAATTAGAATTTTCTGATCTTTCTTACTCATTGGAATGAGAAAGAATGACCTTTTCTTCTGGTCATTCATTGCCTCACATTTATTGAAGAAGAACCAAATACCTTTAATTTGCAGCAGAAATTGAGTAAAAAATGAAAAATAGTGTGGTTTTTTTAAGGTTATTGTGCAGCATAGCCATCAAGCTTTAAAATCAGGGTTAAAAATCATATGGGGCTATTGTGTTTAAATACTCTTTCTCCTGATACTTTGCTTTATTTTCTTGCATTTTGATCTCAGACTGATGTGAAGTCAAGTCATACCACATGAAGAAAAGTGTCTTCCCTTAGCAGTTTAACTCAGATTCAGTAAACATCTGCTTTGTAATACCAGCTAAGGAGTAGTTAGGGATTTACAGGAAATTTCTATGGAAACAATTCTTTTATTGAATTTATATTGGTCTTACATAGAAATCTCCAAGCAGACCTTCTGCTAAGATGCCATTAAAATGCTATGACTGAATAAAAATTTCATGTACTAAGCAACAATTTTCAGTATTTTCTAGGTTTCTGTCATTACATTCCTACCCCCACTCAAAAAAAAAAAAAAAAATCTATCAAAGGGATAGATGTTTGTCTACACCACAGTGGTTTGTTAATCCTGGGTTATTATTTTGGATAGAAAGCGTTATTAACAACATGAAAATTTTAATAGTGGTTTAGAAAGTTACAGTTGTGCTCTTAGATGAGTATTAGTGAACAGGGTAAACCCAGATTATCTGCAGTTACCTCCGATACAACCGAGTAGGCAGTAGACTGCATGGGAAGCCAAGGAAGAGCAGAGTCTGTTGTGAGTAAACGAGAAACGTCCCAAAGGTTTCTTACCTCCTCTAGTGGTAGGCACTGAGACACACACACACAGACCAAGGAAGATTATGCTTGACAAGGAAATGTGATATCACTTAGCTATGACCTAGTCTTGAGGTTTTGTCCATCAGATCAGTTATGTGGGGGCAAAGATACAAGGGAGCTGTATGTACAGTGAAACAGGGGAATATACAATAAGCATAAGTAGCAATTCTCCCAGCTCTGTAATAAGATTCCAGCGGGATAAAACAGCAGGACAGACCCTAAGCAAGCCAGAGATTAATGTTTCTGCATTCTCATTTAACTTGGTGTCCAGTCCATTGCTCATTCTGAAACTTAGTACTACATCCAAATTATGGGAAGTACCCTGTATGCACTCTTACAAAAAGCCATGTAAACTGTTTCAATACATGTGCTCTTTCAAGGTCTTCAGCCTCACTGGATGTAAATGGGTAACCTAAGCAGCAACTTTACCTTGCATTTCCAGTGCTGGTCTTGTCATCATGGTGCGGACATACTTGTTGCATCAGGGTGGAAGGGCCTGTCTCAGCGATGCTTTACAGAACCAAGGCAGGTATTCTGTGGTCCAAATTTCTTCTTCAGTTCTTGGGCCAAGTAGGTAGATCTCTGCTTAATTAATTTCTTTCTTCTCTGCTCTTCATTTGAACACAGCTACCCTCATCCAATTGTTGCTACTAACCAGCCCTGTTTATGAAAAATCTCATACATTTTATTTTATTTTATTTTATTTTATTTTATTTTATTATTTCTAGAAATAAGAATCAAAATTGTATCACTTGCAAGAAAGGCATGGTTGATACACAAGTAAACTGGTATTCTCTCACACTTGTGCCAGCAAATTAAATTGACCCATTCCACAGCTGCTACTCACTTTGACTACTTAAACTCCTTGCCATGTAATATATGCTCACAGCAAAAAGACTGCAAATTTTCCAAGGGAAACATGGTCAGGATACTCTTGTTAACATAGCAGCATCCCAGCATCGCCAGAGACCTAGCATACCCATTCAAAGTGATTTATGATAAAAGATAACAGGTTTTGTTTAGGTGGAAGATGACCAGGTTAGACAGTGCCCAGAGCTGAGCATACTTACTTTAAACAATATATAAGCAGAATTTTTCAGAGAAGCTTTAACAGTGAAATCTTCGCAAATGTCGGAGGAAGCATTAGAAGGGAAGCAGTGAAGGTGTTTCAATATTTCAGAAGTAGATAATGAAAAAGGTTAATAAAAAGTAGGATGAATAGCATATTTCAGCACAAATCACAGCCGTTTCCTAGGACAACAACCTTAGACAAATAACCAGTTAACATTTTTCCACCTTTACTGCCACATCAACAAAAAGGGAAGAATAATTCTTAACCTTTGTAAAATCAGGCTTTAGTGTTCTCATCTTGAAATGGATATAGCGAATGTCATCAGTATTCTCTCTTGCTCCCTTGGGGAGGTTTCTGAACAGATTCAGAAACCCAGAGGCTTTCTGTATGCCCCACATTCTTATCAAACTGCTTCAAACAAGTTTGCATAAATTTCAAATATCTGCTCTTAAATTATGGTCTTTAGGCTTGTCAGCTCAGGGCTCTTTTCCTTTCCCAAATCTCTCTTCCTCTTCTCTTCCTAATTTGTTCTCTTCTAGGTTTTGTTTTCTTTTGTACTGCATAAAATAATTTCTTTCCACAACGACAGAAAAGGATTAAAATGTATCAATCATTGGCAGAATTCATGCCTTTACTGATTGGGGTTCAAAACACACTTCAACACTGGAGAAGTAATTTTAGAAAAGGAGTAATTTCACAGATTACTATTTCCCAAGCTTTGACCATGAGCTTCAAAACCAGAACAACTACATTCCATTTCCAACTTCCTGAAAGATGCTGAATAACATTCTCTACCTGCTTACGTTCGGCATCCTGCACTTCCTGAACTATGCCTGCTCTACACAAGTTACTAAATGACCAACAGAAATTGCTGGCTGAGAAAAATTAATTACTAGAGGAGGTCAGTCTAAAAGCAATAAGCATATTTTCCGATAAACATCAAAGTGTTAGTTCTTATGAGTCCTTTATAGTAGAACAAAGACAACAAATCTAAGAACTCAGCCGGAGTCAGTAACTAGTTTTACACAGGTTCTTGCAAGATACTTGTCCAAGATACTGAATGTCAAGAAGCTTGCCCTTATTCCAAACATCCCAAATATTTTTATCTAACCATAGGCTGTCCTCTTCCCATTTATAGGTTGCTATTTTCTTCTCTACACTCTGGTGGGAATACTTTCAAATGTAGTCATATATTGGTTTAAAAAGAGTGAATTTAAATTGTAAGTAGTTATTTAAGAGAGATACAATATACTAGATAAGAGATAATTTGCCACACAAGAGAATTACCTAAAACAAGCTATTTATACTGTATTCATATCTGGCATAAATCTATTAAGTTCTCTGGTACAGTTACCTCTGTCTTTTCCTGGACATAGCCTTTTTTGTGCCAGAAACTGTCTCAGTTGAGCTGTAGGAATTACTAGAATTTCTTCTACTGCCTTCTTTTTAATCTTAAGTGTGTTCAGGCACAGAGATCTCATTTTCAAGAACCCTGAGGTACTGTTGCATGGGCAAAAAGGAGACATTCAGTCAAATGCCTTAGAAGCTGGCTGGAATTTAATCTTACACTTCTTTTAAGTGCTGTATAATCAGGAATGTCCAACAAGTAATAAATATTGTAATTGGCTCAGAGTTAAGAGAAAGTTAAGATGACAGTTCTGTGTGAAGAAGAATCAATGAATTCCCTAATGAGAATTATAAATATACTCAAAGCTGTATGTGCTATTTGATCAAGCAGGACAGTATAAATAGTCATGTAACTATATATTTATTTTAATAACGAATAGAAATCAAAGAACTACTTAAGAACTTGCAATCTATTGCTAAGCAAAAAGTGCCTAAAGGCTGTTAAAGGCACTGTAAAAACTCCTACCGACAATAGCCCTGGTCAGAGTTCATGGTTGCCCTGTACAAGCGCAGGTTGCACCCATTACTCTCTGGTTCTCCCACTCTTTATATTACAGCCCTTCTGACTATGTAGCATTGTAATTGAGACTATAGTGTATTTGTAAGATGCAGATTGAATACCAGTATAGAGAATATTTTCCGTCTCTGGATCTTTTTTTACTTTACTGAGGTATAAGAAAAACTTCATAAGTATCCGCATTTTGCAGATGGACTGGCTGAGTAATAAACATGCCTGAGGTCATGCACTGAATCAGTGGCAGAAGCAAGAATTAAATCCGCATATTCTAGTTTTTCTAGAATAAAGGCAATGGAGAAAAGGGTAAGACAAAGGATCAAAAAGCAATGAGACAAAAGATGACTTTTCCTAATAAAACAAGATAAGCTTCTGACTTCTGACATTCCAAGTTAATGCTAAAATTGGCATGAAACTGCAGAACCTTGCAATGGTAAGATGTGAGCAAGCCCTTCAGACAAAAGCTGAGCATGTCAAAGGCATCAGAGAAAGTGAGAATAGTTATAAATTACACCAAAACTAAGTCAAGTAATAGTCGAATTCTATAGCTACTTTTTCCATGTAAGAGTCAGTCTGTAACTGGACAGAATTGCATGAAAAAGTGATTTTTTTTTTATCATTTGATTAAGCTGTCGCCAAGAATTATTCCTTCAGAATGCATAAATTATAGATAAAAGAAGCTACTCTTCTTGACTGATTTTGCCTCTAGTAAAAGTGTGTTGTGTTACTAAAAACAAATCAGGGTTAGTATGCACTCACTCCTGTAATAGTCCCTGGCAGTTATTAGGAGGATTAAATTCATAGTATAAATACCACCTGTTTTAAGTGTCTGAACTGCTTAGTGACAGAGAATATATTTAATAAGAAACACAACTATATACAAGAAGTTAAAGTAGACAGCTTGTATAAACACTTCAGTAGTGTAACTGTTTAAAATATACAGGAGAAATCTTAAAGAGACTCATTAAGGGTCACAACTATTCTATGCAAATCTTTACTCAGTTTCATTAGCCAGTTTGATCCAGACCTCATGAGGAAGCCCTACTCCATGGCCTAATTATCTGTTCTTCCATGCTTAAGCAACCAAGGAGCCAGCTTCCTCTTTTCTCAGCTTTTGGAATTTCTGTATTTGTGTCACTGTCGTGGTGAATTTGTGTGCAGCTGGTTTCTGTGACCTTAAGTGATGAAAAATTACTGTTTTGAATTTCCCCTATAATTCTAGTTCTTCATGTAATGAAGTTTTGTTGATTCTACTGCAGGTAGTAGCTTGCTGTGTCGTAGAGGAATGATGGGATGGATTGTAAGCACCGGTATTAGGGACGTGGTTTAGTGGTGGATTTGGCAGTGTTAGGTTCATGGTTGGACTCAATGATCCTAAAAGTCTTTTCCAACCTAAACAGCTCTATGATTCAGCATGTTATCCTGACTTACAGAGCCATCATAGGTCTTGCTACATTTGCAAGAGTTTGTTTCCTCGCCAGAGTTTATAGGAAGTGAGGCACAAGAAAGAATTATGCTACCGGATCATTAGGGCCCATGAGAAGATATCCCTGTGTTTGTTGTCAGAATGCTAACTGTAGGGGTTTTGCTTTTATAGTTGAACTTAGCTTAGCTAAGATGTTCTCCTTACTGACAGTCTTCCATTTTTGTATAGTAATAGCTTGCCAGAAGAAAAACAGACACATAATAGATGTATTAAAAATTTGAAGCTTCAGAGAGTATATTTTAGCTTTTACACTTTGTCACTGCAAGAAGTTGATGATACAATTTTGAATAGTCTGCCCTTTCAGGGGTGATATTAATTAAATTATTGGGTTTTTTCTACTCCCCAACTGAAATTTAAAGGGTGATTGATGTCAGTAATTTTGGAGGCAAGTACTAAAATAATGTTCTTTAATATATCGGTTCAAAGAGTTAGAAAAAAAGAAGGGGTTATTAGCTTTAAATCTGGTCTGTTATATCTGACACTCTCCTTATTAAAGTAAATGATTAGTCTTTTCCCAGTTCTTTCATGAGGTGCTGATCTTACATTTTCAAACAGAAAGAAATATGATTTTTTTATTGGCTGAAAAACTCTCATCTGCCCTTTTTACAAACAAGAGAGCACTCACTTCATAGAAGCACTAAACAGGCACAATTTTCTTTTTAGCCCCATGCATCTTTTTATTATTAAATGACCATTGGATCAATCACTCATTGGGAATGGGAGGTTACACTAATAACAGAACCAATTTTGAGTTTTCCACTTTTTTAATTCTTGAAAAGTATGTGATTTTTCTCTTTTATATATATAATAATCGTGCCGCTAATGTATCTCATAAATGCCTTAGTAAAGTATGATTTCCAAGCATATTTGTGAAGAGAAATTGTTTTTACTGAGGGAGCCATTTATCTGCACCAACACAAGTAACTGTGTTTGTGATCACATGCCATTCACTCAGGCTTCATTCCATCAGAAGATACTTTCCTACATTGTGGCTTTGCTGTGAAACATAACGTATGTAAAGTTCTTGGTGGTCTTCGACTTAAATGCAATATACAAGTGTAAAAATTACACTCCTATCTGTACGCAGGGAACATATTATTACAGGTAAGTTTCTCCTCTGTAAGCAACAGGAAACTGCTTATTTTTAATTTAGATTTTTAAAAATCTGTCTCTGCATTTTATTTTCATTAATTTTTCCTATTTCTGGTAGTCTCCTGGACCCCTTGGTTTCAGCAAGTAAATTAAGCATTTATTACCCACTGCCTTCCTTACATCTTGAAGAGCAGAACCCTGCTACTGTTAATTTGATGTTATTGAAGAGCAGTGACTCATCATCCCATAAAGACTAAAATCTGATAAAAGGGTGATTTTATTCTCAAATGCATAAGGGGATTTTATATTATATAAAGGAATTTGTTTACTTCATCCCAGGCTGCAATTTTGCTTTAAGATATTGCATTTACTGAAATAAAGATCAAATTTGCTACAGATGTAAATTTGTCTCAAATTAGTATTAAAAATACACAAGTATGATCTGCCTCCCAATTTACTGTTTTAAAGCTGGGTGTGGGTGTGCCTTATTTGCAGCTGCTGGACTCTTGGCAGGGCTTACTAAATTATTTTGAGCAGATTGCCTTTATATATTTGTTGAGATCCTGCCAGCCTGAGGTTCCACTAGGCAAATAAAGCAGAGAATCAGCCTATGGTTGCATACTGGTGGGAAAAAAATTATCTAAGGAAAAATATATAATCTTTACTTGAGGAAATATAGGATTGCATATCTAGACAATTAAGAATCTAGAAGGTAAAGACTCTGATTTTGTTCAGTGTATTATGGAAAGTGAGTGTATGGGATAGAAGACAGTTTTGCTGCAGCAGCTGGAGCTGTTGAAGAAATGGGCTATATGCATCTCCACCAATAGCTTTGTCATCAGGTATAACTTATGGCTGAGAAAACTATAGGTTTCTTGCAGCTTCAGGCATCTCAAAATGGACAGACAAGACTAGAGGTGATTTTCAATTAAAAAAACCTAGATTTGACATCATTGTCTCATATTTCACGTGTTCAAGAAACCTTAGAGCAAGAAGAGACCTCTGGAGATCACTTAGTCAAACATCCTTCTCAAAGCAGGGTCTGACCACACCCATTTGTTGGTTTGGGTTTTTTTTAACATGTCTAGGAGATATTCAAAGAGATGGAGATATGTGGAGATTCCACAGTGTCCCAGGGCAATCTGAGTCCAGGGTTTGAACACCCGCACAGGAAAAAATTCTTTCTTGTGTTCAGATGGAATTTTCTGTGTTTCAGTTTGTGCCCATTGCCCCTTGTCCTGTCACTGGGCACCACTGAGAAGAGTCTGGCTCCAGAGTCTTCACTCCCCTGCAACTGACTATTTACACACATTGCTCAGATTCCCCTGAGCCTTCTCTTCTCCAGGCTGAAAACCCCAGCCCTTCCAGCCTCTCATATGCCAAATGCACCAGCCCCTTCGCTAACATCATGGCCTTCCAGGAAGTCTGTGTCTCTCTTGTACTGGGAGTCCAGACCTGCAAATGTGTCACCAGGGCTAAAAGCAAAGGGGCAGAATCACCTCTGTGTCCTGCTGGTAATGCTCTGCCTAATGCAGCACTGGATGCTATTGACCTTATTTGCTGCAAGGGCACATTGATGGCTTGTGTTCAACTTCTTGTCTACCGGGACCACCTCAGCCAAGAGAAAAAGTGGACATGGGCTTTCTGAGGGCAGAATAAACACTGTGATTTTAAAATGGTCTGTCTTGGATGATTACAGAATTGCTTAAGTTATAATGGAGTTATTACATCACAGATTTAATTTTTAAAACAACAACATCTGTTTCTTTTATGTCCAATCCATGTATAAAATCTTTTTGTGAACGATTTTTATGAAATTCAGGTGATCATTAAACAGTAATGTACACTTAGAAGCTAGACTTAACTCATTATATTCAAATGATTAGACCATGAATAATTTATTTTCTCTTGCTACTACAGAGCTAAGTCCTAAAGTCGCTGAAGAATGAGTGAACGTCAGCCTTTCTGTCAGAATGGTACACCAGGCTTGTTTAACAGATCTCTGAGCGGATGGCACCATTACCAGGTGACTGGTGCTGCCGAGACAATCATCCTTCCCTCTCTGATTGGGATTATCTGTTCAACAGGTTTAGTTGGAAACATCCTCATTGTGTTCACCATAATAAGGTATGGAATTGAATACATTCTACAATAAGATTTGGTGCTGAAAAAATAAGTTATGAAGTGAATTGCCCAGCAAAGACAAGGAGAGCAAGTTTTTCATGTTTAATTTATTCATTGACATTTACTTCTCATTAAAAGAAAAAATAAATCATGACTACAGGTAGCGGTAATATATGCCTGCTTAGTCCTTTCTGATACAAAGCACTTACGTGCATGACTGCAAACACATTCAAGGAAACCAAAATACATCCCTCCTTCCCTGGCTTCCTTGTAATTGGCAGCTATCTTTCCCATAGCACACGTAAAAGCTAGACCGAACTTTAAACTTTAGTTATGGTATTAGCCAGGCTTTATAATGTTTTACAAAATGCTTTCAAGATCAGTTGAAAAGCAGTCTTTTTCTCCTTTGAAAACTGCACTTCTACCTCAGATTATTTTAATAACAGAACTCTATTTAACTTTTGCCCATTTGAAGCAGCTTCCTAGAACTCATTGCTTTTTTCCAGCATCACCTTACTTCTGGAAATAAGGGCCTTAGTGCCAGTCAAGGATTCTCACATGGCAGGAATTAATACCACAAGATATTTTTGTTGTATTCTGAGAAGGTAAAATTGCTGAAGTTGCTGAAGTTTTTTGGGTCATAAAATCTGACCCAGCCATCCTTTATGCAAGAAAATACCTTCTAGTCTCTTAATTTTAACAAGAGATTTCTTTTTTCTATGTAATAAAGAATTTGCTGTCAAGTGGCTGATGCTACCACAAACTCTAAATCCCCAAGCATGTATCTTGAAAAAGTGGCTTTTATCTTCAGCACAAGTTTAACATAAAGATTTACGACAGCATAAGGCTAATATATGTCACACGCTACAAGGATTAATAGATGGACTCCACCCCTACATACTGTGCTTTTAAAGGAAAGATTTCCAAAGGCCAACTTAGGACTAAGTGTCTGTCAGTCCCTGAGCTTTAGTAAACTTCCCTTGAAACTACCAGAAATCCAATGCCTGCTACACTCAATTGTAGCTCATAGTCCGAATGCAGAATAGAAGAAATGTGGAAACAGTAAGTATCAAGTGAACATAATGGCAATACAATTTTTTAAATGTATGAATAAATAGAAAGGAAAAAAGGAATCATTGAATTTCGAAAAATTAGTTGTAGAGTCTCTAAAATAATGGAATGGAAGGAAACTGAGAAGGAACAAAGATTTTTTTTGTCCCTAGTGAAAAGCCTTTGTCTTGCTTAAATAAAAATACAAGAGACAGAAGGAATAGACACAGACAATGACTTGAAAAAAATATATAATTTAAACCGTATTTATATTCAAATTTATGGGCATGGACATTTACACACAGGAAAAGAGTTTGAAAATAGTGCATTAAAAAGTTAATATGGTGGTTACCAACACTTAAAAAAGCCACCCACAAACCTCAGAATCTGTAGATTAATGTACATTTAAAATGTAGCTACATTTTGAAAAATCACCATGTCAAATTCTCGCTTTTCACTAAGCAGATCTGATTCTACTCGAAGGCTCTGCTTCCCAGTTGTGTCTCCACTCTTTACTGAATACATTTTCTCACAGATACATTTAAATTTTGTTAGCATTACAGAGTCATTCTTTTAAGAGAGAAAGAAGCTAGATGATCTCTCTAATTAGCTAGAAGGCTGTTTACTTTCCAGTAGCAAATGCTTTACTGATGATGGAACATGGTAAAGAAAGAACCTTGGAATTACAGCTCCCCAGTTTTGTTTATAGGTCTGCCAGCTAGGGACAAACATTTTTAAGTGTGAATTAAGTTTATATTATCTGCCTACTGGGAGAAAATAAATAAAAGTTGTAATGAAAGTTACATGTAATTTATGTCTATGCACTGAGGGCATACGTCTATGCTGCGCCAGGGCAGGTTTAGGCTAGACATTAGGAAAAACTTCTTCACCGAAAGGGTTGTCAGGCACTGGAATGGGCTGCCCAGGGAGGGGGTAGAGTCCTCATCCCTGGAGGTATTTAAAAGAAGGATAGATGAGGTGCTTAGGGACATGGTTTAGTGGTGGAATGGCAGGGTTAGGTTAAAGGTTGGACTCGATGATCTCAAAGGTCTTTTCCAACCAAAGTGATTCTATGATTCTATGATTCTGTGATTCCTTGTGTGAATGAAGTTCATCCCTAGGGAATAACAGAGGGAGCTGAGATATGTTGCTGTTTAATTAAAAAGAAAATAGTGGAGAAAATGCTCCAAGAGTTCAGTGTCAGCCAGAAGTACCCAATAATCTTCATCCAGCAACCTAGAAAAAATGGTCCCCAAAATTGCAGTTCTGCTAGCAAGCAGTTTATGTAAACCTACTGACTTTGGTGGACCAGCTGGTGGGAGAACGGCTATGGTTTTGTGTGGAGAGGGAAAATGTGATCCAGACAACCCCATTTAGCTGCATTAGTCTGACTGTATTTTTAAGGAAGAGTATGTTACAGAAGAGAAAAGGGAATCAAATACAATTTCAATTATCTGTGAGTACAGCTTTTCAGATTAACTTGGTTTTTAATAAGGTAACTAATAGCAAGTGGTGAAATAGCATTTCTTAAAATAGAGGTTGCAAGTAAGTGTCTCAACACTCCTTACTTGCATTCTGAGTCTTCAACTGGAGAAGGTGTACTTGCAACTGAATGTAGTAACCAGTAGAAAATTTTGGAAACCGCTACATACAGCTATCCTATCCAGATCAGGGATTTTGTATTATCAGATTTTATGTGTTTCCATGTTGGAAGTTATTAACTCAGCAAAAGAACAATATAATGAGTTCAAGAATAATAACATGAGAAAAAAGTTTGCTAAAGGGTGGCAGGTACTAGGCGACGTTGATAAGAAACAAGTTTCCTGAAAAGATTTTCAGGAGAAATAGATTAACATGGAACTTTCAGGAACTGATCGTGCAGCCAGCCAGATTTCATATTTTCCCTCAGAAACCTGAGGCGAAGTGTAAGAGTGTGTCTACAGTATTCCTAATGACATGTGCTGGGGAGATGTGGCTGATGTATATGTATGGAGTATAAGGCTGTCATATAGAAAGAACCAGATAAAGAATAGAGGGACTAGAGCAATAGAAATGCGGTAACACTTAATAGCACAAAGCACAAACCCACAGATTTTTTTCTTTTTTTTCTTTTTATAAAAAATAACTGACTGCTATCAGTTAGAAAACAACGGAGGAAAAACTTCTGGAATTGCTATGGGCTGTCAATAGGCTAAAGCTGCGTGAGAAGCACACACATCTGTAATACATGTAAGACTCAGCCTTTCTAGGGGAAAGAGGGAAATGTTACTGCCATTCTCCAGGCTCATAACAAGGCCTGAAATACAACTCTCACCAGCTGTTTCCAGGAAGGATAAGATATTCAGACTGGAATAAGAACAGAAAAGAACAATTACAAGAACGAGAAGAAACGAGAACTATGAAAATTCACCTAAATCTCTTTTTTTTTTTTTTTTAAAGTCTGTCACAACCCGGGCTGGAATGTCCAGGGAGGGGTTGTAGTAAATTTGGAATTCGCTTGGGCTAAATTAAAGTGAAACAACACCAAATGATCAGTTAAATGTTTTATTTATGGTAGAAGCAAGCTGAACTTAGAAGGCATAATAGTGGCAGTGTAGATTCTATTAAAATGTTTGCAAAGGTAAGACAGAGAAAGAGGAAAGAGAGGAAAACAAGAAAAGGGAGCAAGGGGGGGTGACAGACATCACCACCCTTGGGTCCCACAATGAAGCTCTTGGTTGGGGTGATCCTCTGGTGGTGGGCGCGTGCAGGGCTCCTTGTGTCTGCATCTTATAGCCCAATTCAAGCCCTTTTCATTTCAATCATAGAATCGTTTAGGGGAAAAGACCTTTAAGATCATCAAGTCCAACCGTTAACCTAACACTGCCATCCCACCACTAAACCATATCCCTAAGCACCTCGTCTACCTGCCTTTTAAATACCTCCAGGGATGGGGACTCAACCACCTCCCTGGGAAGCCCATTCTAGAGCCTGACAACAGTTTTTATGAAGAAATTTTTCCTAATGTCTAACCTAAACCTGCCCTGGCGCAACTTCAGACCATTTCCCCTTGTCCTATCATCCACTACCACAGAGAAGAGGCCGACCCCCACCTCGTTGCAGCCGCCTTTCAGGCAGTTGTAGAGGGTGATAAGATCTCCCCTCAGCGTCCTCTTCTCCAGACTAAACAACCCCGGTTCCCTCTAGCCTCTCCTCATGCCCCTCTTGGTTTTCTGTGCACCACACTAAGGACTTGATCTTCTGCACAGCCGAAATTATGAGGGGTGGTTGTGAGCCCCTTCCCCAAAGATGCTCTCAGAGCCCCTTGGCTATGTACACTAAGTTTCGCTTAGCTTATCAGGACACAGGACTGCGCATCCTTCGACACACCTCTGGCATCCTGTGTTAGCCAAATGTCTCACATGCAGTGTTAGTAAGTGAAGCTTATCTTGTCACAGTACCTTGCAAGCAACTCCCATCCCTTCCTCACCCTAAAGGACCTACCTTGTCACAATGCCTTGCAGGCAAGTTCCATTCCTTCCCTCAGCTGCAAAAGCCAGGCCCAGCCTCTGCAACTTTCCATGGCAATGGGTGTTTGAGGCATTTACTTATGTTCAGTCTTTCACAAAGTCTCAGAGGTGTATGCTTGCTCTCTATAAATCAGGATCAAATACAGAAGAAAGGATAAAAGACTGCTTAAACTAAAGGCCAAAACTGGTACAAGAGCAATTGGGTAGACTCCATTCAGGAGCTATTAAAGGCTGGTAAGTGGACGGTAATTTTTACCTTCTAGAACAGTGATGTCCTGTGATAGCCTTCAGTAGGAGCAGTGGAGGTAAAATCATTATTTCTGAGATGAAATTCCTCTGTTACAAGGAAGTCTTTTCTGATCTTGTTGCCTGTGACAGCTGATGACTCAGTTCTGTGACAAGGGTTATCTCTTCCAATCTTAGATTCCTGATTTTCCTAAACCTAGCAAAAAAACCCCAACATGTTAAACAATGTGCCCAGTGTCCTACAATATATCTCAGCTGTTCTGTTCTCTATTCCTCGCTGAGATGGGAAAGCTAAGTGTCTCTGCACCGAGACACCATACTGTCAATTTACTCTATCATTCTGTTTTAGATTTGTTTCAGAAATAAAAAACAAGCTAATGTTAGAAATGTGGGACTTCCCATGATCACATTTGGCACAGCAACTGATACATGTCTCTAAGTGACATTATCTGGCTTGACTGTGAGATTCAGTTAAAGAGTAATGTATTTTTGGACCAGAATATCTTGGACAAACTTCTGTAGCTATTGCTAATAACATTAGATAATGTCGTTATCCAACAACAAATTAGATAGTTGAATTGCTTGGAAATATTCATCACTAGATATGGTTAAATGAGGGAAGGCATAGAGGCACAGATGTAAAACAGAAATGGCTGCCATTTCTTTGTGCAGTTTTTTGTAACTGGTACTGAGGAAGATTCAGTCTCACAAGATTTTATATTTGTGCAGATGTGAGCAAATTTTTTCCAGCCTAACTTTGCCTGAGCCAGTCATCTGGGTCTCTCCGTGGAGAGGCACTACTGAGAGTAATCTGTGTCATCTTTGTCATATACCTATCTAAGGATAAATTGCCCCCAGAGTACTGTTTCTCTGCAGTGACTATAGGTGCCAAGATCTCTTGGAGACATTAGAGGTCTAAATTTCAAACTCATAAAGTTAGGTTAGAAGAATCCAACCCTCAATTAAAAGGAGAAAAGATAGTACAAGTCTTCCCTGATAAATTATTGAGATGTTTTTTCAGCCACTGGGGAAAAATAACACACACAGAAATGATCCAAGAAGGAGGGCAGTACATGCTCAGCAGCACAAAAGGGCTACAAGATCATGTTAAGTAAGTATAGGAGTGCTGCTGTTGGACCTGCTCTTCTCAGGGACCGAGGATCAAGGTAAACTCCAAGTACAAGAGCAGAAGGGAAGTGGGCTATGGTTAACATCAGAGCTGGAAATTTAAAAAATCTTCCTCCAAGTCAAGCTAGTTTGCTGGGAACAGTCAGATTTTGCAAGGGAGGACAAGCCTAGGTGGGTGGAGGACCTTAGAGCTCGTGCTACTTGCCATAAGGGATGCCATTTTCACCTTTCCTGTTTGAAGAAAGGGTATATGCTTGTGTTTTTAAATGTGAGATACTTATAAATCATCTCGTCTTTGACCTGAAAGATCACTTCCAAATTAACACTTAAGCTTCTAGTTAATGAAGACTCTCTGTCCAGGAGGGTATAAATAAATACAGATGACAGCACATAATGCAGTCAGAGGGGATAAGTAATGACTGATGACAACACATAACGCATGCGCCATGTTCCTCGAAGTTGTTACTGGAGTGACAGCCAGTATATGGATTATCACATTGTCGTGTCTGCTCAACACTTCTTTTCTTAATGGATCAGGATCATTCAAATCCTTTTTTTTTAATGAGTTTAATATGTAGTGGTAGAATGGAAGAGAAGATAGGACTAATCACAGATTTGACGTATTCACAGATTTTACAGAACAGCAATTGTGCTTTTGTACATTTTTATATGGTGTTTCAGAGATGGAAAATAATCTGCCATGGGTGGAAGAATTAATTGACCAGCTAATATCTGTGGCTTGAGAAACTGCTGGGAAGCTTTCATATCTGTGGTGAGAAGGAAGAAAACACTGAAAGGATGAAAAGAAAGAAGTTTGAAATGGAAGCTATCACTATTATTTTCCTGGCTTTTTTCTTTTTTTTTTTTTTTGAACAGTGATAGTTTTAGCAGAAGGCAAGCACCACTGTCTTAATAAAACATAAGAAAGTTATAAACTATAAAATGTGGCCAAAATTACTTGAGATTATAAATATAAAGTTTACTGCGTAAGTTACCATTTAAATACTGTGGTTCTGAGCCACCACAAAAAACTGTACAAAAATCTGTATGAAAATACGTGTCCTGGCCTCTGGACACTGATCTAAAAAGGCATCGTTTTCTGAACCTCAGTGTAAAGCAGTGGGTATTACAATACTTCCCTTTACATCAACCATGGGACAGCTGTTCAATGTATATTCTTTGTTGATTAAATTTAGCATAAAGGGTGCAAGTTTAGAATCTGAGATTCTCATTCTGAGACCAAAAGTAATTTCTAATTTAGTATGTTTTATCTTGTTAATGTGAATGAAATAAAGCAGAAAAAGTCTGGTTTAACTTTTTCATGAAATGACATGTACAGGCAGTTCTCAGATGCTTTGAAACCTGTGCCTTTGGGCGTAATGGTACCATTTGATGCCTTGCAGGAAACACAGTTTGGGGTTTTTCTTTTCCTGGAGATTTTGCATCCTTCAAAGTTCATAAAGCTAAAGGCACCAGAGGAAAAAGATCACATATACGTCATTCTCTCCACAAGCTCCAGTCATTAGTGCCAGCAGATATATTTTATAGATGTCTGGCTTTGGTTTCAGCACCATAACCAGATAACAGTGAATCATACTTCATAATTTATTAAGAATGCTTGAAAAAAATACTTTTTTCTGGCTCATTCCCTCTAGCTTATATTTGTTTCTTTGGAAATAGTTATTTCATAGCTTGCAGCTATGAAAAATTAGGAACTCTTCTCACACCGATCATTTTAGGAAATGATGGTCATAGAGTTGGACTTCTGAATGTGGTTTGTGGGCAGCCAGGTGGAGTTGTCCCAGCTGCAGATTCCTCTGTGTCTTCCAGTAAGAATGACAAGTAAACTGGTACTTTGCAGTAGACTGGAAAAAAAAAATGGTTAGAGATACTGAGAGGGAGCCTAGGCAAATAGGTTAGACTAGACATTGAATTTGTAAGTGAATTTAGGAAAGGTGATTTCAACATGGAGGCTGTGGATAAGGACCTTTTTAATAAAGTCCTGTAATTAAAAAATATTTTATAAATATCAGTGCTTTTCAAAGATGTTTTGTGCTTCTTTCCTTGATTGTATAGAATAAGGCAATTTAAATTCAGGAATCCTTTCAACTGCATATAACATTCCTCCAAGCCTAAATCAGCGGGTGTACTAAGATAAGGATTAAGTTTCAGTGAAGGAAGCTAGGAAAGTGTATATATGACACAAAAGTTATGCAATATAGACATGAAACTGGCAAATCCAAACTCTCAGTAATTAAGTGGAGACTGTGCATACACTTTTAACTCTGTTACGTTCCCTATGGATGTATAAACTTCATGAGACTATCTTTAAATAATTGGTTGCATACTATTTTTTTTCCCAGGGGATCATTCCTCTTTCACCAGTTCCCTTTTTACCTTAAGCACTTGAGAACCTCCTGTCTGCATCTTTAAGCAAGATTCAGCCCTGGGTCAACTGTGTCACAGGAAGGCTCTGATCTCTCCTCCTATTTATGCTAGGCTGATATTTCTAGAGCTCCTGTGCCCATCAGACCTGTGTTTATTTTGGACACTTTATAGTTTTCAAAGGACAATATAGATAATTGTGCTGATGTTAATAAATTAAACAGCCCATTCAACCTCACTAGAAAGCAAAATTATGAACAATATGGTTTTGTTGAGCCTAAAATGTTTAGTTTGAAATATCTAAACTCTAAAATAGTGGCTGTGATGGTGTACTTACTTGTGTGCAGTTCCATTTTGAGGTCTGCTCTACCAACAGCATACTTGGAAAACAATACAGTAACTATGTCAAGTAATCATCTCCATGTCTTCCAATTGGTTTCAGAACTCAGAAGAAAACTATCCCAGATATCTACATCTGCAACCTGGCTATAGCAGATTTGGTTCATATCATTGGCATGCCCTTTCTCATTCACCAATGGGCACGTGGAGGCGAGTGGGTTTTTGGCAGCCCCTTTTGCACCATCATTACCTCCCTGGACACATGCAACCAGTTTACATGCAGTGCCATTATGACCGCAATGAGTTTGGACAGGTAGGTGGTTTCAGATTTTCATTCTGTATCCAAGGACAATAATACCTGATTGTGTTTATGCAAAGCTGTAGTAATTCAAGAATGAGAAATGCCATCAGTTACGGTTAAGGATATTTTGAAAACTGCAGGAATCTTTTTCTGATGCTTGTGGAGGTGGCAGAAGTATTTTAAGTCTCACTATAGCATTATGCTACGAGCAAGGCCTTCAGGGCTCCTAGTCACCCCCACTATTACTGTTATGGGGTTTATATTCGGAGGTGCAGCTTCTAGTAAAGGCTTAATGTCACTAAAACTGGACTTGTTTCAACCATTCGTGCTTAAGATAATTTTTTTTTCCAGGCAAACTGCAGAAACCTACTGTATCTGTTATTTTCTAAAATCTTTCTTAAAATGCAGTAAGAATACAACAAGGATTTTAGCTTTTATCATACCTACAGTTTTCAAAACCAGCTTCTATACATTCTTGATCTTAAGTAAAACTTTTTCCAAAGTTTTGACCAAAATCATGACCAAATTCAGGAAAGAAAAGCCTGCTTTGGACCAAAGAGGTCTTCTTTCACATGTCACAGAGAGCATGGAGGAAAACAAAAAGACAAACTTTCGTGCATAGCACGAGGCACTAGTCAATCATTAAGAAGGCATTCAAGAGGCAACTTGGAACTTATGAGCTAGGATGAATAAATGGACCCAAAGGGAAGGATAGTTGCTATTGAACTTGTAGCATACAAGACAGTGTGCTTCCACAGAAGTGAAAAGTAGTCACTAAAGAGAGGGAGAGAAAAATTGTCAGAAAACAGAAAGCAGAAAGTAGAAATTTGAAAGTTAGAAATAACTTTAAAATTGATAAAGTATGGGTATCATGAAGAGGCTACCCTAATGCATGATGTTACAAGTCTTATAGAATCATAGAAAGTTGTGGGTTGGAAGGGACCCCTAGAGGTCATCTAGTCCAACGCCCCTGCAGGAGCAGGGACACCGCTAACTAGATCAGGTTGCTCAGAGCCCCGTCCAACCCGGTCTTGAATGTTTCCAGGGATGCGGCCTCCACTGCCTCTCTGGGCAACCTGTTCCAGTGTTTCACCACCCTCATTGTAAAGAATTTCTTCCTTATGTCTAGTCTAAACCTACCCTGGTTTAGTTTAAAACCATTACCCCTTGTCCTGTCACAGCTGGCCCTACTAAAAAGATTTTCCCCATCTTTCCTGTAGGCCCCCTTTAAGTACTGAAAGGCCGCAATCAGGTCTCCCCGCAGCCTTCTCTTCTCCAGGCTGAACAAGCCCAACTCTCTCAGCCTGTCCTCATAAGAGAGGTGCTCCAGCCCTCGGATCATTTTTGCAGCCCTCCTCTGGACTCACTCCAACAGTTCCATGAACAGTCTTACTTGGTTGACATGCAGTTAAAAAAGAGCCAAGAAATTGTCAATTCCTTTGAAGTTCAATTTTAAAAGTTCTGTTCTTATATTTGCATATGAGTAATGTGACAAATGACAGTCTTTTCCTATACTCCTAACGAATTTACACATATCATTATCTTTAATCTTGCTCTTTAGAGAAAAAAGACAAAATGCAAAAGACAGTAAGTACTAAGGCAGGAAAAACACATGACATCCTAATGAAGAAAGACAGAATATCAAAACTTGGCATAAAAAATAGTTTATGTCCCAAGTAAAGTAGACATTTGGGGTTTTTTTCCCAAATTACTTCAGGTAATCCTGTGATTTCTTTTCTATTTTGAGGCAAGTTTCTCCATCTCAGATACAATTCCCTAGGGAAAGCTCTTCAAATTACTTCTCTGCTATTTGTTTTATCACTGCTAATACTGATTATGGTACCATACCCAAGAGAGATAAAGGTTTTTCAGACAACAAGCTCCCAAACTGTCTAGTGCTTGATTTTCAGAAAAGCACCAGGGAGCTTTCATTAAGTGAGAAGATTAAATCGACCACTTTGCAAAAAATCAGGAGAGTTGATCAGATTTTGTTTGACTCTAAAATCATCCCAAATTCACAATAAAAGCAAGAAACATAATTGCCCCTTAGTGAATGCTATGGCTAATGCAGCATTGGGCGGGTTCATGTTCTCTTTCACAGTTCTCAAAAACAAAAGCACTTCTAAAGGATGACAGGAGCAGGTCAGATCTGGGAAGGCACTTCCAGAGGAAGTCTGAGCTGAATAAAACGGCTACCACATGCAAATTAATATCTGTCATATTGCTGGATAATGTTCTTATTCCCATAAATCCTCCACTTCATAATGGGAGTGAACTATGTCACACAATGGTCCAACCGAGACTTTAGTATTTCAGCATTTCTTTTTGCAAATCAGATTTCTTTATAAGATCTTAAGAAGTGGCAAAACCAGCTGTTCTCTCCATGGAGCTTTAGGAGTCAATTTATGAGAGGTACAATATATAAAAGTTTGCTTTTCATTACTCACTTTAATATGAGATAAAAAACATTAAGGAAAGCTGCAAAAACTATGCAACCTGAGTATGCATATTAAAATGTATGAGAAAGTTTTCTAAACTGACACAAACCACATTTTTTAATACAGATTCCTTTTTATGCCACAGGCCAACATTACATACATTAAATCTGAATGAAACTTTGGTAGCAGAACTTTTGCCCATCAGTTAAAAGAAAGGCTCTTAAGAAGCAACCCACACCACCTGTTCTCTGGATGAGGATGCACATAGGCACACATAGACAACAATCCTAATATAATTTATCCCCATGTACATCAAAAGTAAATTTGACTGTTCAATAAAAACGTCCCTCGCCTAAATGGAATCAGAACTGTGTATGCTGCAGACAGTATTTCCTCAATCCCAAATATTGATATACTTTTATGCTGCAGTCTCTGGTGAGACAGGAGAGATGGTGAGAGGGGTGAAAAGGGGGGGTCTGGTATGATATCCTACACTAACATTGTTACTTGGGACATTCCAATAAGTCACTGGACTTGAACTGAATATGAACATTGCAATTAGCAATGTTAGTCATTTGTTTGGAATGGCAAGGGAACTTTTTGGCCTATGACATTTTAAGAAAAGAGCCAAGATTTACACATTCAAAACAACAAATGCAGATTCAGAAGTCACATCATTCCTTAATGGCATACAAGATGCAACTGGTAAAACCTATGCCAGACTTTCCGTGACAGGAGGCTGTGAGGTGCACCTCATCCCCCGTAGCATGACTCCACTGGACCATGTCATAGGAAGATGCCACTGTTTGGGTCCCTTCTTGCAGAGTGCACCTGCCTCTGTCTACTTCTTCTGCAAAATTTGGTTATAAGAAAAGGTGTAATTCTCTTGGTTGCGGTTCAGTTCTCTGTGATCCAAGGCATAGTTTTGGTATGGCACAGCTGTATAATGTTGTCTCAGCCTCCTAAGAAAATTGCTAAATGCTAAGCTGTGCAAAAGCACCTAGAGTAGAACCACGTGTGCTAAGAAAGGTAACATTGCAGCCAGAGATAAGATAGTTGAGGTGGAGACAGCCGGCAACTGAAAGCTTCAAGAAGAGAAACACTGGCACAAAGAGGTATAAAATACTGATGAGAATCAGGGAGTCTGAAGATGCCTCTCCACTCCCATTGACAGCACATCAAAGACTAAGGGTGCCATACAGGGGTGGTAAGAGTATTAAGGAGCTTGCTAGTCCTAGCTGTCTGTTGCCTATTGTAATAGCTGATAAATAATCACTTTTTGTGAATATCCTGTTTGCAAAGTGTCTCTGTGCATGGGAAAAGTTCCCTGAGAAAAGTTCCTGAAGTGTGAGAGATGCATAGGGTACCAGTCAATTCTGAGGGCTGTGTAAACATTTATTTAGCCTATGCTTTTAAGGCTTCGGGCACATAAATGGAGAGGTGAAGCTGGGAAGACAAATCTGGAGTAAGCAGCTCCATGACAGCTGAGAAGAAACAGGCAGGTGCTCCAAGTGTTTGCAGCAGCCGCGACTGACAGGCATGAGAAAATGCGTTCCTGGTGTGCCCATTCTTGTAACGTTCCTCTAAGAAATATTTACCAAGGCAGTATCGCTGGTAGGGTGGGGCCATATCTCTGTGAGAGTTACAGGCTTTCAGTTATTTAAAACCAGAACCACCTGATTTGCCATGGACTAATCCATTTGCTCATTCTTCACACTCCTTTTTCTCTCGCTCCTTGCTTCACTTCACGTGCAGTCACCTCCCAGCCAGAGGAAAAGGTAAAAACCTTTTGAAAGCTCAATCTCCTGAGCAGCCCATCATTTCATGTAGAGCGTAGTACACTTTGCTGCCTCTTGGAGCAATCCTAACAGCTGTACATTTTAAGCCAATGCAGATAATAAATTAATAATTAACATTAATTGGATAATTGATGCTAGTTACTGATATTAATGATAATAATAGTGTCAGTACACTATATTGTGACAATATGCAGTACATGGTAATAACATTAGACCATAGGATGTCAAATATGATAGGTTAAGATACATACAGAGGCAGGAAGAAAAAAGTGAGGAAAAATCTAAGCTCCCTTCTACTTGTCCTATATGCATGACAGAAGTAGGACCACTTTTTCATGGTTTTGCTAGAAATCAGAGACGACGTGGTTAGCTACAATATTAACTAGGAGCACATGCTCCTATGAAATACTTTCTCTTTCAAAATGTCACCTTGGCTTTCATGGCTGTACTACCTACCTTTGGTGGTAGTTGGTCTCGTAGATGTTCCTCCAGGCAGCATTGTAACAGCAAGTTTGGCAGAAAGGCAAAAAGAAATGTGGTAATAGGCATGGGTAACAGGCACCACATACCTGGTGCCTTCTACTTTTTGAGAGCTCTGAGGGCTCCATCACCACCAGCTTCTCCAGCTCTCTGTGTCAGAGACGCAGCACAGACACTCCTGTTATTGTTTGTTTAAAGTAAGTATTCTTCAAACTTTTGCCAACAAAAGACTTTTATCACTGATAATTACTTTGTCAGATGAGGGCACATGTCTGCCTTTAAGTTCCATTCTCTGTCTGAAGTGGAAATTACCCCGTGTTTTCAAAACGGCATGTTTTCCCAAATGCACCACTCACATTTCATTTCACAAATTTATCATCGGACAATAGGCAAGATTGAAAATTACATCCAAACTGAAACCACCAATAGAAACCCACTGCTGCAAAAGAACGGAGACAAAAGCTGCTTGATAAGTGTTTAGGGTGAGATTAATTTCTTATTGTCTGGGGAAGGGTAAACCAGAATGCTGTCAGGATGGAACAAGTTTGAGTTCTATCAAGAAAAAGAATCATTTACATTTACATTGAATTGAATTTCTGGTGGTGTTTTCATTCCATTCAGTCCAATGATTTGCTTTTTATCTTTAAGTTCATTAAATGACTTTTTTTTCTTTTGCTCAGATGAGTATTAAAAATAAGAACTAGAAACCCAGGGAAAATATCCCTTAAAGTCACACATCAGCATATGAAAATGTCCAGCAAAATAATTGACCCAGAAAGTGTGAAAAGTCATTCAACAATACATAAGGAAATACACATATATACAGGCCAGATTTTAGCACCCTCACCTGCACCATTAGTAATCTGCCCTTTACTTTTGTGAGAATCCCATGAAAACTCAGCTGTGTATCCAGGCAGACAGTCCACACAGCAAAAGGAGCCAGGGTGAGCCAGGCCAAAGGCAGTGGTGGGCACCTCTGGAGCTGGAAAACGTGGACTCAGTAGCGATCCCAGGCGAAGGGGGTTCCTTCGCACACGCCATGCCTTCCCTTAATGATCTTCGATGCCCATTAACACTGTTGGTTTTATTACAAACAAAAGTCTGATAACCACTAGACGGCAGCTGCTATCAAAATGAGTTACATTTGCTGTTGGTAAGTCCTGAGCTGCACTGTTCTTTGAGCAAAGGCAATACCATCCGTTAAGCCACACGTCACACGGTGCCTTAAGAGCCTCAGCCTTTTGCATGGCTAACAGCCCTCTCTCTGAAGCTCTGTAGCTGGCTTTCTGCTGGCAGCTCTGCACCCGGTCACCCAAGCTGCCGCAGCAGCCTTTCCCAGAGCCCCTGGGGCAGCGCTTTCCCCTTGTTCCCACGCTGTGGATCTTGCGCTGTTCTCCTCCCAGCCCTGCACCTGCAAACCCAACTGCATTGTTATGGTGGGTTCTCATGGGAAGCGACTGCCACCAGCGTGAGAATCACCCCTTCTTCCCCTCTCTTTTCCTACCCTGTGGTCAAAGCTTCTGGTTGACATTAGTGGACCCAAAAACATGCATGCCCCAAACTTAACAGCAAGTCAGTATGCAGCGTCAACAAAGTATGCTCTCAGCAACACCAATAACATCATAGGCAGGAGCAACTGGCAAGAAGTGAGTCCTGATGAAAACTATGCTGATCCTGTGGAAAAAGCATTACAGAGGGACCCCTACTTACGGCACTGGAGAAGAGACCCAGAGAAGGATGCTTGTCTGGAGACCCCCCATTGCAGCTCTTCCCAGCTGGCCACTCAGGACAGCTTTACCTTTCCACGCTCTCTCTTTTCACTTTGATTTTTCCCTTAAAGTAACTATAAGCCATCAGCTACAGACCCTGGTAACAAACTTCTGTGCATGTGAACCTGTCTTAAAAACCTTTGTGCAATACCCAGTTTTTAATGAAAGAGATAATAAGAAATAACCAATGTTTTTGTGGTTACGTACCTTGTGAGCTTAAGCAGCTTGAACCAAAAGGAGATCTCACTGAAACCTTCCTGCTAAGCAGAGGCATATGAAGGCATCAAGGTGTTTTTGTATCACCCAACTGTAGGCATGAGATAAAGTTCAGCCTCTCGTTAACGGCAGGCAGCAGGCACCACGTCTAAGGGGTGACTCACAGGGTGTATGGAGAGCACAGCAAAAGATGAAAAAATCATGTCCTGTCACCTTCCTTGCTGCCTGTGAGAAGAGGCTGCCTGGTTAGGTGCACTTCTTACTCCATGCCAGGTACTAATGCCACTTGTCCATACTTCCCCCAGACACCCTATTTCCATCTTACACACTTTCATTTTCTCACAAATACTTCCTTTAATTCAGAGTTTATTCCCTTATTTTTTTTGTAAAGTCCAGTGTAACTTTATTCAGTATTCATTCTTTGGAAACATCTCTGCTGCTGATTTTAAAAATAGTTGCAGTATTGCTCTCTTGTTTTGCGTGGAGATGTTGTTTGCCCCACTTAAGAAATGAAAGCAAGCTCAAAGCATACATAGTATACTGTGCTTACCTAGAGACTGAGAGGCCAAATTTTGTGTAAAGTGGGAGTAATCACAAGTTTTAACAACTTGAGAAGCCTGTAAATTACTCTCAATTACAGCGATCCTGTAAGCAGTATCAGTGTCAGAAGCTATTTCCATGAGGCAGCCAGTGAAATAGGAGAGATAGCTGTACAAAGCCATTCTACCATTACAAATGTAGAGGATTTCTGTTCTTTCTCTCACCATCATGAAGACTGAGAATAACTGCATGAAATTAGACATATCTTTTTAAAATATCATATGCCAGAGTAGTCTTTTGCTGATTCTAGCAATAATGGCCATTACTTTAACCTTATTTAGTGAAAAGAACTTGGCTGTTGCAAAGCTTGAACGCTGAAAGGAATCTCTTTCATGCTCATATTCACACCAGGCTGAAAATAATTTATTATCACATGAAATATGAATCTTTCTTGATCTTATGCACTGGTTCCTGATCTGGATTGGCCCAAGGGCAACACTACCAAGGAACTGAGATGCTGCAGGGACCTTGTTCTGACAGGCTGGTGAACCTGATCTGTGAAAAACAAGTACAGGACCCCGAGTGACGTTCCAGAGTCTTGCAGGCAACATACTGCTAGCACCTACAGGCAAGGTTCTTCTGATTTGTATCAGATATTTGCATGGTGGAAAATGTACAAGTATGGCTCTGTATTAATACAGATACAGCAACACAGCTGTTGTGGTTAAACCACAGCAACAGAAAAGGAATGACAGATATTAAAAGCTACTGCTGTCCAGTTAATGATATTTCTGGTTATTTACTGGTACCAGTACTGGACTATTTAATCCACAGTCTTAATTAAACTTGAGGTATCAGCCTGGCAAACACATTCTTGAGCAGGCAGTCATTTACTAAGCTTCTCCTCTCAGCTGCATTGAAGAAAATTCACAGCAGCGTTCCTGGTTTTAGTAGAGCAAATGTAGATGCACACCAGGGTATCTGAAAGCAAAATGCAATGTTCAATTTGCACACATTGCAGTTGGTGTTATATACGCCTATCTGGCTTCTTTTGTTTTTAACAATGTAAATCTCAAATAACTCCACCAAACTCTGTTCCTTTATTTCTAATAATTTAATCAACCTAATACGTGTCTACACCTGTTTTTCTTTCATTAAATGCTTTTAAGAAGGAATGACATTGTTATGAAGACTTTTTTGCAGGCTTTTATTGTGTTTTTTCTGCATTTTTCTCACTTGACTTGTGAACAACATAAATAGTTCACTGACTGAGAGAGAGTTTTCCATTTCTAGCTAAGGTATAGCTTCAGAGCGATAGAAAATTAATCTCTAATGGCCCTTGTTCAGAACACAGCAAAAATACTACTTTCTGGGAAAATAAGTCTTCTGCAAGAAAGATGTACTTTCCAAATCAGCTTTCATAATTAGCTGAGCACAAGTGCTGTGGGGCTCCACAAGTAGATGATAACCCTTTAGAAAAATGGTACCTTCTTAGGCGGTACCAGAAACCACATTAACATTCATCTTACACTAGCGTGGACTGTCTTGTTTTGTTGGGCTGTAATTTTTTTTCTGCTTTGCAAGCACTAAAATTCAGTGAAAATTTCACCAGTATTAAAACATTTCTCAGTTTTGTCCTTTCAAATACTGTGACATGAAATCAACAGGATGGAATTTGGTAGAGAGGCTGCTAATAGCCAATCAAAAAGAAAAATTTTTTCAAGTATTGTTTAAATCCCTATATAATTTGTCTTTCTTACAGCAGCTAGCAAGTCACTCATTTTCAGTTAATTTCAGAAAATTACAGTTTCAAAAGATTTCTGTGACTATAATTAAGAGTTTTCAGTCTCTTTAAAAGAAACCGCTACTACCCAAAATTCTCCCAGCATTATGTAAAAAAAAGGCATGTTTGATACAGTAGAAAAGGACAGAATTAAATTTGTCATCCATTTTGTAGAGGCTAGTCATAAAATAGATGTTTTCTACCCCCAAAGAAATGCCCCAAAACTTCCTCTTTCTTTTTTTTTGTGTAAAAACTTTTATATCCTGGAGCTTTCATTTAGCTGTATCACTTGTTATTAATTTAAGAATTATGAATTGATAAATGGATTAGCTGAGTTTTCTCCATAAGTTTCATCTCACCCATTTATCTTCAGCGTTATGGTTCTTTACCCACCCACCAGGGTTCCTCAACCTGCCCTTTTTCCTGTCTTAGGGAATGAGTTGGTGGACGTGGGGCCAAGACAGAAGCATAAGCCTCCAGTCACCCACAGTCTGGGTGGCAATGCATACAGCTGCCATTAGCAGGGCTAGGACCTCAGTGGTAGGCCTCTCGCCACACATCAGAGGGGATCACCACTGATCATACCCTTAAGATGGCAGCAATGTGGTGAGAATTGTCCCTCTGCCGGGGTCTCCACTAGGAAACCCCACTGACAAGAGCTGTATTCATGGCAGCTTGCCTGTGAAGCACCAAAGTGAGGTTGCTTGGTGCTGGTTTCTGGTTGTCTCCTGTGGTTTATATCACCTCAAAGCCATCACAGGGCAGTGCTGAAGCTTCCTACAAACTGCTTTACAGATCACAGTGAGTCTGACAGCCACAAACTAGTGCCAAGCCCAGGGCAATGAAAACTTTCAGCCTTTGTTGCATACTGTCTGCACCCGCTACCTCTTGGCCAGGCTGACGGCTGGTCCCAGTATGTCAGATTGTGGATGTTCAAAAGATGGCAAGGAAAAGGAAGAAATTCATTGTCAGGTTTCTTTACCTTTGTTGAATTTATTGTAAGATGATCTGACACTATTCTTCCCATACGAGTTGTTAAGCTGTGAATCCATGATCATGTTAGTAGGTAGTCTGATCTCATCTGGAAACAAAAAGGTGTACCAAATGCAGTGGGCTTTGTACCTACCCTACTCACTCCTGAAAAAATAGAGGGAAAACACACCCTGCTTTAACTTCCCCTTCTTTTTTATGACAAGTGAATTGTTGAATTTAATATTCTGCTTTTAGCTCAAAGATTACCCACTTTAATCCATTTTGCTCTGACAGATTAAAGTTCACCGCAATGTTTTACAAAATGTTGTAACCTTTCATGACCTTCAGGTCATAAAAATGAAGTTGAATTTGGTTTGTGTTATAAGCCACTGCTAACTGAAGGTTACTTCTAAGGTGGTGAAGTCGTTCAGTTGTATCTTCAGTTATGTTCAGTTATATAAACATTTAAATTTCAACTATAATAGGCTTGAGCACTCCTAGAGCTAAAAAATATCAGAAAGTTCTATTTTTGTTTTACATAGCAGTCTTACTTGTATTAAATTATCTCCAGTCTTTTTCCAGAACTAACTTCATCTCAGATTTTGTCTCTGATTGCTTCTTGTATATCTGAGTTTTTAAATTCTATCTCCTACATGCTGATCTACTATAATTTATTAAAAACTCTTATCATATTAATTAAATAATATTGTGACCAAAAGCACAATCAGTTATAACAACCCTTGTTGGATGTTAAGGGAATTGCTCAAATAAAAGCAATCCTGGCATGTTGTACTAGACAACTTTTAAAAAACACAGCTTCCTTCCCTTGTGATGGCTATTCTTAGAATGTTTATCTTGCGATCAACAATATTAACCTAAATATTTTATTTTCTATTATATTACTATGTTACCTGCTTTTACAGGTACCTCGCTCTTGTCCAGCCATTTCGCCTAACCCACCTGAGAACAAGATCAAAGACAATTCGAGTCAATTTATGTTTATGGGTGGCATCGCTTATTCTGATGTTCCCTGTGTGGGTCTACTCAAAAGTAATAAAGTTCAAAGATGGTTTGGAAAGTTGCGCTTTTGATCTGACCTCACCTGATGATGTTCTCTGGTAAGCTTCCAAAGCTCGGAGGATCATGTTTTCGCCTGGTGTTGAGGAAACCATCCATGTGGTCTTTGACATCCCCTATCAGGCAGAGAGATGGATGTATGTGCGGATGGATGGATGAATGGATGGATGGATGAAATAGCATTAAAGGCTGAAGCTGAGCTTTGTATCATTCAAATCATTGCACCTCAGATTATATTGGTAATATAGAGGCAACCCCAGCACAATCAAGTTTTGCAAGACAGCTCCCAGATAACAAATGTAACCGTGAAGGATTTCAGTTTCTCCTTATCTTCTCTTGCTGCATTTCATAGAATCATAGAATCATAGAATGTTTTGGGTTGGAAGGGACCCCTAGAGGTCATCTAGTCCAACCCCCAACTTGTTCACAAATGGGATCTCATTGCCCTTTCTGACCTGGCAGGCTGTCATATTTGGAAGATACAGATCACAGAAGAGATTAAACACTCCTCAAATTGCAGGCATGACTTTCCAGTACCTCATGGCCAAGCAGATTCCTGCCTATTTGTTGAATTCAAGCTAGCTTGTGGAGTGATGACTAGCAAGCGACAAAAAAGAAAATTTTAAAACCCTTACATAACAGAGAGCAAATTTTGGCTGATACTGGGTGTTTTTACATTAGCGTGTTCATTTCTATAAGGACGGTATTTTTGGAGTGAGTATCCCAATTGTCTCTAATTACCACACTTGAATTCACATTATTCAGCAGTCTCAGAGCACATGATCTGTATTCTTTTCGGGTGAAATCAGATTGGAAAAAGTGCTCTGGCAATTCAATGAATGGACTCCAACCACTGTTGTGTACTCAGTCCTTCAATTCACAGGATCCGATTAGAGAAAATTCAAAGTTAAACCCCCTAACATGAGTACAATTTGCCAGGTCCTCAACACCAAGTACTTCACTCTACAGATTTTCACTACTCATTTATACTACATGTTAATGTAGACAAAGCCTAAAAGAGTGTATTTAAGCCTTTTTTGTTCCTGCCTTGTTTCCCCCTCACCCCCTCACGATTGAATTGCGACCAGATTTTTAATGGAATTAATTCTAACTCCGAAGCACCTGAAAAAAGAGAAAAAACTGTAACACTACAGAAGTTAAATATTTTAATATCAGCAAAGCTCGATGAAATTCACTGCTGAAGACTTAAGATATTAGTAAAAATGAAATACGATTGATTATTTTCAAGAACTTGTGAAGGACAATGAGATCTCCAATAGCCTGAAAGAAATCAGAGAAAATAGGAGAAAAACAGGATTGAAAGGATTTCAGGAATTCAATCTAGTCCATCCTCTCTTGGATGGCATGACCAATTGTCAGAGGCTTGTTTAATTCCACATTAGAGGTTTTAACACGGAAAAGTATGAAGACAAGTAAAAGGAGACTGGTAGATAGAGTAAAAACCAATGAACTTCATTAACCAGAAAGTTTAACAAATTATTAAGCTCTCAATCTGTAAGGTGATAAGAAAAACTGTATATCTATTTGTCAGGAACAAATTATAACAAAAGCTTCTAATTTCCTTCTTTGACAGAAGTTCTCCAGTTGATAGAGAATAAACAGAAACAAAATAATTGAATTATAACAAAATGCCAGCAAGCCCATTAAGAAAGATGATGTAGATTAGATTATACTAACGGTGCCAGAACAATTGAAAAAACTGTGGTCAGAAGGTGGTCATCACGGGTCTACTATCAGACTAGCAAAATATCAGGGGACTGAGCAGACTGTGTCCTGCATAAATGCTTGCAAAAATTTTCACTAATTATACAGGTGCTGGAAAAAGCACACACATACGGAATTTGGAAAGCTGAGAGGTGTAATTTGTAGTTATCTTCTTGTATTCCTAGAAGTGCTGAACACAGACTTCAATACTTAAAAGTACTTGCAGTTCTAGGTACTTGCTGCTACTTAAAACAGGTCCTGTGTGTCTCTAATCAAGAATCACAGATCAGAGACCACTTTGGGGAAAATGTCATTTATATTTTCTTACATTTAATTGATGGGGTTTTTTGTAATTACCTTGTTTGTTCTTTTGCATTTTGTTTTCCAGGTATACGCTTTATCTTACTATAACAACTTTCTTTTTTCCTTTACCACTGATATTTATTTGCTATATTTTAATTTTATGTTACACGTGGGAGATGTATCAGCAAAACAAGAAAGCAGGAAGGTAAAGTATTATTCATGTTTATTCCTACTTCAGATGCTCTGCTCATACTGCAAAGGTTTTGTATGTAACAGGCCAAAAGGAGTAGACCTAAAACAGCATTTAGGCACTGCATCATGTAACTCTCAGTGCTTTGGACACTGCATTAGGTTCCCAGGAAAGACTTAGGGAGGGGACTCAGGGGAGGGAGGAAAATAACCCACTTAGAAAGAAACACTGAGGAGAAAGTTACGGCTGAAGTCCTCAGCTTATCTCAGGACAGCAAAAAAGCATGACCCAGCCCTGCAATTCTGGCTGCAGGAAGACACCTGACCATTGGGGTCTCGTGGCTCCAAGGTCTCAGTTCAAGGATTAGGAAACTCTGGGAGGATCTGGGTGCTAGGTCTGGTACCAGAGGCTGTGGCCTGGGGGGCTACAGGTCAGGTGCTTCCAGGTTGCATTGCCTCTCCTGTGGGAAGGGGACCCCAGGCCCCAGGAGAATCCCCAGCCACCATTCACAGCCTGGGGAAGCCTAGGCAATACAAGAAATTTGACACCTAAAACACATGAAATACAATTTCCCAGTTCCGGTGACAGCAGCTCCTGGTCAGCATGTTTTGGTTCTAGGGGTATGTGCTTTGGATTTCAACCTCTACAAATTTTATATTAAAAAGGAAACTGATTTCCATTTTAGTGTGGTTTTTAATTCCTCGGGCAGGAGGACCATTTGTGTCTTTAAGTCTCCTTTAAGCTCATAATAGTCATTTTTTAACGGGATATTTCTGTTCCAGTTGTTAGCAAAAAAATGTAGTCATAGATGAAAAGAAATGCAAAGCTATATAGCTCCTGTGTTGAAAAAGAGTAACCGTTTTTAACGAAAATAATTGTCAGTATTTCATCAAATATGTGTAAACAGTTCTCAGTGGCTCCTGTATGTGTGTGGTATAGGATCAATTCAGCCTCAGCAGAAGAAACAACAATGTGCAAACAACAAAAAAATGTAGCTGTCGAGAGCTGGCCTTTGCTTTAGCTCTAAATGAATTTGGTCTCAAATAACTGCCGTTCATCAGTACACTCCATCCATGACATCATTTTCCCATTTTGACTTTCTGTGCTTGGGATCCTTCCTTGTTTTGCAGTTACACCACTGGTATCCCCAGGCAAAGAGTCATGAGGCTCACTAAGATGGTGCTTGCTCTGGTCAGCGTGTTTGTGGTAAGCGCTGCCCCATTTCATGTGATCCAGCTCATGAATCTTCAGGTTTCTCAGCCAACCCTGACCTTCTACATGAGCTACTACATCTCCATCTGCCTCAGCTATGCCAGCAGCAGCATTAATCCATTTCTCTACATCCTACTTAGTGGGAACTTCCAGAAGCGTCTCCAGCGGTGCACAAACGTGGAAGTCAGGATGGCAGAACGGGATGTCAACATAATCGAAAACACCCTCAAGTCAACTTTCTGAAAGGAGGGCCTTCTCCCAAGGAAAATGTGTGGATTTTATCGGTTGCAATAGATGGGCCTGATTTCACTTCCTTCGTGAAACTCTAACTCAGAAGTGGCTTTGTTGCTGGAATTGCACCAGTGTCAAGCTGATGAAAGAAGAGGTTCTGCACCACTGTTTGAAAGGTTAGAGCTCCTAGGGGAGGGACTCTCTGCAAAAATATTCTTCGTTACTGTGCCATTTTTATGATGATTTGTACATAGATGAACCAAATGTATGAAGACAAAAGCAGATTTTAAAAAAATATAGTCCTCTGGTAGTAAGAAGGTAGAATGACTGTGGCAGGCATTTGGGATCTGACACTGTGCATGAAGTCATGGAAACTGGAACTTAATGACCAAAAGAGACTTAGTTACTGATGACTCAGAAGGGGGCAACTATTGATTTTTATCCTATCTACAGCTGTCTCATCTGGCACTCGCTTCTGCAGCTATTAAAGGCAGGGGAGAGACATAAAAGACCCTTTTGGAGGAAAACTACTTTTGAATTAACCTTTGTACATGTCCTTGCAAACAAAGAAGTGAATTCACAGTGTGAGTCATTGGAAATTATTAAACCTAAGTTTTGAAAAGAACTGTATGTTTCAGGGATATGTTTTTGCTTCTCTCTTCTCAAAATCCCTGCTTCCAAGACAGCCCCGAGAGGGGTGTTCAGTCCTGAAAGAGCTCAGTGCTGGTCACACTACAACGAGCGCTGAGAGGAACTTGGTGCTTGCCCAGGATGCACTTTCACTCATTTAAAGAGGGGTAGAAGAATGCCTGCTTATTGTCAACACTTAACCCACAAGTTTTCTAGTAGTAGGCTGTAACCAAGCAATATTATTAGGACCTTGCCAGGTAATACAGAAAATTGGCGGAAAAAAATCCTATTGAAAAATCTAATGTTCCTGAGAGATTCTCACAGTTTTGGTGTTCACCACACCGTGGGTTGATCTGCATCATGTTCACTTCTCAGAGCACTTTCTCTTGTCTCAGCACTGCACTTACCACTTTATTGGGTGAAGGTAACATTTCACTAGGACCAGAGGTTTTATGGCTACAATATTCTTATCCAGAGACCTGATGAATCTGAAACGCTTAGGATACACCTCCTCATGCTTGCAGTTAGCTCCCGTCTTGTTGTCCCATGCCAAACAGTCCTTTTATTCATTTATTCGCAGCGCTGTGGAGGTCATGCTTTGTGATCCCACTCCGTGACCTGCCAACCCACGGCAGGACCCATGACGCAGGAAAAAAGAAAACATCTTTCACTGGGGGAAAGCTGGCCTGCACATTCCCAAGCTGTGGACTGAGGTACTGCCCTGTCTTCTGCCATCACGTGGCATGTGAGAGTCCCGTACAGACTCACATGTACAGAAAAAGGAGTTTAAGGGTTTTGAAATCATAGAAAATTATCATTAAAAAAAAACCATAGAAAATGCATCATAAAACATTTGTGATTGATAGTGGTGCTGTAATCATAGCAGTCTAAGGGAATACTCGAGATAAGCTTTACGAGGGGAGGAAATATCATGTTTAAACCCTACAGGATAGCTGCAAAATGATAAGATTTCAACATGTAGTGGTTTGTTCAAAACTGAAAAGGTTGTCAGCTTTTCCCAGACATATGAATTAGTCTGTTAAAAGTCTTACCTCTACCTACAGGCCTTGTCATTAAAAAAAAAAAAAAAAATTAATTAACAGTCTGCTCACAAGGTGGCTTATCAAGTGTAACCAAAATATGGCCCTGCTAAGTGCAAGTCCGTTAGCTCACTGTTCCAGTCTGTGCCTGCATGTGTCACCTTTGCTTCTGAGTTACAACTGTGACTTTACAGGTTTCAGCTTTTTTTCTTCTTTTTTTTTTTTTCCTTTTTTTCCCCTTGCCTGGCCTTTTGAATCAAAGCAGATCACTATGTGCAAGTTCTTCCCCTCCAAGGAAGATTTTTCTCTACCTGTTCAGTTAGTTACATCAGTTAGTCAAACAATAGGTACAATATTTAACACTTATAACAATGGTAAAATAGTCTTTTTAATAGCCTTGGTGTTATTCTCTTTTGCATGTCGCACCTCCACTTTTAAAGTTTCTAAGCTTCTGAGGTCACACCAGTGAAACGGAGCCACAGAAGCACAACTTCATGAAATTATCCTATCAACAGCAAGGTCAACAGGACATTGAATGTCCTCTTGTGTCGGACACTAATAAAATCGTTCACAGTTCAGCATTTTTCTCACCTTCTCCATATTGCTTTAATTCTCTGTATCTGAAAATAAAATGGATGCATTTCAAGTAAATTTGTGTAAATATTTAAAAATTGTATTTACTAGTTACTAAATTGTCTATGTTAATGGAAGTCCATAAAGGAATATGATAGAAATAATTCCTTTTCTTCAATGTTTTGCTGCATCTTATCTTGATTATGTTTTTCCCACGCGACTAGAATAAGCAGTTCACTGGAAAATACAAACGGACTATAGATATGGGAAACAAGGAAGGTATTGCAATCCTATTGAATTTTAAATGGCTCTAAAAGTTGAAAAGTAGGTGATTTAGTATGTCTTTCAGTTGAAATAATACTGATGAAGAGAATCTGAATCTGAAGGAAGAATGCTATTTTGGGTCTACGGAAAAACTATAGAAGGTCACGTAAAGGTGAAGTATTGCTGGAATCAAACTGGAACATTGAGTTCATTCCCTGATGGTGATGTGTATTTTCTGTGTAGTTTTGCCACTGCATCATCACTCATATCTTCAGATAATCTTTTTTTATTATTTACTTTGCATGTAACATTTGTTTAAAATGTAGCATTTTTGATCAGAACTATTAACATTGTGCTGCAACCACCAGCCAGTTCTGCATTTCAAGCTTTTATTGTATTTGAATTTACGGTAATAGGTTGAGGGGGAAAACATTCAGTCATTAAATCAGAGCGTTCCAGCTGAGAGTTTCCAAACCATCAGGAAGCCAACCCTGACTGTACTCCAGGGCACTGTGGACCTGAAACCGCTTCCAGAAAATGAAAAAGCTTTGGGGTTTAATAACATATCACCTGTTACCTACATTCTGATGACTACTGGAATCCCATCATCCAGTCTAAAACATTGCCTGCATGAGCAAACTGGATGCCTAAGCGCAACTGGATAGCTTAGGAGTTGGTAATGACATATGATGTATGCAGCATTCGCTATCCAGTAAAATCACTTAACAGACTTATTGCATTTTAAGCGTGTAGATAGTCTCACAGAAGTCAATGTAGGCATGTGACTGTGATTTGCCATACTGGGGCCCAAACCTTCTGTCTCAATGCCACTACCATCTGAAGATGAATTTACAGGGCATACTCAACTTAAATATATGTGCACAGGCAGAAGAGAGAGAGATGATGTCCACGTGCAGTTCCCAGCAGGTCAGTGTTTGGAAATAGTCTCAGACATAACTAGCACTCAAGAGGTGATCTTGCTGAGGAATACAATAGGAATACTATTCTTTCCTTCAGAAATATTTCCTGGAGCTGGATTTCAAAGGGCCGAGTTTATACCCATGCATGTATTTGGGCCAGAATCCCCTATCATGGCTGTGCTGCTGCAGAGCAATAGCATCTTCTGTCCCTTGTATGGTCTGTCAGCTCCCACCTGCCTTGAAAGAAAATGAGCATCACCTGGGTGGCTCTTCAAAGGGAAACACCACCATCCAAAACAGCAGCAATCTCAGTAATGCAGTGACTTCCTGTTTATTTGTGCATACAACACATTTGCACATTTGAATATTTGCGGGGAAAATTTCCACACATTTAAGTGTATTATGTATAGCTAAAAGTGTGTTTATTGTTCAGCAGTTCAGTTGAACCATCTGAGAAGTAGCACCAATCCAACAATAATGACAGTCACCGCAATCATTTAACCAGTCTTGCATATACATTATTATAATTCTAAACATTAGACTCGAGAGTTGCTTGACAGATGGAGCTTGGGATCACACTGCTTCAGAGCAGCTTCTGCTAATGTACGCTCCTGTCTCTCCTTCACTCCTGAGAGGTGTTGTGAAAACCTGTCTTAGAGTCTTCAGAGTCCTTGAAAGAGGCAGAAAAAAAGGAAAGTCTATTCCTATACTTTTAGTAGAAATACATAAACTGCCAAAGAACTTTGTATTTGTGGTTGAGGCACTCCATGGGTGTAAGGATCTGTTACCACAGGTCCAACCCCTGGACCCCAACATTCAAATTGCTTAGGTTGCAACCACATCACGTCTTGAATCAGACATAATCTTTCACCTGCAGTTTCGCAGGACTGTGTAGAACAGAAAATTAGTTTCTATGGCATCACTGGCAAAACTGGAAAAACAGAAGGAACTAACACACTGCACAAGCTTTCTTAAATTGTTTTTTCATTCCAAAAAGGCTGTGAGTTTCATAAAATAACTATTTTTTATGTGTTCTGTTTCTTTTTTTCTTTCTAATTTTCAGTGCCCTCTTGCCTTCCCACCCAGGAGGAACTGGCCAGTCCTCATTTTTTTCACGTGCTGTTTGCCACTGCACACACTGCTGTGCCACTGTCCTGGTTCCAGCTGGGATAGAATTAGTTTTCCTCCTAGTAGCAGGTATAGCGCTGTGTTTTGGATTTAACATGCGAATAATGCAATAACACACTGACATTTTAGTTGTTGCTAAGCAGGACTTTCCAGTTTCCCATGCTCTGCAACCAAGGACGTGCACAAGAAGCTGGTGGGGAGCACAGCCAGGACAGCTGACCCACACTGGCCAAAGGGGTATCCCACACCATATGACATCCTGCTCAGTATATAAACTGGGGGGAGTTGGCTGGAGAGCTGGTCTCTGACTGGGGACTGGCCAGGTGTCAGTCCGTGGGTGGTGAGTGGTTGCAACACTTGTTTTTCCTGGGTTTTGTTCCTCTCTCTTTTTTGTTGTTTTCATTTTTATTACAATTTTAAATTATTAACTATATTATCATTGTTATTATTATCGTTGTTGTTGTTGTTGTTATTGTTATTATGTTTTATTTTATTACACTTATTTAACTATTCTTATCTCCACCCACAAGTTTTCTTACTTTTGCCCTTCCAATTCTCTTCCCCATCCCACCAGGGGTGGAAGGGTGAGCAAGTGATTGTGTGGTGCTTGGTTCCCAACTGGGGTTAAACCATGACAGCCACGAGTTCTTTGTACACACACTCTGAAAGAGGACAGACTATACCCAGGTATGAACGGTCTCACCAGATAAACAGATAGACAGATAGATAGATAGATAGAGGATGTCTTCTAACATGGACCATACCACACTATCATAGGTGACTACCTTCTCCATTGTTATAGGGAAGGTGATGAAGTTGAGGGGACCATTACTTACCATTGTACTTTCCCATTTGAAAGCATGTAGCTGGAATTAACCACCAAGACCTGTAGGATTTACACCAGAAAGGCCTCTGATACTGAAGGAAGCTCTAGTTTTGTTCTTATGCAGACTGACTTCATACTGCTGAACTTTTATCACATTGCTAACAGTGACCCCGTCCTGTTCCTGATGCTAAATAAAAGAATAGTAACTTTTTTCTCTGTTTGGTTAGACATGTGATAATAAAACATATTTCTTAATTGGATGTCCTACCCTAGAAACTGAAAAGAAGCACTGAAAGTAACACCATAGCTGTATGAAGTGTTTGGGCCAGTAGCTTCAGTCAGCTTGAGCTTTAAACTTCATCCATATGCCTTTTCCATACAATACTCTATGTAACAGGAGGGACACAAAGGCTGGCATGCTTGTGTTTTGCTTAGGCTACTTGTACTGAAAAGTAAAAAATGCTAAAAGCCTTAGTAAAAGTGTTTCTAATAAGGTCTTTAAGACAAAAGTAATGGTTTCTTCCTTTTATCATAAGTATTTCTGACGTTTTGATTCAATGTGGGTTTCATTTTAACGAATTCTTCCCACATGGGATTTGTATAACAATGTCACTGCACTCCCTTGTTTTCTTGAGCAGTGATATGTTCAGTCGTTAATAAATCACGTTCTAGACTGTGTAGAGATGTCCTTTACCTTTCCATGGACACAGTCATTTTAGAAAAATAGATGTTTGTGTATTGCAAATATTGTCTGTTCTAAATATACCGTAGTTGCAGCTCTGATTCAGCAGAATACTTATGCACCTGCTTCTATTTAACTCATCTGGATTTAGGACTATGTTTAAATCCTTTGACAGGCCTACCTTCTGGTCTCCTGTGGAGAAACGAGAAGATCAGAGCTATTTCCTTAGTTTTTTGTAAATCACCCCTTGAAGACAATGAAACTTTATCTTCATTTTGGGATACGATGTACTGCTTTGTCTCCTATGTGGTTGGAGATTTGGAGGGACTTTGGCTAGCTCTGGAGCCACAAGATAGCTGGGAAGAATGAGGATGCTTAAACCTGCACCAGTCACTTCAGCATGCTAGTGGGATATAGCTGACATTTTGAGCAAAGATGCACCTGACCAGATTTCAAGCCATTTGTCCTGCTTAAAATATGGGATCAAAACGGAAGTTTTGCTTGCGAGCCTGGATTTCCTAATTCCTTCACGTACAAACACCTCGGAGAAAGTAATTTTTGAAGTAGGGGCCATTGTCAAGAAGGTAAAAGCAATGTCACCGAGGGGTGGGGAGAGGAGCACAAGTGAGGACAAACAGTATTAACTGTCCCGGGCAGACAGCCCTTCCCAGCACCTCTTCCAGCCACTGAGGGGTGGCGAAGCATTTTTGGGCTGGGAATACAGGGATGGGCAGAAGCCCCGGGATTTGGCAGTGCTGGGCAGGGAAGGAGCCGGAGGCTGGCACCCTTCCCTGGGCGCTGGGAAGGGAACAGAGAAATGCCTTCTCATCCAGTTCAGCCCTCTCCTTTTTTGCTTCAGCCCCCAAAATTCATCTCCCTCTCCCTTTCTGTGATTCTGAAATCATGGCAGGAGAAAGCAGGTAAAACAAAGTGAGGAGAAAAATATAGCTCTTTGGTATTTGAAGAATCAAAACACGAACGCTTCTTGAAAGCATTTTCACTAAGGAAAAGGGAAAATACAGAGAGAAAATAATTAATAACAAATGCATTCATTTAAACTTGAGGAGTGGTTTTTTTTTTCCATTTTTTTCATTAGTGGTGCTTTTAACTGCTGCCATTCATTAAACCAGCAGCAAAAGAGAACAAAAGTAACTTGAATAGTCTCATAATCTGCTCTATTTAAATAAATTGGGGTAAAGTTGCACAAACCAGAAAAATTAAATTAAGTCCTTGCTTTCAGCTGGATAGAGAACTAAGAGTTGCATTCCTGGGACATAAGCCATTTGCTCTAAAGTTTATATGTATAGTGTAAAAATTCAGCAAGCATTAGCAGCACAAAGAAAAATGAAAGAAGGGGAGGGTCTGGTTTTTTCAGCACTGCTTTCTACGCCTTCTGATTTGTGTGGACAAAAAAAAGCAATTTAACTACTGAAATAGCAATATTCCTGCTTTGGAAATAAACCGATACAAGCAGAAAGAGAAATACTTACTTTTTTCCAATGATATCTCATTCAGGATTCTGCTGTACAAAGAACCTGTAAGGGTTTGGACTTTAAGGCCTAATCTTTATAAATCTACAATTGCATCAGTGAAATATTTAACTTTGCAACTTTTCCATCTGATTTCAGAGGAGGAAAAAAAAGATTGCTGAATTGTAATCAAAGTTTTGAAGAAATGTACACCCTGCTTGGCATTTCCCCACACATCCTTGTGAACACCACATTCCCAAGGGTTTGCCTGTACTTTGACTTGTACTACAATTAGAGATAACTGGACTAACATGAGTACCAGCTCTAGTCTGGCTGTAGCAGCATGGACTGTTCTCATCAGACATATTTACTGTGCCTTTTGGCCCCCTGCACTACTTTAATGATCAGCTCTCTGATAGAGCATATTGGCCAAAATTCATATGACTTTTCTGTTCTAGCAGAAACTCCTCCTTTCCACTGTATTTTTGCAGCATGGGGTAACTTTGTGAATTTACCCAATTACCTCCAGCACAAAGCACCCTTTTTCTAAGTTTCAATATTTCATTAGTGAATTCTGAAATACGAGCTTTTCTAAATAAATCACAGTGGCAGTACATTTAATTCACCTCTAGTAAGATAACTAGCCACTTATAACTGCATCTAAATAGATAGAAAAGCAGCACAATAAGTTTTTAGAAATTCTTTGCAGATCTAGGTGTTGTGAGTTTAGCCCCCAGTTTATGCATCTTAAGGGAGATGATTATTATTACAAATTTCTGAGCATTCTTCTGCAGTGGAGGATCCTTCACATGGGCAAAGCTCATGGTGCACCCACCCACCCAGTTATCAGCCATTTTCTCCAAAAATCAACATGAATGAAAACATTTTAAAAACTAGAGTATTTTTAGCGCGTCACCTCAAAACTCCAATGAAGTGAAAAGTTCTTATAGGTTGAAGAACTGTTCTGTTCTACTAAAACAAGTTCCAAAAGTGTTGATAATTATTTTCTGTTGAAAAATACCATCTGTTTGTTGGAAAATAAAGAAGTTGTAATGAAATTTTCTGTGAGCGCAAGCTGCAAGAAACAATAATGAACAGCCTGGTGACAAGGACTCAATACGCCTGTGAAAAACCTTGGTGCAATCCCAGTCTTCAAGCAGGTAGAAGATCTGTTGTGATGGGCTCAAGTGATTGAGCAAGGGAGCCTGCCTCTTATGTTTAAACACTATTTAAACAGTTAATTTCCCCCAAGGAGACCAGAATTTGTAATTCATTACCTAAGATTCCCCTGGGGGTATCCTTAGCTTGTGACTACCATTTCACAGCAGACTTGAACCAGGCTGTCATATAAAAGGGTGACTAAATCAGCAATAATGAGTGCAAGTATGTAGCTTATTCTCAACTGCAGCTCAGCAATATTGTATGAGTAACCTGATATAATACCTGGCCATAAGTCAATTCATGCTGTATTACACGAATGAGCCTATTTATATTAAAAGGTCTATTCAAAATACCACTCAAAGTCAGTAACACTGGGAAATAATTGTTTGCTCCTATCATATTACTGCTATAGGAAAGCAGCACTGCACTTTGAACCAAGCCACCATTTGTTATTTCATGCCTCACCAACATGTAATTTAACGTACTACAGTAGATTTGTGGTGAAATGGGCAATAAGGTTTTGTCATCCTTCTGCTAACCTTTAGAGCTAAAGAGGGAAAAATCTATGTCTATGATTTATTATAGACATCTGTATTAGAATGAGATGAATCATACCCATTTACTGTTCTTCCACTGATTATGAAAGGATTCTAAGGGGCCCGTTCAGATTAGACACATGCATCACAACCGCAGCATTTGATTAGATCCATCACACCTAATATGTCTACTTATGAGTAGAACATGTATAGACTACCGATATGCACTAAATATTATGCCATTTACTGCACTATTAGCATTCAGATACTATCTTGATGACACTGAAATCAGAATAGAATAGAATACAATAGAAGAGAACTATTAAATATGCAGTTATGATCACAAAATGGCTATGGTAATTCAACTCAATTTTTAAGTAAATTTTTGTGCCCTGAAAAAATCTAGTTAACAAAACAAAAACTGACTTTTTATCTGCTTGAAATGTTTGATCCTTGAAGGCTGGGACTGGAATTAAGCTTGGGAAAGCAGATCTTATAACATACATGCCACTTTGTGAAATGCATTTCAGCACACACATAAAAAAGATCAAATAAATAGCTTTGAACAGTCTACCTAATACAAAATCCAGTGGTTCAAATGAACTCCTGTACTGCCTAGCATGAAATAATTGTTTTAAATTGACAAAATGGATTGAATGAAATGCAAATTTAGGAAGTACATTCAAAATTTTTCTTTTGTATATTCTTACACGCTTGGATGAATTTAGGTGCATGGAAGTGCAACAGGAGAAAAGGCACGTCAATCCGTTTCACGTGGACACCTAGAAATAGGCAAACACTTTTTAAGTGGTTACCTAAGTAAAAATAGCTTGATTGCACCATAGCACACCTGAAAATCACTCCACATTTTCTGGGGGTCCAATGTTGGGCACAACGAGCCTGTGAAAGTCAGACACTTCTGGTCTTTACCTCCTCCCCATTGCATGATCACAGCAACAAATATGAGGAGAGAGATTCTTCCCTCTGCCTGGCCCATTAAAAATGTCTTAAGGGACTAATGCAACATATTAGCATTACATATGTAGTAGGGAATACGGAAATGTTTATTTGGTTTGCAAAAATCTACCATCACTTTTTCTGCAGGTCTTTGAGAGAAAACGTAAGCACATCTTGGCCTCTTCTGCACTTCACAGGATCCAGCATTAGGTTTACCGATTGCTAGATTGGAGAGTGAGCTTTGTCAACCAAGGAAGTCATCACAGACCAGATCACAGTTTAGGGTCCCTTCTCACAACTATGGTGGTGGCAATGGCAGTGGTTTCTCTGTGTTACTGGAAGCCAGGTTGAGCAGAAGGTTTGCCCTCCCTCCCTCCATCTTCCACCCAGGCTCCCTACAGAAAGTGTAAGTGTCTCCAGGAGGCAAGATCATTGCTGCAACTGCTTGTGCATTCTGCTACCCCACAGCTGTTCCCCTTCGCCTCTGTGGTGTAAACTGAAATGCTCTGGACTTGGTCTTCCAAAGTACTGAACTTTCTGGGACAATTCCAAAAAAGAGTTTAAGCATATGTTTACTGTTACATATATGACTTTAATGGAGCTGCTTAATGTGCTTCAGAGCCTGCAGGTTCTGCAAGGTTCCCTCCTTTGGCAGGTGGTGCTGGTCAGTCGCAGCATTTAGACTTCTGTAAAGGGAGCTGAGCTGTTTGTACCATGGGGTAAATGAGGTGCAGCATTACAGATTTATGAGGTAAAACAAATTATCCAAAGAAAGACACTTTAATAATTTAATTTGTGCTAATATATGCAGCCAGTTGAAAAGTGTAAGCTGGTGAAGTGAAAAGAAATCCTAACACTAATTCAGACCTTATGAAAAGCAAACTGTGTTTGGTGACAGATGGAACACATGTTGTCAGAATAAGAGCTAATCTGCACTGTGGAGGATCAGACAACTTACCTCAGTGTTCCTAAAAAATATGGGAAAGTAAATATTGGAAAAGACTGGCAATGATTTTAATGACAGTTTGAAATGAGCATTTAGATTTGAGCAGATTGTTATAATAAACCTGTAAGATATTTAAAAGGAGAAGGATATTTATTGGCAGTGGGATATGCAGTATATAGAAAAACCTCATCCAGGCTTCCCCGTGCATCTTAAGCTTCAAGGGACACCTGTCTCACAGCTGCAAAGAATGCTGCCTACCGGATCATACACTGCTGCATTTCATCCCACTTAATGACCAGTCACTAAACAACTGGTCAGGACTGGGGCTTCCTTCTGCTACCAGAATGCCCTGGCAAAGCCCACCAGCTGAAAGTGTAGGTCATTATGCACTTGTCCTTTTTAACTGTCATAGTCTGCCATATCCTCTTGCTGCCATATCCATTTGTCATGTTGTCCATTTGCTATCATGCTTTGTGAAACCTACAGCCAAATCTACAGAACAGGATTGTCATAAATCAGTTAGATCTGAGTATTTTAACTTGACATTTGATGATAAATGGCCAGGGCTTCCTTTCTCTTTAAAACTGCTAGTCTGGAACAAAGGTAATTTTTGCAATTTGAACCCAAGAGAATTGCTCCTGTGTCCCGACCATTCAGCCTGGACAAATGTTTTTACCTCAGAAAAATTCCATGAGATCCTGTAAAAAAGGAGGTCAAGATATTTAAAGCATGTCCAAGTTTGCAAGGGCAGATTAACCCCATCTTTTTAAGAGTAAAGACTTCTGACACCCTGAACCAGGTATTGTACGTGACTGCCCATGACACCACTGCACAGCTTGACTAGCAGGGCCAGTGAAACCACTAAGCTGACAAAACCCCCACATGGACATGACTTACAGCAGTAAAAAAGTCTTTCTGCCTTCCTGGGTTATGCTGTTTGGAGTCACTGTTAAATGGACTGGAAATTGAGTCCATTTCTCTGTACAAGCCACAGGTCTATTAAGGAGCTTTGCTATCAAGACAACCTGTTACAGACACACTAGTGGTGTGCAGTCGGACCCCAAAGCTTATGAATGAAAGACAGGTCTTGTTCAAGTGATTCACCTCCAGTCCAGAACAACTAATACACCAAAATACAATCATTAAGGTGAGAAAGAGAGGATGGGTTTATAAATGAGGTCTCAAAGATATCTGACAGTCTTGTTTTAGGAAGCCTTGGGTTGTTCAAGCAAGCAAAAGTGTCTCTGGGAGCAGGGCATGCAGAAGTGGGGCCGGGGATGGGGACTAGCCAGGCATCGGCACTGAGACTTGGGCACTGGACTTCCAACATGCAAGAAGAAAGGAAAGGAGCCACCTGCCACATGTGGACAGCCAAGACCCTAGAAGCATGTGCAGCAGCTTTCCAGAGGCTGTTTCTTTACGGATGTCTTGGGAACCAGCTGCTTTATTAATAGCCCAAACCACCTCCATCAATGTCACAAGTAAGAGTTGCAGGATTTAGATCATAACATCCAAGTCCAGACTGAGTATTGAAGGTAGTTATTCTGCTTTCAAAGGTTAATTGCAGCTCCCACTTCTTTAACTGAATTTGATCTGCTGGACTGTCATTGTTCAATTTAAATTTATCATTGTTCAGCGCTGGAAACCTGGTTTTGGGATCTGCATGGTAGTGTCATCTTCACGACTCTACAATCTGTATATATAAAAAATAGATATCATTACGAATCTGAGGAAAACCTTTTCTTATTTTCCTTGTGCTCTGAGCCATGTTCAGGGTAAATCTAAATTCCCAGTCCCTGGAGCCACACTCAGTGAGATACCAGTGGGATACTGGGGACAGGACATGGCTTCACTACATGTTATGGTGTCAGAGTGGAAAGGGATTTAATTCAGAGCAATTTGATGAATGTGCAAAACTTTTATACATGGCTTTTGCCAATGAATTTATACTGCTGTTAATCCTCTGTCTTGCACAGCTTTAGAGCTTTTTCAGTGGAGAATGAGGAAAACACAGGGAAGATGTTAGATTCTTAAAATTTAAAACTAGAATGGACCATTAGACCATTGCTTTTAATCACTTCCAGTTACTTCTGTACCTCTTGTTTGACAAAATGTAAGCATATCTTTCCAAAAGATAAATAACATCCATATGCAAATATCAAGAGATGCAAAATACACTTCCTCCATAGATTTTCCAATCAATAGTGACCTTCAGTATCAAAAATGTGTACCAAATCTATCATGTGCATGTATCTGATTCCAGATTCTGGCAATTGGTCTCTGCCACCTTTCTGTGACACTGCCAGAGTCCTTCTCTAACTGGTATTTTCTGTTTATGAGGGTATTTATAAACTTAATCAAGTCACTTCTTCATACGCTGCTTGAATAACCTAAAGAGAAAGAGCTCTTTAACACTCTCACTACAAAGAGCTTCCTCCATCACTCAGATAATTTTATGGCATTTTTCCTGTGTCATCGTTATTTATTTCTCAACATTCTTGTGAATGGAGCTGAGAGCAGTAATTCAAAACAAGATACACGGAGATCTAATGTAGCATTTAGGCAGAATCTAGGCATTTACCCTAAAAAGTGTCATCTTGAAAACGCACGCTCAGTTTCTTTCAGGACGAGGGTACGCCTGATCATAATATGGACCTTTGGTTTTTACACTAAGTTCCCACACTCCTAAAATCATGTGCCCAGAAGTATTCTATGCTTAAGGGCAAGGAACTTGGTTCTTGTCCAAACAGGATGAGTATCTTTAGACATATTTCTGTGTATCATATTTGAGGACCTCATTTTGGAAACATTCAAAGATTTTTGGATTATATTTATCAGTGAACATTCTCTCCCATTAAAATACTGACACTATTACTCATTAGCACACACTTAGAGGTGCTTCCCTGCTAGGAAGTGGAAAACATGGTCTCTCTGTGTGAGGGAACTTGACCTATAGCTGCCCCTTCCCAGAGTGTGCCTTAGTTCCCTGATGAATTACATTTTCTCTGAATTTCCCTTGAAGGACATTCCATTGACAGGGTCGCCACCACCTCTCCAGGAGAGTGCCCTAAACTTCCCTGGGGTGATGGGGCACCAGGCAAGTTCTGCACTGCTCTGCTTGTTTAGAAATCAAGCACTTTGGGCATGCACAGAAGAGACACCTGGAAACTTCCATGTGAAAAAAGGTGACAAGGCTGACTCCATCACTCCTACTGGAGATTTTCTACTTGCATGGAACAATTAAAGCTGCCTTCAGCCAAAGAGAAATGTGTGGCCAGCTGTTTAGACACCTGTATTAGAAGGGGAACCTTAGATTCCAGAATCTGTTTCTGGGACTGTCAGCGTATTTTGTATTAAACAAATTTAGAAGTACATCAGCCCTAAGCTGTTCTGAAGCCACCAGATTTGGTGCCTGTGCTCATTTTCTCTTTACCTCTGACTTTATTACTTCTGAAGCTCCATTTTCTCCTCTTCACACCCAAGCCCACCTAAAGCAGTCTCCAACTTCATGGTTAGGACTTCCCTTTGAGGGAAGTTTGTCCAATCTCAAGCAAATAAACTTCAATTCCCATCTCCCTGTTCTATGGGAGTAGCGGCACAGGAGCAGACACCTCTTGGGAAGAAACAGCCACTCTGAGAATGCCTTCTACAGTAGAAATAGCATTTTCTGGCACTTACTTTTTTTTAAGAAAGGTCATAATGAAATCTCACCTTGTCTGGTTATAGCTGTATGATGAGGGCTTTCCATAGCGATCAAATAGTTTAATTAGGATGCAGAAATCTTGGTACTGCATTACCTGGCCTGGTTTTATGACATTTGTACCGTCCCTTGGCCTCAACCAAAAGGTGCTCCAAGTGATTAGTGACAAGTGGTAGATCTCAACACTGCTTACTCATGATCAATTCTCCTGGAATAACTCATTTTTTGAAAAATTATTCTGCAGACCATATCAGCATTTCCAAGGGACAAGTGTGAGAAAAAAAAAAAAACATTGTGAAGTGTTGCAAACAGATTAAAAAGGAGAGGTTTGATGTCAAGATCTCAGCAAGTGTGAGTCTTGCACTGATAAGCTGGCTGAATAGCATTTGTCATTTTTTTTAAAGACTTGAAATTACTATTTTAATGAAAAATGTTAATAAAACAAAACAAAAGGAACAAATTGTTACTTGCTACGTGGCATATACTTAAGCTGTTTGCTTCCAGATTAGTTTGACAAAGTCACAAATTAGTTTTTTCACAGCCTGAGGGAAGGGTTCCATCAGGCTACGTGCCAGAGTAGGCATAACCTAGAATGACTGCCCTGAAATCAACTGCAGCAAACCAGCATATTTATTTCATGGTCCTACCCCCAGGGCCAAAAGTGTTAACATTAAGAGTCTCATAATTCTTTAGATATGGAGATGTGTTTTGAAAATAAAACTGCTTTTTAAAAAATGAATGAACCATTTCTCCTGATGACAATGTAATAGGAAGATGAAGTGGGTAGCAGATTCCTCTTTTCTAGTGATAAGAGGAATTATATGCTTCCAGAAGTTGTTATAAAAACAGGGTGGGGAGAAAAAACTTGGAAGAAAGAACTGTGATTTGTGTCTGTAACACTGTGACCAAGAAACATTTGTAAAACTAAATTGTATGGTTAAATGCTACTCTGGTTTTAGTAGCCCGCTATGATAAGCACATTGATTAATTCTTCCAACCCTCCAATAGCTGTGTGGAACAGAATATGCACAACCAGAACCCTTTCTGCATATGTTACTAGCATGGTCTGAAATATGCCAGAACTGCTCCACGGCTAGAACTGAACCATCATTGTGCCGCCACCACATGCCGACAGCATGTGCATAATTACTACTGCAAAGGAGAGTGATGTGACTATCCTTTTAATAAGCCTAAGGTTCCCACTTTTGCCAGATGTGTATTTGCCCCTGTGTTTGTCCATAAGAAAACTGTGACATGAGCTTTATGTTCCAGACTGGCACCATTAGAACCAGATAGGGAACTTTAAATTTTTAGCATTTGTTTCTGTTCTTCCAGAAAATAAAACCTCGGGGTTATACACATTATGCACGTAATGGAATTGTGTGGCATTTATCTTCTTTAACATACCAGCACTGTTGCACCATTGCTGAATCCAGTTAGGATTTTCCTGACTTCAAGACTATTTCAAACTCCTCCCAATCCACTTGGACTTAAATAGCTGTATCAATTGGAAACAGAGTTTTAGCCAGGATCAGTGTAGACTTTGTTACCCCCCCTGATTCAGTCAGCTCTACATGGTGACAGCCACCGCACTCAAAGTGCAAATCATTATCTATTAAATCACATCTCTGTTTCAAAGGTCTTTACACTGCTGGAACACATGCCATACACCGAGACCTCACCTACCATTTTGGAAGGCCTTCTTACAAGCAAAACTTCTTTATATATAATGGTTTGTAGATACTTGGCACTGCACACAGGAACCTTGAGTCTCCTTCCAGTAATTACAGTAACACAAGCATTACATCATCCAAGATCCGATTTCATTTCATTTGATTGAGTGATACTTCAGTGATCCATCAGGTTGACTTGCAACGCAGATACGTGTCTGAAGACAAAATGAGAGTCAAGTCCTGCTTGGAGTCTTCCACAGCATGAATATGAACGTCAGTTACTTGTTACTCACTCATCAGCTAGAGCTCTCTGAGATGTGTCAGCTGCTCTATATTTATTACTCCCCTCACGTTGCTTCTCCTCGTACTCAAAGTTTCTTGCAAACTAATAAATAGCATTCTGGAAGACCCATACAACATATTTAACCTCATCATACAGATGAGGATGAATAATATACCGTTACTGCAAAAAAATGAAAGTGAGAAAAATTCTAAGAATGTTTGATTTGTATCTCCAGAAAGTTCATAGATTCGTAGAACAGTAGACATACAGACTTCAAAATAGTCCTTGAGACATCCCCACAACTGCCCTCCTCAGGCAGGATAAAGTAATAGCTTATGTCATGCTTAACAGGTATCTGTTGAGAGCTGTGTAATGATGGTCCACAGCTTCTTAAGCAACCTCACTGTAGCGGTGTGCGCCCCCAGACCCTGCATAAGCAGTAACCACTAACGTGGGTCATGATGGCTGCATTCCGGTTATGCTGGACTTTGGGGATGGATGGCAACACAGTAGCCAAGGGCAGTCTGGAGCAGTGATCCAGATGTCTTGCTGATATACAAATATGACTACAAGTCAATCATCTTACTCTATAAATAGTGGACAGCCCAGGGCCCATTGAGCTCTCCTGAAATGACAGAAGGCTGTGTGCCAGGATCTCCCCTTGAGTAGGGTTACTCCTCGAGGTCGAGAGATTCCTTGCCGCAACAGGTCCTTGGTAAGTGCCTAATAGCATGCTAAACTTTGAAATCTTAGCTAAGTGATATAAAGGATCGATTGTGCATATATCATCCTTTAGACATAAACCATTGACTAAGTCTGGCACTAGGATTGGATCCAGCCGCAACTAGACTCCTCTCTGAGGAAAGAGTTTAGAATGCAAGGGGGTCCTTTCTGAACCTCATGACTCACCAGGAGGTCTCCCTGACAGTTTTGTTTGACCCTGTCCTCTATGCAGTAAATAATTGTGTACATTGCTGTCAAATCTTGTTAAATCACTGTCACATTTACCACTGAACTTTGTTAACTCACTGTTTTATATCAATAAAGTATATTTTTATTTCTCTCTTATGAGTGAAGTGCATTCTCTATCTATGACACTCACTGACTACATTATTCTTACTTCTACTTTATACTCCTAATATCTAATCTGCTTCAGTTTAAAACCATTACTTCTTGCCACCTCCCTCCTGAACTTGGAAAACAGATTATTCCCTGCACCTTTACAGCAGTGTTACGTAATTTGAAACTGCTCTCATATTCCTCCTTGGGCTTTTCTTCTTTGGCTGAACACTATAAAATTATGTTTTCTAGGCTTCTGTTGATTCTGATTTCCTCAGGACTCTTTCCATTTGGCTCCAATATTTCTTGGAGTGCAGTCTCCAGTGCTGAGCAACAAAAGAATTATTTCTGATGCCTTGCAAGTTGTACTCTTGTTCATACACAAGAGAATGATGTCTCTCAGCATATGTTGCTGATGCTTGTTGGGCCAACATCAAAATCACTGTGGAAGAGCTATTACCTAGCCAGCTGTTCCCCAACTTGAATATGGGTAGCTAATTATCCAGCATCAATGTAATACCCTTTATTGGATAAGATCATGTCACTTTTCAGATAATTTCTCCAAAACTTCTGTCTAGTGAGCATATTAGTGAGAAATGCTTGTATTAGTAAATCAGACTATTATGCTGTATTCTGGAACAGTATATAGAGGAGCAGGGGTACAGATCTCCCTGCCTGGTTTTTAAAGCACAATATCAGTACAGCATGGATTTGGCGTGTACTCTTGGAATATGCAGATCACTGAGTAGCACTGAGCTTCCATGACAGCAACACCTTCTCCCAGAAAGTGAATATATATTCTGTGGTTCCCTGAAGCACTGCAAAGGGGTTTTTTGCACTTATCCTTAAAATCATCACTGTTTCAATCTTAATCTGTCAGAGCCACCATTCCCACCAAGAGCGGCAGATGGGTTTTGTGTTACGGTTGACATAATGGGACTTGCAATACTCTTCTTGAATTCTTATTAGGATAAAACTGTGCTTCCTACGTGCACAAGTGGTTTAAACAATCATGTTTGCTATACTCATGCAGTGTGGCCAGCAGGTCGAGGACTGTGATCCTTCCCCTCTACTCAGCACAGTGAGGCCACACCTGGAGTACTGTGCCCACTTCTGGACTCCCCAGTCCAAGAGAGATACAGAGCTCCTGGAGAAAGTCCACTGAAGGACCACAAAGCTGATTAAGGGACTGGAGCATCTCCCATATGAGGAAAGGCTGAGAGAGCTGGGACTGTTTATCTTAGTGAAGAAAAGGCTTGGGGGAGGGGGTGTGTGTGTGTCTGATTAATGTATATAAATACCTGAAGGGAGGGTGCAAAGACAACGGAGCCAGGCTCTTTTCAGTGGTGCCCAGTGACAAAACAAGAGACAATGGGCACAAACTGAAACACAGGAGGTTGTGTCTGACCATCTGACCACTGACACAGGTTGCCCAGAGAGATTATGGAGTTTTCATCCTTGAACATATTCAAAAACCACCTGGACTTGATCCAAGACAACCTGCTCTAGGTGGCCTTGCTGGAGCAGTGAGCGATGGACCAAATGATCTCTAGACATCCTCCCACCTTCAACCATTTTGTGATTCTATCCATACAGGCTAGAAACAACTGGATAGACACTGATAAAAATCAGGGATTTGGTATCAAATAATGCCATTTCCAAAGTGGTAGAGCTTTGCAATGGGCAATGGGCAGTTAGGAGTTAGCAGCTGACATAAAAAGAGCCCATGTTCCAGCAGGCAAGATTCACTGGATATGTATAAAACCATCCCCTATAACAAGATTTTGTCAACATGTTGTCCAGGCTTGCTGAGGGTCTTAGGAACCTCAGAATATTGTATTTCAGCTTCCCAAGAATATTCAGCTGCTTTACACTCAAAGTCTTCACCCAATCAGTTTCATTACTCTGGTCATCTTTGATAGTCCTTCCAGTTTTCTTTTTGGCATTGTCTTTCAGCTTTTGCTTTGTCTGCCTAAACTATTGCATTTCTTTTTTGCTTTTCCAAAAACACTTTCCCAAGCTCACTTTATCTCCCCCTGCTTGCTTAAGGAATCTTAAATCATATAATGGCAGCTACTCTTTTGGTTATTAACAAAGGTCTAGGAGGAGTTCAGTCATAAATGACTTATGCTATGGCTGTTACACATGCCAGCTGCAGGCTGCTTGGCCTATAGTTCACCCAGAGCAGAAAAGAAGTTCAGAAAGTCTGGATAGCAAGAGTAGGAATTTGGCAGTCATGGATTTTCTGTGCTCAGGGTAAGAAACATACAGGTCCACTTCAAACAAGTTCTAGAAAGGAGAGTATAGAAGGTGTGAAGCAGTGAAGGGAATAAGTAGCAAAATTTGCAAGGTTAGATGGGAAATGCCAGAATCCATCATGTCTGCAGCAGACATGTCAAAACCAGTTCAGGTTCCAATCTGAATTCCACCTGAGCAGAGGCAGCAACAAGAAACAATAGGTGCAGTGATATAGGAATTTAGGCTGTGTGCCTAAACCAAGGTAAGAAAAGCATGTATATAAAACCTCATTTTCTCTAATGCTCATTTCTGGAGCTGGTCAGAGAGGGCTGTAGGACATTTATCATCCTCAGAAAACCCAGGTTAACCTTTGCATGACAGCTTTATATCATTAATAACATGACTGCAGTGGCTTTCTACAGCTCTTAAATAATGCATAATGCTAAAATGAACAATAGCTTTAAATACAGTAATTTATAATTCTTTCAGTATCTAGAGTCTGTCAGCTTTCAGTGAAAAGATAAAAAGATGTATGTATTTTGTTCTTAATTTTTTAGAGTGCACCTTGAGAAGAAGATGTATTTTTCTTACTATTGTTTTCTTACATTATTATATAAATAAGCCTGCTTTGTTCCAGGTTATTAATTACTAAATACTCTTTCACCATGTCTACAAGTAGAGCAAGATGAAGCAAGATTCTTTCACTGTTCCCATTCCTATATCTGTGCAACATGTACAATTGGAAGACTAGATATATAGTTGTCCTTATCCATAATCCCATGTGTCCTAAGTCAGTGATCAAGGCTTAAGTGTAATATAGCCAAAAAACTCCTTTAATTTTATAAACAAAAGGACAGTGCCTTATGGGTAGCTGGTCATCCAGCATCAGGGTAGTACTCTGTATAGGGTTAGATCCTGTAAGGGTTAGATCCGTACAATTTCTCCAAATTTTTGCCTAGTGAGGATATCGGGGAGGAAACAAGGAGGGACCTATCTGGGTTTGATCTTGATGAGGTGAGATTGCTACATTGATTTAATGCACATTGTCTAAATAAGCACAAGCCTGTGCTATATGCACATGCTATATGCAGCATGGCTTTCAGGCCTGTGTTGTCCTGCACCAAGTCCTTGGCTGAAGGATAAACTCAGCCACTCATTGCAACAGAGGAGCCTGCAGGCAGCTCCCTCTGGGTACCAGCAATTATGCCACCTGCATGGCCTTGCCTTTAGCTAGAAGTGCAGCAAGAAGTTCTCATGAGGAGATCCTTTAGGAGTAGAGGGGTTTTTTGTAAGGAAATTATGTCTTATCTCAAATGACTGAAAGGGAGAGCTTCTCTCTGCAGACCAGATCTGCTGGGCTCTGCCCAGTGTGCTGTTTAAATAAAAGCACTGTCTGAGAAAAGCAGCACTGGGTTGTCTATCTCCTCATTAAAACTGTATTCCTTCCTGAAAGATTTTTTCCAAAGGTATCCTTACATTAAACACACATTACTATGTTCAACAGAGGAGTAGTCGACTACATGAGGCTGAATGACATGTGAGATAACAGAGGTCAGAATTTATGATCTAAAATACCTTTTGGCCTTACATCAATAAATACAGAGAATTATATGCTGTGAGGCATCAGGAAGAAGCAGAAACTAGTTTTGAAGGCTTTTATTCATTCTTGAATATCTTGCCTTCTGGACAAATGGAGGTTACAGACATTGCTAATATTGAAGCAATCAGTACTTGATACTTACACTTATTAAAGAGCCATAAATCATTTCTTGGATGGGAGAAAGTCTGAAGTATGATGCATATTCAGGGAAAAACAAAAGTAGTCATGAGTTTTACAGTAATCATTCCTACATACACCTAATTTGGGTGAGATTAACCTTGTTCTGGACAAGTTTGGGTTTTGGTTTTTTTCATTTGCTCTGTAGAGTGCACCGTAGCAGATAGAGGTGCCTAGTGGATCAAAGTGCGTGTGTAACACCCACTGGTTTTGTCTAGTGATAAATGGTTCTCATACTACCAAGCAGGAGGACAGACCGTACAGCTATGCACATGCAACAGAAGTTACAAAGGGCTATCATTCTGTAAATCGTCCTGTCCTCTCCTCCCCCCCCCCGCCCCCAAAAATACAGTGAATGGCTAAAATTGGGGGGGGTGGGGGAGTGGGGGGTGTGTGAATATTTTCTTCAGCTTGCCTCAAAGTTGCTAAAGGCTGAAACAATAGAATTTACTGAGACTCAGCAAGAAGAAAGGATTTCAATCCAAGTCTCCTGTATCCTATACAAGCTATCAAAAAAAAAAAAAAAAGAAAAAAAGAAAAAAAATGCCTTCAGAAATCCTCTATTTTTTAATCTCATAGGTTTGTTTAGAATAGGGGTTTTTTTAATTAAAAAAGGTTCTCAAAGTGAAAAAAATCTACAGCTTTCTGACTGACTTTATACAGAAAACTGGCCTCAAACATTTACTATTCTTTAAAATGTTCATCTTAGAAGTGTACAAGGGTTTAAAAGAGGTTAAATTGCAGAGTCATTTAATACCCTGTTGTCTTAAGAATACATTCTAGCTGTTCTGTATTAGAATAAAAACATAGTTTAACAAAAAGAAAAACATGGCAGGGAAAAATAATTAAATCCCAAATGTCAAAATTGAAAGCCCAATTATATTCTTTTAATGTCTAGTGGGTTTTAATATGTTATGTTTGAAAATGACTAAAACAAAAAGAAGTGTCATACTGATCTTCTGGTGATAAAAGGACAAAATAACAACATTGTAGTTTTCCTCAAGTAGTTTATCTTCTGTAAGAACTAGTTCTAAAGCAATGAGTAGAGAGAAGGGCAGGAATCTTTTTCAGGCCCCAATTTAGCTCCTTTATCAGGGTTAGTGCAATTATATATGAAAAACAGTGCTAAATGTCTAAAACTCTGTGGAAGATTAAAAGCAGCATGAGGAGGCAGATGGATGCATAGCAGAACAATTAGTTTTTAAGACAGAAGTGGGTTTAAGTCAACCCCATAAAGGCAACAGAGGCTTTGCCAATGACTTTAACAGAATGACAATTTTATCTGAACTGTCTCTGCCCTTCTTGAAAGAATATGAGGAAAGAAATTGGTAAAATATTTTCTCTGGGTGTGTTTTTCTGACTTTGCATGACTTCATTTTCAAAACTGGTCCACTTAGCCTGATAACTCTGGTTTTTTGGACTCAACATGCTTCAGTTTTAAACTTTAGCTGTCCACTGCTAATTCATTTAATAGTCTGAAATTAGGCAAAGTTGCCTGAATTTGTTGAAAACGTTAGCCAAAGTAAATTGCCAAAAGCAATAAAGATAATCTTAGGAAAAGCAAGGCCTCTGGTCAGGAGGGGAACATCTGAAAGCTGCAATTTCTGTCCAACAGGAACAGTATATCTAAAAAGTTTCTCTGAGATATCGCTTACCCCATCACTGAGTTCTTGCAAGATCTTTTTTAGTTTTGTTGGATCAGCATTTTCCAAGAGTAAAACATTATGTCTGAAGATTCTTACTCATATGAGATCAGAAGTTGAACTCATAATCCATGCAATAACTACCAGACTCTGTGAGATAGTAATTTATTATATGACTGATATATATTAACATAAATATCATAAATAACATATGACATTCAGGACAAATAGTAGAAGTTAGCAAGATACCTCTTTTTCTTTTCTGATAAGTCAGACAAACAATTAAAGTAAAAAGAAATCAAGCTTTAAAAGTAAAGAGATATCAAACTTGTTCCTACCCACGATTGTGAACTTCTTTTGTGAAAGCTGTGGGAAATCCATGTGCCAAACCTCTGTAGCCAAATGAGAGATTCTGCTTATCATAAGTGAGGTTTTATTTACCCTGATTTTTAGATATTTTCTTTGGTAGCTAAAACGGCTCAAATACTTCAAGTGCCACCTGATGAGTCAGGCTAACTAAAGAATATACTCCAAGGTGGTATCTACTACTCTTCTGCCAGAGTTTTTTTCCCTCAGCCCTCTCAGAATCAGCAAAACAAGATCCGTGTTCACTCCTCTATTGCCACACTTCCCGGTGTTCATTAAACTCCCATCACTGTCAGGCTGAGACTCACCAAGCATTAGATATTTGCACATACCTGCTTCTACTCACTGCAAAGTCAAGCAAACTGGAGAGCCATAATTTCTTTAATCACTTGGTGATAGTTTGTCTGGAAGCCTCATTCACCCAGTAAAAACAGTGCATCATACAGAGATGTGACAGCATCCTTTCAATTTTCAAATGCAATCAAACTGTGATCTAGATTAAATAAATACAAAATCAAGGCTAATGCTGAGGGGAAAAAAAGTCCCCTTGAAGGAATCTGCTACAACTCCTCTGCCCACGTGCTGAAAAATTGGTGGCATACCTTTGGACAAATCTGTATTGCAATAAAACATAAATCGAGTAACAATGCATCCTGCTTTCTCTAAAACAGACATCTCTGTATGAACAATTCTTTTGAACACCTGTACTGAAGATATCTTCAGCTTCAAAGAGCAAATCACTGACCTGGGTCGGCGCAGAAAATTCAAAGGATTTATTACACAAGCCTGCATAACAGCCTTAACTAAGTAGGTTTGAAACCCTTTTTTCTGGAAGCCAAAACAATTAAATCTTATCTGACTAAAATCCCTGTCACTGAAAATTACAGGTGTGGAACATACCTTATATTCTTTGTTATACAGCTGAGAAAAAGCTTGCCAATTTTATGGTAGTGATTCTTTCCTATAGTTCTGCATGCTGCTGAGTAAAATCAAAGAAGTAAGGATTTTCTCTGGCGGCAGGAAACAAGTGTAAGATTTTAGGGCCATCTGTGTCCCCTAGACACCTACTCTTTTAGGTCTTGCCTTGGTTTAGTCTTACACCTGCGAATTATTTCTACCGTTATTTTTATAATACAGAAGTGCTTGAAACACTTCTGTTACGACATCTTTCAGTATAAAATTATCTTCTTTAAACATCAATGGGGAATTTTTATAACTTTTTAGTAAAAAAAAAATTCTCTACTATTACCACTTTCTGCAGGAAGAAGAGAGAAGGATTTTTCAATAAAAACTTCTTGAATAATTTTCAGAATTCAAAAGAATAGACAGAAATACTCAGATGGTTTCATATTCAGAAAACAAAAAAGAGCCACGGGAGACCTGGAAAAGGTTGACTGAAAAGCTAGCTGTTCTTTACTTGAAACCAAAAATAGGGTTTGACCATCTATTTTCATAGGGTCCCCAGTGGCATCTGAAATGCAGACATCTGCTGCAAACATCCCTCTTTAATTATGTCTTCAGTTATTTTTAACTAGACAAACTTATCTCAGACATTCAGATCCATGCTAAAGGCTTTCAGTCTTAGATCTTTGCTCACATCCATACTTCAAGGGCACTGGAACGCCTTCCCCATTTTTAATGCATCTACAGTCACAGTGCTGCCGCGCGGCAGGGAAAATCTTCCGGTGTCATTCAGTAACTGGTTTCTAGTCAAGATTTTAAAGGAAAAAGCAGATGCTAAAAGAAAAAGGTAAAGGAACACAACATAAGCAAAAGGATGCAAAGCTGAATATGCTCTCATTTTCCAGTACTCCAAAGTTAGTTACGAGAAAAAATAATCCCTCTGGTTTTTCAAGCTGTTGTTATTACTAGATGAGATGCATTTACAAAAATATCTGAAGAGGAGAAAAGTAAATCACATGTAATCTGTGTAATCCCTTAAAACTGTGAGTTACCCGTGGGTCCCTTTTGCAGTATTTGCCACTTTTATTAGATGGTGATGATGATGATAAACTATTTTCATCCATCTATCAGTGTCACTGTAAATTCATGGAAGACAAACTTACACTTCCCAGAATTAATAGTTTAAGCTTTTTGACATGCCCTCACCTATCTTCAGTTCCCCTGGGAGCTTCCTTGAAGCCTGTATAGAACTTGTAGATTGATGCTGCTTTTCATACCTGAGTGTCTGAGTTGTGTCAGAGACCAGTGGCTCTCCCTTCTGGGACCAGTGGATAGAGGGCTAGATCAAATTAAAGACTTTTAAAGCCTAACATTAGGAACAAACAGGATGAACTGCATTGCAAAGGCAATGCCAAATCTAGACAGACTTTTGTTTTCTACAAAGTTAACTGAATAATAATAACTGAAATCTCTGCTCTTAAGCAGTCTCAGCAGCAGTTTTTCTCCCTACCGTCATATTTGCCTCTATTTGCCCCTCATGTCTTCTAATGAACTGCAGAACTTTGTTCCACCTTTCATGGCCCTTTCAACTCATATCCCTACCCTTTCACTTCCAGGAACCCTGCCGAACGTGAATGTTTCCTGAGCTCTGTGGCTTCCCTTATCAATTTTCTGTATTTCATAACTTAGAACTTTTTATTATTTCCACATTTGTTTTCTGCTTATTATCTGGGGGAGTTTTTTATATATATATAAAAAATATATATATGTCTATAAATCACTTAGAGCAAATGTGTTCTTAAAACGCTGGAATTGCATGCTATCTGGGGAGGGAGTATCAACTGATGATTCAGATATTGCAAGGAGCTAGCCTAACATGAATGGCTGAGAAATTTTTGTCCAATTCATTTAAGATTATCTAGCAAACATTACAAGCATTCTTTGTATTTAATGTTGAATGCACATTGGTATGCATAAATGAAGCAAGCTAGCTGCTTCATTTCATATGCAATCTGCATAGCTTTTAATACATATGCAAAAATAATAATGTTACATTAGAATTTTTCTGTTGAAAATTGAAGAATGTTCCCTACTGTGTTCTGTAACTTGAGGATACGAGAAGTTTAAATTAATTTGTATGCCACAAGTATGTATCCAGACCAGTAGTTTTTGATCAGGAAACTCAAATAAATTAAACTTACTTCAAAAAGATCATTCCATTTTCATCATTTTCATAAAATCCAATGACTTGCAAAAGAAGCTGAACTTTTAAAGACTTAGAAAAATAGCTAAGTTTGGTATAAAAACACAAAGTACAAGAATCCAAAGTCCAGTTTGAATAATGATGAATAGTAGCCTGTGTGAATTTCAGAAGACACAGCTGGTAATTATTTCAGACTTTATGGAAGACATTTTTCATGTACAGACAAGCTTTTGGCAAGACTCACTGCTCAATAAAGTGAGTTGGACTGCAGATGCAATAGGAAAATCACAAGTTAGATGAACATTTTGCAAAGCATGAACAAGATGGGGCAAAAATAGGTATGGCACGTCAATAATGATCTCCCAATGAGTTATCAATGGTGGAACATGGTGACAAATAAGAATTTAATAGCAGCAAGTAGCTATTCCTGAGTTGCAAGCCAGGTTATAGGTACTGAGCCCTCCTGTTTAGCAAAGCACTTAAAGACTCATTAAAAAGTCAATTAAATGCTTGGCCTGAATTTTAATGGGCTCTGTGTCAGGCTCGGCACTAGTGTTTCACTTAAAAAACACGGGTAATCCCACTGATTTCTGCTGGACAACTCTTCTTATGCCCTCAATGTTGTTGCTTAAATAGCCTTGGCCTCATCGTGTGCCTATTGACTGCTGAAACCTTACAAAACATCTTGCTCCATGAAAGACCAATAATTATATTTCAGCATAAATCTGTCATTTTAACTAAATTATTAACATTTAAAGCCTATTTTTATAAAGGAGATATCTGAAAGTTGTGTAAAAATCAGATAAATTGATTTTATCTGATGTATTTAAATCTGATCTATTTAAATCTGATCAATTTAAATGGAGATAAATGCTCTCTATCATTTAAGCACTGAGGAAGAGAACAAATGAGTTTTGCCTTCCATGCAGTTGTAAGTGGGGGATAGCTGGCAAGCTTAGTCTGTTCTCTTGTGCATCTCTCTCCAACTGCCTGAACTACTGTTTTCAGCCTGGTGTGATAAGTCAAACAGATCAGAGACCATTTTACCAGCAGAGGCGGTAGAGTTTAGCTGAAGGTGGTAATTTTGCCCACCAGCTCCATGTGAATCATCCTGTCAACAGCTTCACATAATCACTTTTTTACCATTATGTGAACAGCAGTGAAGGTATCTGTTTTCTTCTACAGACAGCTACATGGGGAATGAGAACAATCATATCTACCACTAGACTGCTAATAACTTTTGTAAGCGTGCATGTGCTCTGCTATTACTAAGGACAATGACTTATTATATTGTCATAAGTCTTGTGGACTAGAAAGTGTAAAGGAAAACAAGCTGTGCTGTGCTTCTCCACGTGTTGAGAGAAAGAGGCATGCACCTAGCTCAGCCTTCATCAGCTTCTGGAGCTTCATCAGCTCCTTCTGGAGTGTAGGAGCTCTCAGAACCACAATGAAACAAAATGTCAAAATACCTAAATCCTTTATGAGAACCGTTCTTCATATAGCTCTGATTACATTACATTCATATTAGAGAAACACCAAGAGTCCTCAGGCAAGACTGGAAGAGATTGCTGTCTCATTGCAAATAATAGGGGTATGTGCATATGTCTCTGTGTGTGTAAGAAAGACAGAAAGTGGCACACCGATCTTCCCAAGTGGTATATATGTGCATATATATATGGGGATGGTGTATGTGCATCAGATCAATAGCAGAATTTGGAAGCAGACAGTTAGGCTTCCAAGCCAATGTTCTCTTGCCACGTCTATTATTGTTTAACTTGCACCTTTTTTCTTTAATACATTTATTACATTGTCATTTAAACACAAAAATAGAAAGAGGGAGCAAATTTTCACCAGTAAGATTTCATGTTGACTCTGTATTCAGTCAATCCTTTCAGGAACGGACAAAAGATTACATAGCACATGAGACCAAAATGTTGGAGTTCTCAGACAAAACAGAATCCAGGAGTAAAGTTAGTCTTTATGTTGCTGAGGACATCAGGGTTTTTTAAAGCTGTGTCATAGATGAAACAAAGTGTGTTGTTTTCCTGTGAAAGAAGAGACTTGATGAAAATAACTGAGAGAAGTTAAACCACAATCTATTGAAAAGTTTAAAATATTTAACAGTGTTGGCCCTATTTCTGTGATTGTCCAGGTGCTCACAATAATTTTGACATTTGATACAGAGCAGTTCTCTTGCTGGTCCTACCAGCAGTGAGACTGATGATCAACTGGAGAGAAAATCTCCAGCCACCAGAGAAATCCCTCCAGATTGAGGTTTATGCACATCAATTAGTGATTCACAGATAGATTCAAGGCCAGAACTAATATTTGGGTACTCTCTAGTCTAAACTCTTACATATCACAGACTATAAAAATTTACCCAGATACCCTTGAATGTAGATCTATAGCTTGGCTCGACTGATTGTCTACATAAGCTATCTGAATTTTCAGACATGTAATTCATAAGGCAGAACCCAGTAAATGTGCTTCTGCTGTCAACACTGATTTGCCAAAATATGTCAAACACTGTTTTTGTTGGTATTTCTATGACATGCAAAGATCTGTGATGAACTGCTCAACCTTTCTAACCTGTGCAGAGAATACCTTGTAGGACTTCTGCTGCAGTGTGTTGTTGGACAACTCACCCCAACTTAATGTTCTGTATCGCACACAGGTATACTCTCCCCTTCCCCCTTTTGTTTTTTTGTTCTCTTATGCAATTGAAACATGTGCAGTGGCTTCAGAATGAGACCTGAATGCCTTACAGATATTACAAGAGAACATTCAACAGGGAGAACAAGGAGAAAATATTAAAGACAGATGTGGAAGATATCAAATGCTCCACTACTCTTGTAGGTATACAAGCCTTTCTGGAGCAGGAGGCCTATTGCAGAATGATGTAACCATGCCATCTTGAGGAGAGGGGATGACTTCCAGTGATGCCAGAACTACCACATGAGGGACTGGAGATTTACAGAGCTCTGCAAAGACTCTGTCCTAAGTCCATGGTCCCACAGTACAGAACTAATGTCCAAGAACAAAATAAAAGCTGTCTGCTCTTGTTCACTGGCAATACCACCCTGATGAACTGTGAGTCTCTAACAATTACATCAAGTTGACTGGTCAACTGACAAGCTGCAGGCTGTTTGTGCCATTATCGAAGTTGTTTCCTCAAGGGTTTTGAGAACAAAAAATGTACCTCAAATGATAACTGACTTTCAGAAAATGGGATTGCTAGTGATAGGTCTACTTATTCCTAAGGCCACTATACTTGTTGTGCATGCTGAGAAAAAAATGCAACGAGATGGCTCAGCAGGCCCAGTGGTTTCCAAAAACAATAGATCAGTGCAGAAGTATGACACAACAATTCTGTACATATACAGCACATGCTGTGTTTCCCAGTCATAATGGATTAATTATACATACACAGCAAAGAAGTACTGGTACTTATGCATCACAGGCAGTCTGCATGCATATGGTAAATCTGGTGCTTGAAAATTTACTGTGCCTTTCCAAATGTCTTCTACATATGTGTGATAGCAATGTGATGGGAGAGGGATAATGGGAAGCAAGGAAGCTATAGAATATAATGCCACTATAGGAACAATTAACCTAGCTTGTCACCAGCTCCCCAAAATTATATCCAACAAGTGAAGATCTCTGGCTGAATTAATTGTGTTCATAGTCTTCATGTGGTCTGCCGTTCAGAGGCTGCCTTTTGATATCACTTGGACAAGCACAAGCTGGTTTTGTACAGTGAGTAACATGCCAGGCAGATTTATGACATTACAATTCCTATGCTTAGGCAAGAAGAGACCCTCTTCCCTTACAGTCACATTGGTAGGGATGGGAAGGAGCAACCTTCTTTATTTTGAGGAACTCCCCTTTCTTGCTATGGATTCTGAAACTAAACCTAAACAACATGGGACAATTCAGAAAAAGCTTATATTTGCAGCAACACTGGAAAGCCAGGCTGGAAATGCTGAAGGCAAGAGAGACCTCTCTCCATATCAGTGGATGCAGACAAACACATAGTGTCCTTCTCCTAACACAATATCCCCAAACCAAGGGTCTTTCTCTCTGTGCATTTCTGAAGCACTCTCAAATTAAATGAACCTGGACATTTGGGATGCTTTAGCCAACATACTCAGCTAGAAGCTACTTCCCTCTTCAGTACCAGGGTCCAGGGGAAAAAGAATGGCATCTGTGTTTACATTCACAGAGGCTCGAATATCTTACTGATTTGACATGCATATGGATTGCACATTACTACTGGATTTGTTATACAGATATAGGTTTTTCAAACTCCTAGAATTGAAAGATTGTTAATCTTTCTGGAGGATTAAATGCTTGATTCATTTCAGAGACTGTTTTGGTAAGGTCTCTTTCAAATAAAGTATTAATTCAAATGTAAATCACAGTGATTGTGAGTTTGGGGATATAGGGTGCCATATAGATGGCTTTTTTTCTAATGCATCAGATAACTCTTTTGTAGAACTGGAAGTGAAGAACTGGAATTGTAGAACTGGAAGCTTTTGGGGAAGGCAAATACTGACTATTATTGACTTAGTAATTACATTGGGAGGTAAGGACAAAATGATACCATCAGACCATTCAACTGCTGGTAACACAGACTGGTTTTTTTATGGGGTTAAACAAAGTGCAATTAGTAAAATTCAACACAAACATAGAAGTCCAAACCTGAAACCCTGAAAACCCACAAGAAACCTCAACTTCTACTGTCTCTTTATGTCTACATATCCTGGAGCTATAAAAGGGTCAAACGGAAAGCAAACTTTTGTACCCACAGTTGTTTGAGCTGATTTTCCTCAAGAAACACAAACAGTTCCTGGTGGTGGATGCCTATGCTGGAATTACGTACGTTCTTCAAGTTCATAGGTTCCTCTCTCTTTATAGGACGCTGCCAGAACATTCTAGTCACTAGTCCTGCACAGGGTTCAGTAGCTGCCACCAAAGCTGTAAAGGATCAGCAGGCTGCCTAAGGATGAACTGAATACAGAGCCAGGATGGACAGTCGTTCTATAGAACCTGCCCCCCCAAAGCCCTTTTTCAGTTCTCCCATCAGTTACAACTGATGTTCTTATTTTCTTTCCTACCTGCAATGACTCCTTAAATTGGATATTCCCTCTTCAAGAATGTTAGCTATACCCTTTTTTTCTCTTCTAGATTGCTCTGCCTCCAGCTCTTTAAGCATTTGCAATTATATTCACCATTACACCTTAGTGTCACAAGACATGAATTCCTCACATATTCTCCATGGCCACCCAGCACAATGAGGCCATGATATGCAATGTTTATTGTTTTTCTACATTATTTGCAAGCTGACTCTCTATAGGTTTTAGATACATGATATCAGCTGACTGCATGTTGTAAGAGTATGACGTATTTTTTTACTAATATAGGCCAATAGTGTCTAATAGGCCAAAGTGTCAGGTGACAGAAAAACTCCCCCTGAAGCATTAGAAATATCTGATGAAATTTTGTTCTGAGTTCACTGTGGCTGGAAGCACAGCTGTTGCAGTCATATTTGGACACACAATGCTCTTTTCCCTCCACCGCTCTCTAAAAAAGCTCCCATTAGAAAACCAAACCTTTTCCTCATGCAGTCCCAGTGCTTAGTACCTTACTGGCAACCACCTTAAAGACCTCTGCCTAGCAGGGCATGCTCATCACCAGCATCCTCTGCATCATTGCAAGGCTGTGTCAGCTCTTTCAGCACACTCCACAAACTATGGCTGGCTTTAGATGGCTTAACATGACAGCAGCTATTTCTGCTACTATTGCCAAACTTGTGACTTGATCATCAAAAACCTTTATGTATGTACCTCCCATCCCCTGCTTCTGCACACCACAAACATCTTCAGATTGGTAAAGAGATAAGGATTTAAATACTGTGTGATAAAGGGCAAGATCTGCTTCCAAGAAGTAATGGCATTGGGACAGAGGAGCTGGAAATTGCAGTCATTATACCAGAGCATAAGACATCAGACTATGCTTATTCTGAGAGACACCAAAAGGAATAGCAAAGCCGAGAGTTCTGGTCAAAGGTATGAGCCCAAAAATTACATGCAAGTACACAGAAAAAAAAATTATTTTGACACTTCAGAAGAAGGTCTCCTCATTGCTTCTTTAGGTATCATTCAAATAGTGAATTGCTGTCACAATTGCTGAGACATCCTCTGCAGTTCTTAATGGGGACAATACTAGAAAGTACTTTATCATCTTCTCATCATATGAGTACATCACCCTCTTCTCTCTAAATACAGAATAAGAATAGTGATTGAATACTTCTTCCCTTTGAGCCTTATCATGAACTAGTATTTCCTTTATTCTTTTAGGGTTTTCTTCATACTTCAAATCTCTCTCTTCTTTCTTTTTGGTCCTATAAGCCATGTGAGGTTTTTTTCCTGAAATCCTTAGCTTCCTGTAGCCAAAGCCAGAATTGTATACTGTGAAAAACTTTTGTACAGTTGCTCTATTTCTTACATTATGCCTTTAAACATCTGCTGTTGATCAGTAGAGCACTGGACTATATGAGCCTTCATCTGAATCAGAACAACCATTTTTATTTTCTGTTACATTCTTAACAATTTTGTGCATATCAAAACTACTAAATTACAATATCTTCTTATTTCCCCTACTCTGTTTGTGGTACATGAATTTACATTCAAATTGCTGTCTTCAACTCATTTTATGAATGGTCTTCTTGCCATAGCTCTCCTCTTTACTATGGAATGGTGGCTTCCACAGGAGCTACAAGGTAATACAGAAAGTTTTCATTGCTTCCTACAAATGTTCTTCATTGCACGTGGTTCAGAGTTTTCAGTGGTATCAATCTGTAAATTTTTCATCTGCAAGAGATCAGTTAACATTAACTGTGAGTGAGAGAGACTGTATAAATCTGCTGATTCTTCTCAGATCCTTTTAGGCTTCCCAGATTTCAGTTAGGGGTGGGGAGGCTCATTACTGCCTGGAGTGCTACATTTATACCAAAGGCATAAACCTTCCTTCTTCTAAAGTCCACCCACTTGAAAGGGAAATGGTCTACTTTTGTATTCTAATTGCTCCTTGACTGAACGTTTTCAGAGCTCTTACAATGACTCTCAATACATTCAGTCTGTTTAGTCCTGATGAAAGAACTCACAAACATGCTATTTGCAATGTGTGACCCTTTTTCTCCAAATTCCATTGTTAAAACAGAGCTGACAGTGGTCAGCCTTGTGAAGGGCCTGAATATGCAATTTATACAAGGTGTGTCTCAGTCAGAATGAGCTAGGTGCTTTGTATGTTCCTATTTTTATATCAGTTCCATTTTACTTTGGCTTTCAAGTGAGATATTGGGGCACTACTAGGTAAGAAGAGCAAGCTGGTTTGGATGCACGCACAGGTTTGTTGGCTGATTGCTTTTATTTCACCTCGTCTCCCTTCAGTTTCTGTGAGAACCAACATTTGTGTTCTAAATACATGTCACCATTGTAGGAGATGCCTTTTTGAGCCGTTAGAGATATAAAAGGTAAAGGCAGGAGCAGCGGTCTTTTCCTATTCTAATGGAATTGTTTCAGCTTCCCAGTCTGGAGCTCAAACAGTTGTCAAGGAAAAGAGACCTGGAATCAGTTCTTCCCACAGCCTACGGGGACACAAGACATCCGCTAAGAGAGTGTCCTAGCTGGCAGGCTATGCTCTCTGAGTAAAAGATCCTCCATCATTCTTTCTGAAGCTGTGCCACTACACAGAAAAAAATTATGATTCATTGGGCTGACCCCTGTATAACCACAGGGCACAGTTTCTTCCTCCAGATGCCCTTTAGAAGGAATCAGCTGCAATCGTATTTTGTAGGGGGCCTTGTCCTCGTGGCAGGTGTGCAGTTTGTTCTGCAAACAAGCCCAACAGAGGACCAAAGTGAAGATGAGTCTGCATTTAATTCATCATTTGATTAATAATTGCTGAATTATGATTAGCCATGGGTTTGACCAAGGCACTGGGATATTTGGACTGGGGCAGTTATGGATATGCACAGAGATGCACCAGTAGTTTCAATAACAAAGTGAAGGGTTTGTAGGTTTCAGTGCTCTAAGGACAGGTAGCAGCTGAAAAGGCAATGTGGATGTTTTTTATCTTTCCCCAGTTTGGGACTTTGGCACATACAGTTCACCCAAATCTCACTTCAGGAACTGGGGGAATGGAGAGTAGGTTGAATTTCAGTGGCTAAATCCAGGACAGCAGTTGAGCAAGTCTCATGTCTGATATACCAGTGAAAGGTAATGGGACAAGGCTCAAGGTTACAGAATACAGGACTGCATGCCGTAATCATAGCTGATAGCACTTCGGGGAACTGCAAGAAGGCACTAAGTGTGACTCACAGCAGGGGGCCACTAGGCAAGCTGAAAGATGTGAGCGGAAAGCCATTTTGGATACACAGTCTTGTCACTTTGAATTTTGTTCTTTCCCTTCACTACATTAGCATGAATGTTCCTTTCATGATTTTTCTGACTCATTTTTTCTTGTACGGTTTTATTCCAGATTTTATCTGTGTCATATTCCATCTCACGCTCCCCTTTTTGCTCTTCTCTAATTTACATTCATTTGTCTAGCAATATAACAACGCCCTTTTAGAGTGCTGGCAAGTCGGGTTTTTCTTTCTTAGAAAGCTTTATAATGGCTGCCTTAATTTGCATTTTAAAGCCTGCAAGATTTTGAAAATAAAAAAATATGACTCATCAGCAAAATGTCTTAGCAGCTCTGGAATACTGACAAGAGACCCACTTCCAGAGACTGAGTTATGGTTTAGTTCCACAAAATTTGCAACCTTTAAAGCTCTGAATGCATTACAAGTTTTCATGCTTTGGGGAGGAAAAAGAACACATTGATACCATTCCTTGGACAAATTAAAGATATATATTGCTGGAAAGTGCAAAAACAACACATGCTTTTACAACACATTTGGTCCTGCCAACATCATTAAAATAGCATCATCAAGTTAGACTGCAAATATACATGGTCCAGTGACAAAAATAAAACCAAAAACCATTAGGATTCTTACAGCACTACCACTGAGTGTAATTCGCATCATCAGTGTTAGCCCATGACCCAAAACATTTGTGCGGGCCCACCGATGCTTATTATGTGGGTGAAGTGCTCCATCTGCTGGGTACCCCGGCAGGCGAGGCAGGCACTTTTGTGCTATGTGCTCAGACACCCCTCAGGGCTCTAGCACTCTTTATTAGATGTATTTGCAAGCACAGGGACTGCAAGTGCTCCGAGTTATCTACTGTTCAGGCAAAAAAAAAGAAAAGCCAAAAAAAATAAAGACGACACAGGTGATAGAGTTGCTTGTTTTGGGTAGAGAGTTCCTGAAATGTTTTGAGTTAGCAAACAGGGTGCTTGGGAGCATCACCTCTCAGTATGCCTGAGATATTTTTGCATTAAGATTTTAAACACGATGCTAACGTGCAGTGATTTGAACACGCTTACATGCAGGAAACTCTTCCCACTCGATGTCACTGCGCCATCCAGCACACCAGGCATGCGGCAACCCAAAATTCAACTCATACTTGAGCTCTGTGGAGGTTCAGGAGGTTGCGTCCTTGAAAATTTTTCCTTTATATTCTTTTTTTGTAGCTCTCTGTATTTAGAGCTAATGCATATATCAAGGTAGATTACTTGTCTTGGTTTATTCAGAGATTCTTATTTCTACATTAGTGATTTCTGAACTAGCAACTTTTCCTTTTGTCACAGCGGGTTCTGCTGCATTATCCCCTTTGGACTGGCCTTGGTTACCTCTCAAACATGCTGATTTGATCTGGATAGAAGAAGGAGATCCTTTTGCCTTTGCAGTATAAACTGTCTTTCACATTTAAAAAAAAAAAAAAAGCAACTATCCTTCCAAATATATAACTGCAGTATGAAAACACTTAAGCAAATAGTTCTTTCCATCAAAGTTAAAACTGTGTTAAAATAGCAGTATTCCATACTGGAAATAAAAATTGCGTTTTCTGGTTTGTGATCGTACTGAGTCTTGGTAAGTACGACCTACTTGTTTTAATAAGGCCAGAACTGGCAAATGACAGCTGGTTAATCCAGTTTTCTAAGACTTTTTGTTTGTTAAATACTAGGTGATGCCTAAAACGTGTGCTGAGCAAGTAGTCAACACTAATGAAGACTCACTTTTCCAGCTTATGAGAAAGAATTGTGACTTTGAAAATAGTTGGTATATTTTGTTCACAAGCCTAGGTAAAGAAAAGTTTGTGTTTAGAACCCACGGCTGTGAAGTCCTTGCTGTGGTTCTGTTTACCTTTGTTGCATTTCCCTTTATATCTTGAACAAATCCTCACAAAACTGACTTCTAACAAGTCTTCCATCATTTGAGAACTTAGAGGGATCAGAAATGCACAGGACACCAGATAATATCCATGGCAGAGGACCCACTTACAAGTCAGAAGGACTGAAAGGACTGGAGCAGGAAAACTGAGATAGGAGACTCTATCCAGGCCTAGATGGGATTCACTGGGGCATTTTGACAGGATCCCAGAGAAACACCCTCCATGCACAGACTCCCACCTTCCTGTCAGACCTCTTTTCTGCAAAATGCCAAGGCATTTCAGTTTCCTGCTGTGCATGCAGCAGGGCTTCGCTGACATGACAGAGCTGATGTGCTGCTTCCTGCT